>NC_035438.2:133793183-134150183 GCF_002127325.2 Helianthus annuus | reverse complement strand
AACACCACTTGTATGAATGCTTATGAAAGGTTCCGATTACAAGCACAATGTTTACAAATCAGTTTTGCAAACCCTCTAGTGTGTGTGTGTGTTCCTGGACAGAATGCTCTCAATCTCTCGAGTGTATCTTTCTGTCACTTGTGTCTCATGCTTCTAACACACACTGCATGGGTATATATATACCCAGCACAGATTGTCTTGTCCGAAGGATCCGATAGATGGTCGAAGGATCATCTATCGACTACAAAGCCATCGAAGGATTTACAGGGACCTCGAAGGATGATCTATCGAGGTCCATCAATCGAAGCATATCTTTCGATGAGATCGAAGGATCTACATCATCCTTCAATCTCTCATCCTTCGAGACAGACAATCACATCTATAATTCTAACTGTTTGGCCAAGTCAAACCAGGAGGACGGTTGACTTGGTCAACTTACAGGACTGACAGGAACATCGTTTTACATATAGACCGAATACAGACAAAGTACAGACACAAGTGCACCAACACTCACAATTCCATGTAGTGAAGACGTATTCACGGATCTTGCTTCTCGTTTGGGAGCGTTCTGACATGTATACGTTTGTCTTTATAACCGCAGTTTTGTAAACAGCTAACAATTAGGAACACTTTATAGATAGATGTAAATAGAGAATTGTTCCAGTTGAATGAAATTTAACTTGGATGTATTTTTGAGTTGAAGGAATCTTAACTTTTTTTAATTGCTGGTTTTCTTAAAAATACAAAGCTTGTGATCAGCTAGAGATAAAGGAAAACAAGTGGATACTTACAAAGAGAATTACGTTTCTTATTTTGTCACTCAAACTGACACTGCACTCAATCAACTAAATTTTACACCAGGAAGAGACATCCATTATACATAAGTCACTCACTTCACTAAAACACATGTCCTCACATCATTTGTTAACAATATGGTCTCTGATTACAGCAGAGAGATATTCAAATTATGATAATTACCTTGCATCGGAACGAATCTCACCTGTTAGTATTTTACATGTTCTTGTAATACTTGTAAATGATGTCCACATAAGCATGTGACAGGAACAACAAAGGCAACATTTCTGACCACTACAATCATTAGACATGAAAAAATCAGCACACAACAACTTGACTACATGTACAAAGATATGATATAAAGGAGATGTTCTAAAAGTTCGCATGTCATATGTAATGATCAACCTGGACGAGACATCAAAAGAACGTTTACTGGAGGTTCTTGGTATTGCAAAACTGTTGATACACTTTTGTGTGGACGCGGCACGTTCGGTTCGACACTTTAACGGAATGAAGACCTAGTCGGATATCCTCCTATCCTACTTGGGTCCGACAAGTTTGTCTCATTTGTTTTGTAATGTATAAATGAACAATGCATGTTGCATACTTGGTTTATGCTTGTTTGTGTGTTTATAACGGTGTGCAGGAAACTGTTAACAGTTTGCATCATATCCATGTTTGGCAGCCCTCGACGAAACTCCCAAGTTTCGTCGAGCACTCATATGGGGAAACTCCCTTTGTGATGAAACTCCAAGTTTCGTCATCTAGTGCATGGGGAAACTCCATGATGGAACTCCTAAAGTTTCCCCAAGCTAAAGGACAAAACCATCATGAAATTCTAAGTTTCATCATGCTAATGAACAAAACGATGGTGAAACTTCAAGTTTATCCATGACGAAACTTGTGTTGTGATGAAACTCCTAGGAGTTTCACCATACTACAGGACAAAAATCATGGAGTTTCATCAAACCTTGTGTAGTTTCACGATAAGCCCCCATGTTTCGTCACTGTTGTGTCCAGCTGCCAATATAAACACACATGGTTTTACTTTGAAACTATGAGAGCATGACCCACTGTAAGAGTTTACTTCAAAATTTGTGTATCGGTTTGAACCTTTGTTCTCATATAACCAATTAAGTGTGATTCATTGGTTACTTTTTGTTCATCATCATTATCTGTGCTTGGTTTTGCATCGTTACGGGGATTCCGCACCCGTGACCGTCTTTGTTATAAACAAGGATTCGGTTTCGTACTCGATCCTCTCAGATTCGGGACCTACAAAAACCCTACAAATCAAGAGATGATTAATTTATTTTTGAAATATTCAATGGGTAAACTTTACATAGATTTATATTTTGTATATCTTTGTTGAGAATTAATAGGTTAATGAATATCCAAGGGGCCAGGGACGATTTTCAAACCACTAATTTGGATAACCAGCTGAACCATCGTTCCTTAGGTGGTAAGACACAATGACCCAATATGGAATTTTTGGTTGAAATGCCAAGACACATGCATGTGATATTGCTCCTCTTATTCACTAGTTAATGTGATAAGAACTCTGACCGTATATATTTCCTGGTATAGTCCTTCTTTGCTTGCCAGTGGAGATTGGTGTCCACAAAAGCATCCATAATTTTATTGTAGGGACCCAAAACCATGTGCGTCTGCTCTATCCTCCATATGTCACCGTCTATTGTGAAATGATCATTATAACCTGTTCTTATATAAAGCGTTCAGCATTCCCAATACAACCACATCAAAACTCATCTACAACATCATATCTTTCACCAGGAAGCGCTACTTCGATTCTTATCTTCCTTCAACAACTTTTGTAAGTTAGCAGCCTCTCGCTTCCTTGAAAACATGGCCATACGTATGCCACGCATCATTCAAGCAAGAAAAATTCTCAAACGGTCCCTCTCTAATGGTAGCACCACTCCTGCATCTATGGACATCCCCAAAGGCTATTTTGCCATTTATGTTGGAGAACAAGAGAAGAAGCGGTTTGTGGTGTCTGTATCACTACTAAGCGAACCTACATTTCAGCAGCTACTGCATCAGGCAGAAGAAAAGTTTGGCTACAACCATCCAATGGGCGGGCTCACGATTCCCTGTAGTGAAGATGTATTCACAGATCTGGCTTCTTGTTTGGGAGCATTTTGACTTGTATACATCTGTCTATATCTACAACAGTTTTGTAAACATCTAACCAGTAGGAACCATTTATAGTTGTAAATTTAGATCATTGATCCAGATGAATGAAATTTAATTTGGATATTCTCTTGAGTTCATGGTATTCTGTAGGTCCCTCGGAGGATGAGGTGAAACCTTAACCTTGTTATATTAAACACACTAGAAAGTGCGGAATCCAAGCTAGAGTGCAAACCGAGATGAAACAAGCACAAACACAAGACACACAATATTCACCGATTAACACCACTTGTATTAATACGTATGAAAGGTTCGGTTACAAGCTCAATGTCTACAAATCTGTTTTGCAAACTCTCTAAGTGTGTGTGTATGTTCTCTGTGAAGTGTCTCTCCTTGCTTGCATAAAATGAAGTGAACACATTACATGGGTATATATACCCAACACAGATCGTCTGTCCGAAGGATCAGGTAGACTGATCAAAGGATCATCTATCGATCTTAAACCTGTCGAAGGATCTACATATACCTCGAAGGATGATCTATCGAGGTCCATCATCATCCATCAAAGGTTTATCTTTCGAGCTCATCGAAGGATCTAAACTATCCTTCGATGAGTCATCCTTCGACACAGACATGTTACAATCATGTACCAACTGTTTGTCCAAGTCAAACCAGGAGGATGGTTGACTTGGTCAAACTTACAGGAAAAACAATGGACATCGTTTTATATCAGACAAAATACAGACAAAGTACAGACACAAGTGCACCAACAAACTCCCCCTTTGCTGTAGCTTTGCCTCGATCTTTGTGTCTTCAAGTCTCTGACGTCCTTTCAAGTCATCAATGTCAGAGGATCTTCAAAGTCTTCACGTCTTGAATGCAGAAAGTGTATCAACAAACTACCCGTATCATGTAGGAAGTGTGTTGACAAACTCCCCCTTAACATAAGCTCCCCCTTGAGTTATGCTCGTGAATGACTTGATCATTAGTGCTTGAGATCCTTGTGGTGTTGATGATGGTCAGCGGCAACTCGATCATCTTTATCTTTTGAGTGCCTTCACGTCGTGTCTTCATTCCAAAGCTTGTCATCGACCATGTTCTCCTTGCCTTTAGAATCTGCACATGCAAGAAATCTAAACGCGTAATGAGAACAACTGCTTGGAATATAGTTAGTATAAACAAATGACACACGTATGACCATGTTCCAATCAAACACCGTCCGACAGTTTGAAAGTTTAATAAATTTGTCAATTTTAGATTTAACTTTCAAAAACTTGCAAATTTCGACCGTTTATGAAGGTTTAGTCAATTCGATTTTCGTTCAGGTTTCAGGTAACGAAGACTCGAGTTCCAACATCGTACGATCGAAAATAAAGTAGAAATAAAATCTTTTTGGCTTTTATAAAGTTTATCTTAAAACACACCTAAAATCTTTTTGGTATTTTTGAATATTTTGAAATAAAAGGACTGAAAGCAGTAAATAAATATATACAGACATTCTTTTTGCGAGTTTCGAGGGTAAGAGAATCTTATCAGTGTACTGTCATGCCAAAACGCTCTTGTTGTTCAATTAGTTAACATTAAGATAAGCATCCTATAACAATTATCGGTATTGTTGTCCACTTAAGCTCACCTTATCAGATGTAATCATGGCGAGGGGATACGTTAAGGTATGATTTATACAGACTGACCGGTGTTCATCCACATCACGACACATTCCCGTATCAAGGTATGCACGAGGGTTCATCTTACCAGTGAGTATACCGATTATCATCTGTTTGACCGTATATGATGTGAGATTCTCACTTATTTTGATTTGAAAACAAGCCCTATGTGATAGAATCACTTATTGATGAGGAACTTGATTTTCATATGCATGAGGGCACAGGAGCAAATCCGTGAACAGGTCAGTACTTTCGTACAGCAGAGAGACGAACTTGACTCCCGGATAAATGTGATATATTATCACTTATTTGTATGGACATGTGATTGTTTATCACTTATTGAGGTCGAATGCAATATGTACACGTAGGTATAGTATCATGGAAGATCTAGACTTGCGTCCCCGTTATTTTTCGGTAAAAGATACAACCATGATACCCAGATGATAAGCAGCATAAAGACCGAATATCTCAGAACCTCGGCAATCTATCAAAACGAAATTTCGGTACTAAGACCATATGCCAATGAGTGGTTCCCACCTGGTCTTCAGTCGATTTAGGTTTATATCACCCTGCACACTTTGAAATGATTGTGAGCCTATCGATACATCTTATATAGAGCTGCTTATCGTTTTTCATTTAAGGTTTAAAGAGGTTTGGATAGACCACTGATATACTATCATTTTCTCTTTTTCTCGCCAGGAAACTCATTTTTGTTTTTCTATTGTTTTTGTGTTTTTGAAATTTTTCGATGTTTTTGGATTTTTCAAATTTGGATTTACTCCCCCTAAAATCAATAAACTAAGACAAATTTAAAACACAAAGGTATTTACAAAAATGATTTTCCGATGTTGGTTTACTCTTGCTTGACCTTAATGCCGTTTACCAATAATAAAAAGTCAAATTTTGATTTGTCAAATGCTTTGGTAAAAAGGTTGGCACGTCGGTCATCGGTGTGGACCATGACAACATTGATGAGTTTCATAGAGAAACAATCACGTGTGAGGTGATATTCGAGATCAACGTGTCAGGTCAAAGAGTGCTGTATGAGATGATAATAATTCATAAAGCAGCTTAAATATCTACAAGCATAAGAGAGATTAGAAGTTCAAAACCGTATCCTGCAACTGCTTCGTGCTTTGCAAGGAATCTGAGTGCTCACCCAAACTGGATATCCATCCGGTGTGGATTTCAAGGTCGAATTTGCAGCTACTGAGAAATCTCTTGACAGCAACTAGATCATAAACCTCCGGGTCCGGCTGGTCTTCTACATTGCACCATCGAAGGTCTTTGTCTTCCTCTTGAGAAGTAGTGTGCGGATGTTCAATCCACGCCAAGGCACACATTTTCTTCAATCACACCGCGAAGAAATGTACACTACACGTCCATTTTGTTGATTTTGAACTTCAGACGTTGTGCAGGTGCGTACATTGCATTGGAATCTTTCCTGAGGACCCGATCAAAAACCATAACAACCAAATTTTGGCACTTTCTTCATCTGATCGAATTTTGCAACTTCATTCAACCACATTCTTTCACCAACATATTCTTCTTCTTTTCTTTTTCTTTCCTCTCTCTCCATCAATGGCAACAACATTCTCCTAGATATAACAATATTTTGGAGCCTTATGTCGCCAATCTTGCGCATGGACGCTCCACTATCAACAATCCTAAGATTATCAATAGTTCCTCCTGGAACATCCTGCACACTCATTTAGAGATTAGATGGAGAGGGGTACCCAAGCCTTCACAGACTTGGGTCGTCCGTCATCATCGAGAATTGTAACATCCATTTCCCGATGATTCGGAATTGATGTAGCTCCCCCTGAAACAGTTACCGGTTTTGGTATCCAAATCTGTTTCTGTTTTTCATGTTTAACATCCGATTTAACAGATTTTGTTTGGATGACCTCCGGTTTTAAAACCTTTTCAACTTCTTTTCTTTGTTTCTTTTTCTGTTTCTTTTCTCATTGTTTAACAAGACGAGGGTCCTGTTTTGGTGAAACAGATCGTTTATGGTAATTGTTACCATGGGGGGCATCAACTTTTGACTTTCCCTTGGTGAGATATGGACAATTCTTAATGATGTGTCCATACTCACATCATTCAAAGCATGATCTCCGCTCAACAAACCTCGGAGTATCATAACTGCAATAGCTGGATGATGAACTTCGTGATGTTGAGGTACTTGGTCCTACATCACAACCGTTTGTTTGTTGTGTATAGTTGTTTTGACTGTTTCTTTTCAAAATTTTACTTTGTTTAACAGAATCCTTGTTGGATTTGTTTTCGAAAGTATCAATTTTATCAGTCCCTCTTGATTCACGAAGTTTATCTTCCGAACCTTTTTCTTGTTTTTGCCCTGTTTGCCTTTTCCATTCTCTTGGGCGGCATGATTTTGTTCACGGGGATCATCAACCTTTGCTTTCAACTTATGAAGATATGGACAATTTCGAATTATATGTCCAATTGTACCACATTCAAAACATGATCTTCGTTCAACAATCCCCGAAGTATCATGTGATCGTCTTGCCGAAGATGATGAACTTTGTGATCTCGAGGTACTAGGTTTTGAACAGTCTGGTTCATTTCTTTTCAACACTGTTGCTTGTTTAACAAAATCTAAGTTAGATTTGTTCTCAAAAGTTTCGATTTTGTCCGTTCCCTTAGATTTCACAAAGTTCACATTCTTGTTTTTCTTTTGATTCGGCTTCCTTTGAGTTTGAGTCGTTGATTTTCCTTTGAGTTTGGTATGATTTTGCTGTTTTTGCACCGTTGGTAACTTCTGATTGCCGTATTGTTTTCGAACTTCGGCCTTTGGTATAGGAGGGCACTGTGTTACCGTAACACGTGGTCCTGTCTTTCCCGAAAACTTACTTGTCGAATTTTCAAAGACTTTACTTATTAAAGATTGATTAACATTCTTAATAGGAAAATCTTTGTCAGAGTAGATTTTATCATCACCAACAAGATTGTACAGCAAGTTCACACTCTCCGATTCTTTTGTAGACGAGGACTCGATTGCAACAGTCTTAGCGGGTTTTGTAGAAGGCTCACATAGAATGTGATTCTCGAGAGGTATGTCCTCATTTTTGACTACCGCATCAGACTTTGCTGGGACAGCATCATCAGATTCATCATCAGACGAATCAGCATCCTCAGTAATGACAGTAATGACTGGAGGATCCTGATTCAGTTCAGTAGAAGACACACATGTATCTGCTGATACATCTGAATCTGATGATACTTCTTTCTTGTATCCGAGCCCTGTAGCAAACTCCTTTACATCTAGAGGAACAGATGGTTCAAAGAACACTCTATCCTCCTCGTCAGGCATTGCATCATAATTGTGTCTCACTGGTGGTGGACATTTCTTGTAACCTATGCATGTGACATCCCGTTTCTCTTTTTGAACGCCAATGATGTGATCCAACACATAGCTAGAGCTCAAATAACTGTCTAGCTTAAGTTGGATCGCCTCACTTTCGGTTTTCACACAAGACATCTCTTTTTGCATAGTCTCAAGGCGAGATATATACAAATTAATGTCAGTTTGTTTTCTGGAAACCATTTTAGACTCCTTTTCATGGTTTTCATAAAACATATTGGCTTCGGTGCATTTTGAAAGATCCACGGTCAACTTTTGATTGTGGATGAATGTCACATCATACTTCTCTTGCAAAGCTTCGTGTTTGCTTTGCAATTCACACCACTTGGCATTCAATGAAACATGTTTGTCTTGCAAGTCAAACAAACTAGCTTGTAAAGCATCATGTTTGCCTTGCAACTCAGACATGTTTGCTTCTAAATCAGCACACTTAACTCTTAATCTAGTACAATTATCACAATCTACAGCAGTGGGTTCATCGACACATACCTGTCTGGAATCACTCTCAGGTGTTGGCCTTTCTGCATCAGAATTTATAACCTCCCTTGATGATTCACATTCAGATCCATCCTCGCTTGAACTTGAAGTTGTATCACCCTCAACTGAAGTTGAAACATCTTCATCTGAACTACTGTTATGTTCAGAACTGTCATTACCTCCCGAGGATTCACCATTGTTGGCATCTTTGACAATTTCAGCATACAACGTTGTTTTTGTCTGACTACTGTTCTTTGGATCAAGAGATGATGGTTCTACAGTAGAACAATGGTGTTGTAAAGCAACTGGGGGTAATGGATTTCCATACAAGTCTGAGGTGGGAGCTGGCTTAACAGGAACTTGTATTGGATTGCCATACATATCCGTTGGTCCGGTAGATCGAACAGGTAATGGATTTCCGAACATATCAGTTGCTCTGCTCTGATAGGTCGTTTCAGAACTATCATCCTCAAAATTTTGTGAACACCAGCTTCTAACTAATTTTGATGATCTAGACCAATTTTCACGAACCCCCAACTTCTAATTCTTTTGATGCACTCAGATGGGCTTTAAAGAAAATAATAGCCCACTCACTTAGAATATGATAAATCCTACAAAGTGTTTCGACAAAACAAGTTTTGAAACTTTATCTTGTCGAAACAGAAAAATTACTTTTAGTGATCAACGAAACAAGGTGAATATTGTGCTTGGGCTTGACGAAACAGGCCCAACACACTAATCGGCGAAACAAATTACTTTAAAATGTGGGCTTCTAATTTGGAAAACTAATTTTGTGCTTTCAAAGATTTATTTATTTTTTTTAAAAATTGACGAAACTGATTTGCACTTTGGGCTTCCTAAGTCGACGAAACTGGCCCAAGTGCTTATCTTTGACGAAATTGATTTTGTTTTGGTGTTGGGCTTACTATCTGACGAAACAAGAAGGTGAAGGCCCAAATTCTTTGTAAGCCCAAGTCTTTGACGAAACTGATTTTTAATATGGGCTGTTTCTTCAAATTTTTGTTTCTTCAAAAATGTGTTTCTTCAAATTCTGTTTCTTTAAAAAAGTGTTTCTTCAAATTTTTTGTTTCTTCAAGAGATGTGTTTCTTCAAAGGTTGTTGACGAAACAATTTTGTTTCTTCAAAGGTTCTGTTTCTTCAAAGATTTTGTTTCTTCAAAGATTCTGTTTCGTCAAGAAAAGTGTTTCTTCAAATTTTGTTTCGTCAAAAAGTGGACAGAGAGTTGGTAGACTTTGTGGTCCTTATCCTTTTCTGACACAACAGAACACTACTTTCGGCTACCAACCATGATGCTTTCACCAAACAAGTAAGGTGCAAATATTTTAATCAGTTTACAACTTCCAACACACAAACAAATTCTAAACAATTTTTGAAAGATCAAAAAGTGTTCCTTTTAAAGAACACTATCAAGATTTCAAGAACACCACCCAGAAAAATAAGTTTTCCGGTGAACCGAAACTCTCCGAACACAATATTTTGCTAAAGTGTTTAACAAAAACTCATAGCTAACATGTAAACATGAAAAATAACAAAGTTTTTAGCAAACACAAAGCAAAATAACAAGATTTAACCAGATTTTAAGATGTTTTTCCAGAAAAATATAAACTTTTAAAACCCGAAAAACAAACAAGAACACCTCGGTTTTAACAAGGAGAAGAGCCAAGGCTCTGATACCACTTGTAGGTCCGGCTAGGAGGATCTAGTCGCCTAATCCTTGTGTACAAACCAACCCGGTTGTGCGGAATCCAACCGGAAAGGCAAACCGAGATAGAACACGCACAAACACAAGACACACAATATTCACCGATTAACACCACTTGTATTAATACGTATGAAAGGTTCGGTTACAAGCTCAATGTCTACAAATCTGTTTTGCAAACTCTCTAAGTGTGTGTGTGTTCTCTGTGAAGTGTCTCTCCTTGCTTGCTTAAAATGAAGTGAACACATTACATGGGTATATATACCCAACACAGATCGTCTGTCCGAAGGATCAGGTAGACTGATCGAAGGATCATCTATCGATCTTAAACCTCGAAGGATGATCTATGGAGGTCCATCATCATCCATCGAAGGTTTATCTTTCGAGCTCATCGAAGGATCTAAACTATCCTTCGATGAGTCATCCTTCGACACAGACATGTTACAATCATGTACCAACTGTTTGTCCAAGTCAAACCAGGAGGATGGTTGACTTGGTCAAACTTACAGGACTAACAATGGACATGGTTTTATATCAGACAAAATACAAATACAGACAAAGTACAGACACAAGTGCACCAACATATTCTATATTTTTATAACATGGTTTTATTTGAATAAGAAGCGAGTTAGTAGCTAGTTAAAAAGGTTTAACTGGATAGCTACACTGAGAATTACATGCTCTCACATTTAGATAAAACCTGACAATAAGAAGATGTTTATAGCTAATCCAGATCCTGTCTTGTAAAATGCATTGAAATAAGGCCAAGGTTACACGTGTACGAGTCCCGAACTTGTTGACAATACAGACTCAGTTTAAATGGTTCTCCTGTTTGAAATTTCTATTAATATAATTACCATGGTCAAGGAAAGAGTTCCCACTATAGAGTCTTAAGTGTTCTTAAATGAGCTAGCTAGTGTTTGAGGTTCACACAAACACCTGACTCGAACAAAAAGGCAAGATAGACGTAATGGTGGCAGTCCACAATTTGAGGTCAGCATAAACACTGACCTTCAGAGATATTGAAGATAATAATCGCTAGCGCTCAACAACTTTACTAGCTCAACAACTTTACGAAACTTCTTAAACCTCCACGTTACGATGTAACGAAGGCATTCTAGAGTTTTTACTCATCTTATGTGTTGATCAACGTGTGTGAGGCAGTCAATAAACAATTTTCAGGAGGCTCAGGTTCCTTGGAAACATAACTCCCTAAGAAATTAAGACTGTATATTTGCTACTTTCATTCAGCAATCTTGAATTAGAGGGTAATTTCCGTTTTGTTTTACATTTAAGCATCGATGTTAGTGGTTAAAGCTGTAGTTTAAACACTAGTTTGGATAACCAAGTCTAATGCAGATCACTAGGTGGGAGGACACAGTGTCCTACAAGTGATAATTGTTGACTCAATCATCAAGACAAAGCCATGTGACATTGGCCTTCTTCACTACTTATTGTACTCAAGGCCATATAATTATTCATGTTGATCTCCTGTTTGGATTGTGATTGAATATCGATGTCCACAAATTCTTTATAATTTTATTTTCAAGATACAAGACCATGTGTGTTTGTTTTCTCGTCCATGTGCCCCTGTCTATTATGTACCTCATTATATCTTCTTGGTATATATATATATCATTCAACAAGCACAATACACCCACATTTTCCTAGAAAATCATCTACAATATCACCCAACCAGAAGCAATACTTTGATTTTGTTTTCCATAACAAACATTTCCAAGTGAAACAGACTCACACTATCTTGAAAATATGGCCATCCGTATGCCTCGTATCATTCAAGCAAGAAAAATTCTGAGGCGGTCATTATCTAATGGAAGCAGAACTCCAACATATACGGACATCCCAAAAGGCTATTTTGCAATTTATGTTGGGGAACAAGATAAGAAGCGGCACATGGTCCCGGTATCACTATTAAGCGAACCTTTGTTTCAGGACTTACTGCATCAGGCGGAGGAAGAGTTTGGGTACAACCACCCAATGGGCGCGCTCACAATTCCATGTAGTGAAGACGTATTCACGGATCTTGCTTCTCGTTTGGGAGCGTTCTGACATGTATACGTTTGTCTTTATAACCACAGTTTTGTAAACAGCTAACAATTAGGAACACTTTATAGATAGATGTAAATAGAGAATTGTTCCAGTTGAATGAAATTTAACATGGATGTATTTTTGAGTTGAAGGAATCTTAACTATTTTTAGTTGCTGGTTTTCTTAAAAATACAAAGCTTGTTATCAGCTAGAGATAAAGGAAAACAAGTGGATACTTACAAAGAGAATTACGTTTCTTATTTTGTCACTCAAACTGACACTGCACTCAATCAACTAAATTTTACACCAGGAAGAGACATCCATTATACATAAGTCACTCACTGAACTAAAACAAAACAAACACATGTCCTCACATCATTTGTTAACAATATGGTCTCTGATTACAGCAGAGTGAAATTCAAATTATGATAATTACCTAGCATAGGAACGAATCTCACCTGTTAGTATTTTACATGTTCTTGTAATACTTGTAAATGATGTTCACATAAGCATGTCACCAGAACAACAAAGGCAACATTTCTGACCACTACAATCATTAGACATGAAAAAATCAGCACACAGCAACTTGACTACATGTACAAAGATATGATTTAAAGGAGATGTTCTAAAAGTTCGCATGTCATATGTAATGATCAACCTGGACGAGACATCCAAAGAACGTTTACTGGAGGTTCTTGGTATTGCAAAACTGTTGATACACTTTTGTGTGGACGCGGAACGTTCGGTTCGACACTTTAACGGAATGAAGACCAAGTCGGATATCCTCCTATCCTACTTGGGTCCGAGAAGTTTGTCTCATTTGTTCTGTAATGTATAAATGAACAATGCATGTTGCATACTTGGTTTATGTCTGTTTGTGTGTTTATAACGGTCTGCAGCAAACTGTTAACAGTTTACATCATATCCATGTTTGGCAGTCCTCGACGAAACTCCCAAGTTTCGTCGAGCACTCATATGGGGAAATTCCCTTTGTGATGAAACTCCAAGTTTCGTCATCTAGTGCATGGGGAAACTCCATGATAAAACTCCTAGAGTTTCACCAAGCTAAAGGACAAAACCATCATGAAACTCTAAGTTTCATCATGCTAAAGGACAAAACCATGGTGAAACTTCAAGTTTATCCATGACGAAACTTGTGTTGTGATGAAACTCCTAGGAGTTTCACCATACTACAGGACAAAAATCATGGAGTTTCATCAAACCTTGTGTAGTTTCGCCATAAGCCCCCATGTTTCGTCACTGTTGTGTCCAACTGCCTATATAAACACACATTGTTTTACTTTGAAACTATGAGAGCATAACCCACTATAAGAATTTACTTCAAACTGTGTGCATCGGTTTGAACCATTGTTCTCATCTAATCAATTAAGTGTGATTCATTGGTTACTTTGTGTTCGTCATCATTATCTGTGCTTGGTTTGGCATCGTTACGGGGATTCCGCACCCGTGACCGTGTTTGTTATAAACAAGGATTCGGTTTCGTATTCGATCCACTCAGATTCGGGACCTACAAAAACCCTACAAATCAAGAGATGATTAATTTATTTTTGACATATTCAATGGGTAAACTTTACATAGATTTATACTTTGTATATCTTTGTTGAGAATTAATAGGTTAATGAATATCCTAGGGGCAAGGGACGATTTTCAAACCACTAATTTGGATAACCAGCTGAACCATCGGTCCTTAGGTGGTAAGACACAATGACCCAATATGGAATTTTTGGTTGAAATGCCAGGACACATGCATGTGATATTGGTCCTCTTATTCACTAGTTAATGTGATAAGAACTCTGACCATATATATTTCCTGGTATAGTCCTTCTTTGCTTGCCAGTGGAGATTGGTGTCCACAAAAGCATCCATAATTTTATTGTAGGGACCCAAAACCATGTGGGTCTACTCTATCCTCCATATGTCACCGTCTATTGTGAAATGATCATTATATCCTGTTCTTATATAAAGCGTTCAGCATTCCCAATACAACCACATCAAAACTCATCTACAACATCATATCTTTCACCAGGAAGCGCTACTTTGATTCTTATCTTCCTTCAACAACTTTTGTAAGTGAGCAGCCTCTCGCTTCCTTGAAAACATGGCCATACGTATGCCACGCATCATTCAAGCAAGAAAAATTCTCAAACGTTCCCTCTCTAATGGTAGCACCACTCCTGCATCTATGGACATCCCCAAAGGCTATTTTGCCAATTATGTTGGAGAATAAGAGAAGAAGCGGTTTGTGGTGTCTGTATCACTAATAAGCGAACCTACGTTTCAGGAGCTACTGCATCAGGCAGAAGAAGAGTTTGGCTACAACCATCCAATGGGCGGGCTCACGATTCCCTGTAGTGAAGATGTATTCACAGATCTGGTTTCTCGTTTGGGAGCATTTTGACTTGTATACATCTGTCTATATCTACAACAGTTTTGTAAACATCTTACCAGTAGGAACCATTTATAGTTGTAAATTTAGATCATTGATCCAGATGAATGAAATTTAATTTGGATATTCTTTTGAGTTCATGGTATTCTATATTTTTATAACATGGTTTTATTTGAATAAGAAGCGAGTTAGTAGCTAGTTAAAAAGGTTTAACTGGATAGCTACACTGAGAATTACATGCTCTCACATTTAGATAAAACCTGACAGTAAGAAGATGTTTATACCTAATCCAGATCCTGCCTTGTAAAAAGCATTGAAATAAAGGCAAGGTTACACGTGTACGAGTCCCGAACTTGTTAACAATACAGACTCAGTTTAAATGGTTCTCCTGTTTGGAATTTCTATTAATATAATTACCATGGTCAAGGAAAGAATTCCCACTATAGAGTCTTAAGTGTTCTTAAAGGAGCTAGCTAGTGTTTGAGGTTCACACAAACACCTGACTCGAACAAAAAGGCAAGATAGATGTAATGGTGGCAGTCCAGAATTTGAGGTCAGCATAAACACTGAGCTTCATAGATATTGAAGATAATAATCGCTAGCGCTCAACAACTTTACCAAACTTCTTAAACCTCCACGTTACGATGTAATGAAGGCATTCTAGAGTTTTTACTCATCTTATGTGTTGATCAACGTGTGTGAGGCAGTCAATAAACAATTTTCAGGAGGCTCAGGTTCCTTGGAAACATAACTCCCTAAGAAATTAAGACTGTATATTTGCTACTTTCAATCAGCAATCTTGAATTAGAGGGTAATTTCCGTTTTGTTTTATATTTAAGCATCGATGTTAGTGGTTAAAGTTGTAGTTTAAACACTAGTTTGGATAACCAAGTCTAATGCAGATCACTAGGTGGGACGACACAGTGTCCTACAAGTGATAATTGTTGACTCAATCATCAAGACAAAGACATGTGACATTGGCCTTCTGTAGGTCCGTGTTTCGGGATCCAATCCGTGATTTTCATGATTATGTTCAAAGATGGAAGAGATAAAGAGATGATAAACAAACAACTTTGCATTAATCCGGTAGTAAAACATTACAAGTCGGCCCGATTACATAATAACCGAACTAATACCAAAGAAGTATACATCCAGGGAGAAATCAAGTGGTGATTTCTCCCGGTGAGGACTCAAACCTCCTATCACTCTCTAGCACACACTTGTGCTCTCACTCTTGTGTTGCAAATGACAAGGTGTTGGTATTTATACCAAACACAGGTTGCACGGTTGAAGGATTAAACTGACTGGTCGATAGATCATCTGTCGACCATCCAGCTTTCGAAAGATACACACATACCTCGAAGGATGCCATATCCTTCGAGGTCCATCTTCAACCTTCGATGGATATCTTTCGAGCTCATCGAAGGATACACAATCCTTCGATTCCTTATCCTTCGTCACCAACATATACAACCATAATTTGTCTAGCAAACACACACGGTCAACCGAATAACCCTCTCGTTTGACCACTTCAAACGAGCGGGTCTATACACGTTCGATAGACCGTTTCACTAACTATTACAAATTCAGCGTAAAATAATAACTAATCTATTCGACAAGCATCGGACACAAAATCTGCATCAACAAATTCCCCCTTGTCCGTTGCTGTCGAATGCTGAAAATGCAACTGCAATCAATCTTCAGTCAAGTATTAATCTTCTCTGTGTTGACAAATTCCCCCTTGACCGATGATCCAGGTAAGTAGTATCTTGATGCTCATTGTATAAAACTTCCCCCTCAGAGTACGCGCATCCGTGTTGAGTGTTGTGCAATTTCCACAAAGGACTCAATTGACCGATCTTCCGCTGATCTTCCAATACTCCAACCGGCATTTGATAAGGGTTCCATTCTATAACAACTGCATCAAGTCTTGATCTTCAAGCATACTACATTGATAGAGATTTCTGGTAAACTATCTTCTGTAAACCGTCTTTGTGAAATCGACTGTAGGTCCCTTTTCTCGGAGGATCGAGAACAAACCTAAACCTTGTTATACTAACCCACTAGCGAGTGCGGAATCCAAGCTAGTAGGCAAACCGAGATGAAGCAAGTATAGAAACAAACACACAAGATTTCACCGATTAACACCACTGTATTAATACGTATGAAGGTTCCGGTTACAAGCACAATGTTTACAATCAGTTTGCAAACTCTCACTATGTGTGTGTGTGTGAGTTTCGGACAGAATGCTCTTCACTCTCTAACTTTCTGTGTTTCGGACAGAATGCTCTCAGCTCTCTATCTCTTGTCTGAGTGCATCTCTGTCTAAAACTCAACACTGCATGGGTATATATATACCCAGCCTAGCATGCCTGATCGAAGGATCTGATAGATGGTCCGAAGGATCATCTATCGAAGACCAAGTATTCGAAAGATCATCAAGGACCTCGAAAGATAATCTTTCGAGGTCTATGATTCGAACCATATCTTTCGATGAGGTCGAAGGATCCACATTATCCTTCGACCTCTTATCCTTCGACACAGTACATCTTTCAACTGTTGACTAAGTCAAACCAGGAGGACGGTTGACTTTGTCAACTTACAGGACTGACAAGGACATCGTTTACATACAGACCGAATATAGACAAAGTACAGACACAAGTGCACCAACAAACTCCCCCTTGGCTGTAGCTTTGTCTTTATCTTCTATGGTTGTAGACACGTCTTGAACTTCGACGGTCTTTGGTCTTCGAGTTATCAAAACTCTGATGTCCTTTCAAGTCTTCAATGTCGGAGGATCTTCAAAGTCTTCACGTCTTGAAAGCAGAGAGTGTATCAACAAACTACCCGTATCATGTAGGAAGTGTGTTGACAAACTCCCTCTTAACATAAGCTCCCCCTTGAGTTATGCTCGTGAAAAGACTTTATCTTTATGAAGTGAGATCCTTGTGGTGTTGATGATGGCCAACGGCAACTCGATCATTTTCATCTCTTGAGCGCCTTCTCGTCGTGTCTTCATTCCAATGCTTGTCATCGACCATGTTCTCCTAGCCTTTAGAATCTGCACATGCAAGAAATCTAAACGCGTAATGAGAACAACTGCTTGGAATATAGTATAAACAAATGACACACGAATGACCATGTCATAATCAAACACCGTCCGACAGTTTGAAAGTTTAATAAATTTATCAATTTTAAATTCTAACTTTCAAAATCTGCAAATTTTGACCGTTTATGAAGATTTAGTCAGTTCGGTTTTCAGTCAGGTTTCAGGTAACGAAGACTTGAGCTCCAACATCGTACGATCGAAAATAAAGCAGAAATAAAATCTTTTTGGCTTTTATAAAGTTTATATTAAAACACACCTAAAATCTTTTTGGTATTTTTGAAATTAAACGACAACAATTTAAAATCCTTTGAGTGTTATCAAACGACATCACCGCTAATGTCGTGCTGATATGCACCAAACGACGAAACTGTTTAAAAGAAAAACAATAAAAGTTAAGCAGTAAATAAATAAATATATACAAACATTCTTTTTGCGAGTTTCGAGGGTAAGAGAATCATATCAGTATACGGTCATGCCAAAACACTCTTGTTGTTCAGTTAATTAACATTAAGATAAGCATCCTATAACGATTATCGGTATTGTTGTCCACTTAAGCTCAACTTATCAGATGTAATCATGGCGAGGGGATACGTTAAGGTATGATTTATACTTACCGACCGGTGTTCATCCACATCACGACACATTCCCGTATCAAGGTATGCACGAGAGTTCATCTTACCGGTGAGTATACCGATTATCATCTGTTTGACCGTATAAATTGTGAGATACTCACTTATTTTGAATTGAAAACAAGTCCTATGTGATATAATCACTTATTGATGAGGAACTTGATTTTCGTATGCATGAGGGCACAGGTGCAAGTCCGTGAACAGGTCAGTACTTCCGTACAGCAGAGAGACGAACTTGACACCCGGATAAATGTGATATTTTATCACTTATTTGATTTGGACATGTGATTGTTTATCACTTATTGAGGTCGAATGCAGTATGTAATATGTACACGTATGTATAGTATCATGGAAGATCTAGACTTGCGTCCCCGTTATTTTTCGGTAAAAGATACAACCATGATACCCAGATGATAAGCAGCATAAAGACCGAATATCTCAGAACCTCGGCAATCTATCAAACGAAATTTCGGTACTAAGACCATATGCCAATGAATGGTTCCCACCTGGTCTTCAGTCGATTAAGATTTATATCACCCTGCACACTTTAAGATGATTGTGAGCCTACCGATACATCTTATATAGAGCTGCTTATCGTTTTTCATTTAAGGTTTAAAGAGGTTTGGATAGACCACTGATGTACTATCATTTTCTCTTTTGCTCGCCAGGAAACTCATTTTTGTTTTTCTATTGTTTTTGTGTTTTTGAAATTTTTCGATGTTTTTGGATTTTCAGATTTTTGGATTTACTCCCCCTAAAATCAATAAACTAAGAGAAATTTAAACACAAAGGTATTTACAAAAATGATTTTCCGATGTTGGTTTTACTCTTGCTTGACCTTAATGCCGTTTACCAATAGTAAAAAGTCAAATCTTGATTTGTCAAAAGCTTTGGTAAATAAGTCGGCACGTTGGTCATCGGTGTGGACCTTAACAACATCGATTAGCCTTTTCTCAAAGCAATCACGTATGAAGTGATATTTGATTTCGATGTGTTTGGTCTTTGAATGCTGCACAGGATTTCTAGTGATATCTAAAGCAGCAGAATTATCAACGTAAATAGGAGTAGTTAGGAATTCAAAACCGTAGTCCCGCATTTGTTGTTGGATCCAAAGAACTTGGGAGCAACAACTTGAGGCAGCAATGTATTCAGCTTCGCATGTTGATGTAGCGACACACGTTTGCTTCTTGCACTGCCATGTGACTAGGCGATTTCCTAAGAACTGACATCCAGCCGTTGTGGATTTACCGTCGATTTTGCATCCGCCAAAATCAGAATCACTGAAAGCTACCAATTCAAAGTTATTATCCCTAGGGTACCACAGACCGGTGTCAGGGTACGCCTTCAAATAACGAAAAATCCTTTTAACAGCAGCAAGATGAGAGGCCTTCGGGTTAACTTGATATCTGGCAAGCAGGCACGTTGGGTACATTATGTCTGGCCTTGATGCTGTGAGGTACATAAGAGATCCAATCATAGCGCGGTAGTTTGAAGGGCTAACAGCTTCTCCCTTTAAGTCAGGAGTAATTCCGTGATTGGTTGGCAATGGGGTACCAATGGGCGTTGCATCAGACATCTGGAACCGGCTCAAGATGTCACCAACATATTTAGTCTGATGGATGAATATCCCAGACTCTGTTTGTTGAACTTGTAGGCCCAAGAAGAAGGTCATTTCCCCCATAGCACTCATCTCGAATTTATCCTGCATGATGCGCTCGAATTCCCTACACAAGACATCATTAGTAGAACCAAAAATAATGTCATCAACGTATACCTGTACAAGAAGAAGATCTCCATCTTGTTCCTTGATGAAAAGAGTACAGTCGATAAGACCTCTACGAAAACCGTTCTCCAGCAGATAGTGTGATAAGGTTGCATACCAAGCTCGCGGTGCTTGATGTAGACCATAGAGAGCTTTGTTGAGCAACCAAACCCGATCGGGATGGATAGGATCTTCAAAACCTGGAGGCTGTTCGACGTACACCTCTTCTTCAACCACACCATGTAAAAATGCACTTTTCACGTCCATCTGATAAACCTTGAATCCTTTGAAGGATGCATAGGCTAGAAAGATTCGAATTGCTTCGAGACGTGCCACTGGTGCATAGACTTCGTTGTAGTCGATCCCTTCAATCTGACGAAAACCTTGAACGACTAAACGTGCTTTGTTTCGGATAACAACTCCGCGGTCATCCTTTTTGCATTTGAAAACCCAACGGGTACCAATCTTCTTGTATCCAGCAGGTTTCTCTACGAGTTTCCAGACACCCAGCTTCTGGAATTGTTGCAGTTCTTCCTGCATTGCTTCAACCCAAGCGTTATCTTTCAAGGCTTCTTTCCACGTTCTTGGTTCTTCCTGTGAGACATAACACGCGAAAGACCAATCGTTTTGTTGCCCGGATTCTCGAATAGCTGCATACAAGCCTGCATTGTTGTTGTTTCGCAACATGTTTCTTGTTTGTACGCCACTCTGCACATTTCCAATGATGTTTTGTTGAGGATGGGTATTATGAATTCTTGTTTCTGGATTATCTGGAACTGGAACATTTATACCCAGATTGTTGAGGTTAAGATCAACAACCAATTCAAGGCCCGGAATTGACGAAGAGGATGATGCAGTAGCCTCAGCTGTTCTATGTGCATCCACTGGAGGAGTACCCTCTGAAGTACCATGAACTGCTGTTGTAGGAGCTTCCTGATCTGCATCTAGAAATTCATCATCCTCTGAAGATTCGTTCAATTCGTTTGCATCATGAAAATCCTCATTGTTGAGAGTATTGTTGTTCACCGAAGAAGATGGTTCTTGATTAACAAGAATTGGACGAACCACCGGTGAAACTGTTGCATTGTCACTCTCGAAAAACATCCTAGCCGCAGCATTTTCTTCAACGGCTTCAACACTGATCGAATTGAAGAAGTCATCATACTCAAACATCCAAGGTTGACCCGGATTTTTGACTGGCAAGGTGTGCCTTTGTACTCTGACCTCAGACCATTCCTCGACCCTTTTAGTCTCTAGATTCCAGACTCGTAAGTTAGGGGTGGCATACCCAAGAAAGTATCCATCAATTGCTCTTGCCCCAAACTTTCCATTAGGATCGATGATTGTGCATGGAGCTCCAAACGGTTCTAGATAAGACAAATCTGGTTTCCGTTTTTGAAGAAGCTCAAAGCAGGTCTTGTTGTGCCTTTTGACTGTAAGGACTCGGTTCAATGTATAACAGGCAGAGGCCACAGCTTCAGTCCAGAATGGAATGGGTAACTGTGACTCCACTAACATTGTCCTAGCAGTCTCGATCAATGTGCGGTTCTTACGTTCAGCGACACCATTCTGTTGAGGAGTATAAGCTGCACTAAACTCATGAAGAATACCCTTTGAAGTGCAGAACTCCGTCATGGAATGATTTTTAAATTCAGTACCATTGTCGCTACGTATCCGCCTAACCTTCAACTTATACAAATTCTCAATCTGAATGATTAAGTTTTTGATAATACCAAAGGTTTCACTCTTGTGTGCCATGAACGCAACCCAAGAAAATCTTGAATAATCATCAGTAACCACGAGGCAGTATTGATCACCCCGAATACTCTTGTGCTTGACAGGAACGAACAAATCCATGTGCAAACGTTCAAGAGGAACTGCCACTGTGTTGATCTTCTTTGTAGGGTGCTTCTTCTTTGTTTGCTTTCCTTTCTGGCACGAAACACAGATGTCTTGAAGATGGAAATTTTTGAGGGGAACACCATTCACCAATTCATTTGAAACCAAATGATTCATTTTGCGTAAGTGAATGTGACCCATTCGTCTGTGCCAAGAGATAGTGTCTTTTTCTGTGGCTTTGGAAACGAAACAAGTTGCTTGTGCAGACGTTGTAATAGCTTGGCTCATGTCAAGGACGTACAAATCATTTATCCTTGGAGCCGACAAGAGAATCCATTCTTTTGGAATTTTGAAGCCGGGTTTCAGCACATAACATCCATTAGCATCAAAGTGTACTGAAAATTTCTTGTCACAGATTTGAGAAACACTGAGAAGATTGTGATCAAGTTGTTGCACAAAATTGATCTTGTCAAAGCTGACAATCCCGTTAGATATTATTCCTTCACCCGTTATATATCCACCTTTATCTCCAGCAAAAGCAACATAACCTCCTCTAATAGATTTAACGTCGTAGAGAAGCTTCATGTCGCCTGTCATGTGCCTAGATGCCCCACTATCAACAATCCAATGACTACTGATAGTTCCTCCTGAAGCACCCTGCACATGAACTCAAATGAATTAGTTGGAGATGGGGACCCAAGCCATTGTGGTCTTGGGTCTTCCATTTTCATCAATGACAATAACTTCTTGTCTTTGATGGTTGGTGAATTGTGATGGTCCCCCTGATTCAGTAACCGATTTAGGTTTCCAGGTCTGTTTTGTTTTACCAGTATCTTTCTTTAAAATTTTAACTTCTTGATTGTTTGAAATTTTAGAATTTTCTGGTTTTACAGCAACAGATTGTTTTTGAACCTCATCGATTTTAATTGCCTTTTCAATCTTCTTGACCTGTTGCCGTTTCTGTTTCTTTTCCCTTTCTTTTACAAGTCGGGGATCTTGTTTTGTGGAAACAGATGGCTTACGGTCAGTCTTTCCACGGGGATCATCAACCTTTTCCTTTTGCTTATGAAGATATGGACAATTACGAATAATATGTCCAATGGTTCCACATTCAAAACATGATCTTCGTTCTACAAACCCCGAAGTATCATGTGATCGCTTAGCCGATGATGTTGAACTTTGTGAGCCCGAGGTACTAGGTTTTGAGCTACTTGGTTCATTTCTTTTCTTGACAATAGCTTTCTTGACAAAATCTAAGTTAGATTGATTTTCAAACTTTTCAATTTTGTCTGTTCCCGTCGATTTCACAAAGTTAACATTTTTCTTCTTCTTTTGATTCGGCTTCTTGTCAACTTGAGCCGGTGTTTTACCTTTGGGTTTGGTGTGATTTTGCTGCTTTGGCACTGTTGGTAATTTCTTGTTACCAAATTGTTTTCGAATTTCAGCCTTTGGAATAGGAGGACACTGTGTAACTGTAACTTTAGGTCCTGCCTTTCCCAAGAACTTACTCGTCGAATTCTCAAAGACTTTGCAGATTAAGGATTGATTAACATTCTTAATGGGAAAATCTTTGTCTGAGTAAATTTTATCATCACCAACTAGAGTGTACAGCAAATTCACACTCTCCGGCTCTTCTGCAGATGAGGACTCAGTTGCAATAGTCTTAGCGGGTTGTACAGGGGGGTCACATAGAATGTGATTCTCAAGAGGTATGTCCTCATTTTTGACTACCGCATCAGACTTTGCTGGGACAGTATCATCAGATTCATCATCAGACGAATCAGCATCCTCAATCACAACTGGAGGATCTTGATTCTGTTCAGCACTCACAAATGTATCTGCTGACACATCTGAATCTGAGGATACTTCCTTTTGGTATCCGAGTCCTGCAGCAAACTCCTTAACATCTAGAGGCACAGAAGGTTCAAAGAAAACCCTGTCCTCTTCATCAGGCATGGCATCATAATTATGTCTCACTGGTGGTGGACACTTCTTGTAGCCTATGCATGTGACATCCCTCTTTTCCTTCTGAACATCAATGATGTGATCTAACACATAGCTAGAGCTCAAATAACTGTCTAGCTTGAATTGGATCGTATCACTTTCGGTTTTCACACAAGCCATCTCTTTTTGCATAATCTCAAGGCGAGATATATACAAATTAATATCAGTTTGTTTTCTTGAAACCATTTTAGTCAGTTCAGTTTTATCTTTCTTTAATGTTTCAATTACTGACTTAAATTCTTTTTCATGGTTTTCATAAAACATATTGGCTTCTGTGCATTTGGAAAGGTCCACAGTCAATTTCTGATTGTGGAGGAAAGTCACATCATACTTTTCTTGCAAAGCGTCATGCTTACTTTGCAAGTCACTCAAATTCTCATTCACAGTAGTATGTTTGTCTTGCAAGTCAAACAAACTAGCTTGTAAAGCATCATGTTTGCCTTGCAACTCAGACATACTTTTCTCCATTTCAGCACATCTAGCATGCAGCCTAGCACATTCATCACAATTAACAGCAGTGGGTTCATCGACACATACCTGACTTGATGAACCGTCGACATTAGCCATAAAGGCTGAATGGAGAGAAGACGAAGAATAAGCAGCTTGATCCACCAGAATAGATCTTCTTTGAGTTTCTGCTGCAGCTTCCTCCAAGAGTTCATCAATATCTGCATCGATTGCTGCATTCGATGTCTCACCCACATGATCATCACCAGAATTGGATGATTCTTCATCAACACTTCTACTGTACCCAGAAGAGTCTTCATCTTCAGACGATTCACCACCACTGGCAGAAGATTCTCCACCACAGGTGTGAACTAGCTCCTTCACAATCTGAGCAAAACATGCTGTTCCATCGGGAGCATCACCACCCAACTGGATTGACCAGTCACAACCTTCATCCACCTGAACCGCAAGTGCCCGGTTGGTTTGGTTGTTGACGGGTACCATGGTACGATCATTGTTTCTGTTCTGCCGGTTGCCTTGGTTTCTGAAGGGGTTTTGATTCCCGTGCTGGGCTGGCTTGGTGCATTCCCGTTTAAAATGACCCCGTTCACCACAGTTGAAGCACTTTACAGCTTGCTTATCGAACCCATACTTGGTGTCTCGCTTACTTTCCAAGCTGGTTCTTCCAGTACTCTCCATCCAATCCTTTGCTCTTCTCACAGCACTCGCAAAGGCCCACTTGATGTCCATCAAGTCCATCTCCTCTTTATCAATCTGCCTGTAATCTTCTTGTGTCAGATTAATGTTGCCAATCTGACCTTCTATCAACCCACAGTACGCGCTTACTACAGTGTTAAGCAGCTCCATGTGTTCCTTAGCTACTTCTACACTGATTTTAGAGAAGCTTGACGTGTCGAGCTGTACTGTACTTGACTTTGATTGTTGACCAGCAGATGATGTTCCTCCATAACATGCACGTTGTTGTTGTTGAGCAGGAGGAGGTGGAGGTGGTTGGATTGGATTTCCATACATGTCTGTGGTGGGAGGTGGCTTAACAGGAACTTGGATTGGGTTGCCAAAACAATCTGTGCTTGTGACAAACGCTGTTTGAAGTGGAGCATGTGAACCGGTTCTTGCAGCCGAAGAATTGGAAGTTCCACAGTACATTTCTGGATTCTGTGGCAATGGAACTCTCTTCGCCTTCAATGTTTCCTCCTGATCCATGTTTTCCAAAAGTTGAACGAATTCGTTGATATTAGTGGTTCTCAACACTCCGTTGTACTTCAGGATTTCCAAGAAACTACTCCATTGAGGAGGCAAAGCATCAGCAAACTTCTTCACAACTTCAGCTTGAGTTGTCACTACACTATAATTATCCAATTCCGTAAGCAGATGATAAAATCGGCTTGTCATATCTCCCAAGGACTCCTTGTCCATACAAGTGAAACCTTCGAATTCTTTCTTGAGAAGATCATGACGCATTTGACGTGTTGCTGCATTTCCCACTCCTCTGTTTTTCAATCCATCCCACAACTTCTTTGTTGTCTTGAAGCTGACAAACTGATGGTAGATATCCTTGCTCAACGCCTGAGTGAGAATGGCGTATGCCTTCTTTTCCAGATCATAGGTTTTCTTTTTATCTTCTGGAAGATCAGCAAACGTAGCAGAATCTGAAGCAGCAACCTCTATGGCTTGATCGAAATCTGTGGTGAAACGTATCCACAGTTCGGTATTTTGACCAAGAACATATGTCTTAAATCTCTCAACCCATCCTGGATATTCATTCAAATGCATCAACTTTGGAGGTCGATTCAAACTTCCTGTTTCACTTTCGCTTAGTAGAATACTTTGAATGCTCGGAGTTTGATTCGATACCAAAGCCCATTGATTTCCCTGAGAAGAAGTTGATACCGGCGATTCAGCCCATAAAGGAGATGACCTTGTATTCGTGTATTTTCCATCGTCTGGAGCCGATGTACCCCACCATGAGGGAGTGACATTTGATCTTGTATATTCACCATTATCTGGAGCAGGATTCCACCAACTCGGATTCATGATAGATAAGCAAAATAAATGCTAAGTGAATAAACCGAAAGATATCACGGCCAAAAGATCCTGTTCCGAAAGATCTGAAATCACAGAAACTTGTTAACAATAAACTGTCCACAATCGAAAGATCAATCACTTGTTCGAAGGATCAACAGTACTCGAAAGATCACTGTTGAATCTCGAACAATGATGTCGAAAGATTCAAGAACTCGAAGGATTCTCCTTTGAAAGATCCTTATCTTTCGAGTTAAATATCCTTATCTTTCGTATAGCTGACTTTCGAAAGATCACACTTGTTCGAATGATCAACAGTGTTCGAAGGATCACTGTTGACTTTCGAGCACTGGCTTCGAAAGATTCAAAATCTCGAAAGATTCAAAATCTCGAAAGATTCACACTTGAAAGATCCTTATCTTTCGAGATAAATCCCTATCTTTCGGACACTTATCTTTCGAAAAGATTCCTTTATCGAAAGATATGTTTCAGACTTCGAAGGATGGGTCGAAGGATGATGATCTTTCGAGCCTTCCTTGATCGAAAGATGGTCTTTCGAAGTCGAAAGATATCTTTCGAGAGATTCTGACACAACTGACGTTGATGTGATAGGTTGGTGAAAAAGGTGATGGGTTGGTGAAGTACTTTCGGCAGAAAGGTATGTTCTGCACACAGATCTTCACCAACTTTTTGACTTTCAAAAAGTTTACCCAAATAAGCAAACCTTATCCTCAACCAGTCACCGGAGATATGATCGGAAAAGTGGCCGGAAAATACAAAGTTTCACAAAACAAATTTTATGTTTACCCAAACCGACCCTGAACACTCCCGAAAGGTTTAGAAGCCGTTTTTATGCAGAAAACTACCAAAAACGGGTGCTAAACCAAGTGTCCAAACACACCAAAGAACTTGAAAAACCCGGTTTTAAACAAGGTAAAGAGCCAAGCTCTGATACCACTTGTAGGTCCCTTTTCTCGGAGGATCGAGAACAAACCTAAACCTTGTTATACTAACCCACTAGCGAGTGCGGAATCCAAGCTAGTAGGCAAACCGAGATGAAGCAAGTATAGAAACAAACACACAAGATTTCACCGATTAACACCACTGTATTAATACGTATGAAGGTTCCGGTTACAAGCACAATGTTTACAATCAGTTTGCAAACTCTCACTATGTGTGTGTGTGTGAGTTTCGGACAGAATGCTCTTCACTCTCTAACTTTCTGTGTTTCGGACAACTTTCTGTGTTTCGGACAGAATGCTCTCAGCTCTCTATCTCTTGTCTGAGTGCATCTCTGTCTAAAACTCAACACTGCATGGGTATATATATACCCAGCCTAGAATGCCTGATCGAAGGATCTGATAGATGGTCCGAAGGATCATCTATCGAAGACCAAGTATTCGAAAGATCATCAAGGACCTCGAAAGATAATCTTTCGAGGTCTATGATTCGAACCATATCTTTCGATGAGGTCGAAGGATCCACATTATCCTTCGACCTCTTATCCTTCGACACAGTACATCTTTCAACTGTTGACTAAGTCAAACCAGGAGGACGGTTGACTTTGTCAACTTACAGGACTGACAAGGACATCGTTTACATACAGACCGAATATAGACAAAGTACAGACACAAGTGCACCAACATCGACCAAGTAATGCACTTTTCTGTGCAAAACATTCCACGCAGAACCCCCTTGTCTCACCAGAAAATCACAAACTCTACCACCTGTGATTGCGTTTAGAAATTTACCGAAGAAATTCAACATTTGAAAATTTTTATCCCCCCATTTCTTTGGTAAAATCTCTAAACCTTAACAGATTCTTTCCACTTCAAAGAAACTGTCGTCAAATGTTCACCAATTCCCTCCACTGAGCGGAACTGTCATCAATCTTCATTGAATGTTCTCGGTTCCGAAAATTCACGAACATGACTTTCTTCTTTGCATAATCTAGTTGAATAAGAACGTCCCCTGGTACCCCGTAGGATCTGACTTGTATCCCCCCAAAGACCAAAGACTTTGTGAACTCGTTAGGACCGGTATAGACGTTCCAGGTTCATACGTTCGTCTTCAAATGCGAGAATATGACAATAAACAAAATCCTTTCGAACATTTCCGAATAACCGGTAACAATCATAAATACTGATGCGCGGAAGCGAACATATCGTGTTGTTTTTGGCCCATAATAGTCGCGTTACCATTTTTGTCATTTGCATCGGTAACCGTGACTACCCCACATTTTTCAAACATCAAGTTTTTCATCATCTCTTGTTTTCATCATGCCGCATCATCCCGTGCGCATACAAATTTGACGTTAAAAATCAACTCAAATATCTTTCGCGAACACCCGATCCCACTTCATGTCTCATCTAAAAATTTGATCCATAATCCCAATGCCAAAACATGATTTTAAATTCAACTTTTGAACTTTAATAAAGTTGAATTCAAAATCAATAAAATTACCAAAAATAATAATGAGACCCAAAAATCTAATACCCTTATCCCTTTTTTTAATTGCTTCCCACAAGCAGATACGACAAGAACATGTTATTCATTTCAATTTTTTTTTTTTTTTTTTTTTTGGGCCCCTTATGCAATCTAGAAGGAAATGACATCAGTTTGGGCCATTTATGTAAACCTAAGCCCACAACAACCAACATCAGTTTCCACCATCAAGGAAACAGCCGACATATCATCTTTTGATGAATAAGACATCATGTGAAACCCTAAAAAAAATTCCCAGCCGTTAGTTTCACCTCAGTCTTCCTCCATGTCAATCTTCTGCCTTTAATTAATTTTTTTTTTTTTTCAATCTATATTTCATCTTCATCTCTGCCATACATCAACAAACGAAAGATGATTGACGAAGGATCATATTATCGAAGCACAGATCTTTCGAGCACAGATCTTTATCAGATCTGATCTTTCAAACGGAAGACAAACATCAAGCCGGTCTCGAAAGATGATTCACAGATCTGGATTTCACAAACATCAGTTTCTATCTTTCGACCATGTTTGATCTTTCGAGTTTGTTGATGATTGTGATGATCCTTCGATGTTGCTGAACTTTCGATGGAATGGTCACCACTTGATCTTTCGAAGATTGTTGAGATAATAAAGGTGATCCTTCAAGGTTTGTTGAGATGACCTTTCGACAAAACTGATGATCTTTCGAATTTTTTTTTTTTTTTTTTTAATTTGACCCTTCGAAAATTTGAAAAAAAAAAGGGATGATCTTTCGAAGTGGTTGATGAAGATGACCTTTCGAAGTACCGAGAGGTTTAGGTTCTGATCTTTCGAAGTGGTTAAGTTGACCCTTCGACTAAAGGAATGATCTTTCTAAAACAGTTGGTTGACCCTTCGAAAATATAAAGAAAATATCTGATCTTTCAAAATTTTGTGTTGATCTTTCGAACTTAATAACTGATCATTCGAAGTATGAAGATATCTTTCGAAGTATGAAGATATCAAGAACTTCAAGAACACAGCTACTGTGTAAAATTTGCAGATCTGATGAAAACACTTGTACACGAATTTTGATGAAGAAAACTTGAACTTTTAGGAGAAAAACATAAAACCCAACACTCGTTTTATCACAGATCTGAATATTCGGGTCCAGATCTGAGTTTTTCTCATTTTCACCATTTTTACATCTTCAACAAAAACCCACAAAAATCACAGATCTAGAGCACATGTGACTTAGTAAACGGTTAGTTTTACTAAATCGGGCACCATGGCTCGATACCAATTGTAGGTCCGTGTTTCGGGATCCAATCCGTGATTTTCATGATTATGTTCAAAGATGGAAGAGATAAAGAGATGATAAACAAACAACTTTGCATTAATCCGGTAGTAAAACATTACAAGTCGGCCCGATTACATAATAACCGAACTAATACCAAAGAAGTATACATCCAGGGAGAAATCAAGTGGTGATTTCTCCCGGTGAGGACTCAAACCTCCTATCACTCTCTAGCACACACTTGTGCTCTCACTCTTGTGTTGCAAATGACAAGGTGTTGTTATTTATACCAAGCACAGGTTGCACGGTCGAAGGATTAAACTGACTGGTCGATAGATCATCTGTCGACCATCCAGCTTTCGAAAGATACACACATACCTCGAAGGATGCCATATCCTTCGAGGTCCATCTTCAACCTTCGATGGATATCTTTCGAGCTCATCGAAGGATACACAATCCTTCGATTCCTTATCCTTCGTCACCAACATATACAACCATAATTTGTCTAGCAAACACACACGGTCAACCGAATAACCCTCTCGTTTGACCACTTCAAACGAGCGGGTCTATACACGTTCGATAGACCGTTTCACTAACTATTACAAATTCAGCGTAAAATAATAACTAATCTATTCGACAAGCATCGGACACAAAATCTGCATCAACACCTTCTTCACTACTTATTGTACTCAAGGCCATATAATTATTCATGTTGATCTCCTGTTTGGATTGTGATTGAATATCGATGTCCACAAATTGTTTATAATTCTATTTTCAAGATACAAGACCATGTGTGTTTGTTTTCTCGTCCATGTGCCCCTGTCTATTATGTACCTCATTATATCTTCTTGGTATATATATAAATCATTCAACATGCACAATACACCCACATCTTCCTAGAAAATCATCAACAATATCACCCAACCAGAAGCAATACTTTGATTTTGTTTTCCATAACAAACATTTCCAAGTGAAACAGACTCACACTATCTTGAAAATATGGCCATCCGTATGCCTCGTATCATTCAAGCAAAAAAAATTCTGAGGCGGTCATTATCTAATGGAAGCAGAACTCCAACATATACGGACTTCCCAAAAGGCTATTTTGCAATTTATGTTGGGGAACAAGAGAAGAAGCGGCAGATGGTCCCGGTATCACTATTAAGCGAACCTTTGTTTCAGGACTTACTGCATCAGGCGGAGGAAGAGTTTGGGTACAACCACCCAATGGGCGCGCTCACAATTCCATGTAGTGAAGACGTATTCACGGATCTTCCTTCTCGTTTGGGAGCGTTCTGACATGTATACGTTTGTCTTTATAACCGCAGTTTTGTAAACAGCTAACAATTAGGAACACTTTATAGATAGATGTAAATAGAGAATTGTTCCAGTTGAATGAAATTTAACTTGGATGTATTTTTGAGTTGAAGGAATCTTAACTTTTTTAATTGCTGGTTTTCTTAAAAATACAAAGCTTGTGATCAGCTAGAGATAAAGGAAAACAAGTGGATACTTACAAAGAGAATTACGTTTCTTATTTTGTCACTCAAACTGACACTGCACTCAATCAACTAAATTTTACACCAGGAAGAGACATCCATTATACATAAGTCACTCACTGAACTAAAACAAAACGAACACATGTCCTCACATCATTTGTTAACAATATGGTCTCTGATTACAGCAGAGTGAAATTCAAATTATGATAATTACCTTGCATAGGAACGAATCTCACCTGTTAATATTTTACATGTTCTTGTAATACTTGTAAATGATGTCCACATAAGCATGTGACAGGAACAACAAAGGCAACATTTCTGACCACTACACTCATTAGACATGAAAAAATCAGCACACAGCAACTTGACTACATGTACAAAGATATGATTTAAAGGAGATGTTCTAAAAGTTCGCATGTCATATGTAATGATCAACCTGGACGAGACATCCAAAGAACGTTTACTGGAGGTTCTTGGTATTGCAAAACTGTTGATACACTTTTGTGTGGACGCGGCACGTTCGGTTCGACACTTTAACGGAATGAAGACCAAGTCGGATATCCTCCTATCCAACTTGGGTCCGACAAGTTTGTCTCATTTGTTTTGTAATGTATAAATGAACAATGCATGTTGCATACTTGGTTTATGTCTGTTTGTGTGTTTATAACGGTGTGCAGGAAACTGTTAACAGTTTGCATCATATCCATGTTTGGCATCCCTCGACGAAACTCCCAAGTTTCGTCGAGCACTCATATGGGGAAACTACCTTTGTGATGAAACTCCAAGTTTCGTCATCTAGTGCATGGGGAAACTCCATGATGGAACTCCTAGAGTTTCACCAAGCTAAAGGACAAAACCATCATGAAATTCTAAGTTTCATCATGCTAATGAACAAAACCATGGTGAAACTTCAAGTTTATCCATGACGAAACTTGTGTTGTGATGAAACTCCTAGGAGTTTCACCATACTACAGGAGAAAAATCATAGAGTTTCATCAAACCTTGTGTAGTTTCGCCATAAGCCCCCATGTTTCGTCACTGTTGTGTCCAGCTGCCAATATAAACACACATGGTTTTACTTTGAAACTATGAGAGCATGACCCACTGTAAGAGTTTACTTCAAAATGTGTGTATCGGTTTGAACCTTTGTTCTCATATAATCAATTAAGTGTGATTCATTGGTTACTTTTTGTTCGTCATCATTATCTGTGCTTGGTTTGGCATCCTTACGGGGATTCCACACCCGTGACCGTGTTTGTTATAAACAAGGATTCGGTTTCGTATTCGATCCTCTCAGATTCGGGACCTACAAAAACCCTACAAATCAAGAGATGATTAATTTATTTTTGAAATATTCAATGGGTAAACTTTACATAGATTTATATTTTGTATATCTTTGTTGAGAATTAATAGGTTAATGAATATCCAAGGGGCCAGGGACGATTTTCAAACCACTAATTTGGATAACCAGCTGAACCATCGTTCCTTAGGTCGTAAGACACAATGACCCAATATGGAATTTTTGGTTGAAATGCCAAGACACATGCATGTGATATTGGTCCTCTTATTCACTAGTTAATGTGATAAGAACTATGACCATATATATTTCCTGGTATAGTCCTTCTTTGATTGCCAGTGGAGATTGGTGTCCACAAAAGCATCCATAATTTTATTGTAGGGACCCAAAACCATGTGCGTCTGCTCTATCCTCCATATCTCACCGTCTATTGTGAAATGATCATTATATCCTGTTCTTATATAAAGCGTTCAGCATTCCCAATACAACCACATCAAAACTCATCTACAACATCATATCTTTCACCAGGAAGCGCTACTTCGATTCTTATCTTCCCTCAACAACTTTTGTAAGTGAGCAGCCTCTCGCTTCCTTGTAAACATGGCCATACGTATGCCACACATCATTCAAGCAAGAAAAATTCTCAAACGGTCCCTCTCTAACGGTAGCACCACTCCTGCATCTATGGACATCCCCAAAGGCTATTTTGCCATTTATGTTGGAGAACAAGAGAAGAAGCGGTTTGTGGTGTCTGTATCACTACTAAGCGAACCTACATTTCAGCAGCTACTGCATCAGGCAGAAGAAGAGTTTGGCTACAACCATCCAATGGGCGGGCTCACGATTCCCTGTAGTGAAGATGTATTCACAGATCTGGCTTCTCGTTTGGGAGCATTTTGAGTTGTATACATCTGTCTATATCTACAACAGTTTTGTAAACATCTAACCAGTAGGAACCATTTATAGTTGTAAATTTAGATCATTGATCCAGATGAATGAAATTTAATTTGGATATTCTTTTGAGTTCATGGTATTCTATATTTTTATATGATGTTTAAACTAAATATAGGGGTCGTTCTGTAATTAGTAGTTAGTTAGTTTTATGTTATAATTAGATTAGTTAGTAAGTGCGAGGACCGGATGCGACAAGTTGAAAGTTTGTAACCTACACTTAATCAAGGGACGCCTCTCCTGGAGACATACCTGTTCGGAATCAGCGCCAACAAGAGAGGAAGCAAGAGACACGATGTTTCAAGGAGACACACCTCTTCAAGATCAATCTCAACCACAAGTTCAAGAGTCGCAACCGTTCGTGAAGAGACACGTCTCTATCATCGCATCTATTCGTATAGTATATATAGGGTTCATGTATGTCAATTGTAATAATCACTTTTCATTCAATACAAGCAAGTTTATTATTCTCGATTCTCAATTCTTTTATATTCAAACCTGTGATTTGCATGTTCGATTACCAACAGTGGTATCAGAGCATCACGGTTAATCGATCCAAGAGGAAGCAAGAAGGAAAAATCTCAGTGCAAGATTACAAGCAAGAAACGATTATCTGCGTTTGCCGATTGAATCGGAGAATCATTATCAGTCAAGAACAAAGCCACGGTGTTCGTTTTCGATCAAAAGAAAAGAATAGGCAAGAAGATTTTTTTCATCAATATCGAAAAGAAATTGATCTCCAAACCGTAAGTTTTGATTTGCTTCATCAATACTTAGTTTTAAAATTAAATAATCTGGTGAATTGATTGTGGTTCATTGAAAGTTTTTATATAAAACTCACTCATTCAAGGAAGTAAATCAAAGTTTTTTTGAAAAGTGTGAATGAATATTTCTTTTGTAAAATCGAAAGTTTAAATCAGAATTAAAATTGTTTTCTAAATGATTAAATCAAATAATCATTGATGAAAGCAAATCAAACCAACCAAACCAAAACCATAAACGTATAGCAAGAAATCGAACCCGTATCGGTTCTAGCAAGTCAAACCGATTCTTGGTTCAAATAGCAAGTTCCGGATCGTTTGGTTCAAAATAGCAAGTAGCACGTCGAATCTTCACGATTCAGTCTAGCAAGAAACGACCATTCTTGGTCAAAGCAAGAAAAAGCAAGTACAGCGGGTCGATTAAATTAAGTCCGATTAGCAAGTTGGTTGGATATTTTTTTTATCACTCGCAATAGCAAGTTATCAAGAATCTGATCAGCAAGTCGGTCAGAACCTGATTAGCAAGTGGGTCAGGGTACATAAAAATCTGATTAGCAAGTCGGTCAGAAACGCAAGAACCTGGTTAGCAAGTTGGCCAGACGCAATTACTAAGTAAGAAATTTGATCTACTCGGTCAAGAAAGGGATCATCCGATCATAAGCAAGATAGGCAAGAAAAGCAAGGCGAGTAAGAAAAGAGGCATGACAGAAAAAGATGGAAACGCAACGTCACTCCATGAGCATGGGAATGTATCTCTTCAATGCCCAAAATTGAAAGAGGCAAATTACACCCAATGGGCAGTTATGATGGAAACAATCTTGAAGGCATATAGTCTTTGGGAAACAGTTGTTTCAACGGAAGGGATAAACGAAAAGAAGGCGCACACAACGAAAGCACTTATCTTCCAAACGTTACCGGAAGATGTTTTGATGCAAGTTGCGCAATACGAAAAAGCAAAGGAAGTATGGGATGCAATCAAAGTTCGTTATCTTGGAGCAGATATGGTTCAGAAAGCACGTCTACAAACTTTGAGGAGCGAACTGGAAGTTTTAAAGATGGATGACAACGAAACAGTAAGTAGTTTCGCAAGCAAGTTGAGTGGTATAAAAGCCAAATTTAAAATTCTCGGTACCACTATCAAAGACAAGAAACTCGTAAGGAAGTTACTTATCTCCGTTCCGAAGAAGTTCCTACCCATCGTGGCAAATATCGAACAATATTCGGAAATAGACAAAATGCCATTTGAAGAAGCAGTGGGAAGAATAATAGCTTTTGAAGAACGTCTCAAAAGTCAAGACAAGCAAGAAGATAATAATCAAGGACTCATGATGGCAAGTGCAAATAATCAGTTTGAAAGTTTGCATCATGGAAAGGGCCGTGGTGTTCAAAACTATGGCAGAAGTCAAGGACAAGGATCTTTCAAAGGAGGAAGAGGACGTGGAAAAGATATGGGTCCAAGAAACCAAGACAAGAGCAAGTTCAGATGTTATGATTGTGGAGAACTTGGTCATTTTGCAAGAGATTGCACCAAGTGGAAAGAAAAGGAGAAAGACACGCAACAAGAAGCCAATCTCGCATTGGAAGAGGAACCAATGCTACTGCAAGTCAAGCAAGTTGAAGACCTTTGTTAAACTATATTTAGTTTAAGGGGGAGTATTGATGTTTAAACTAAATATAGGGGTCGTTCTGTAATTAGTAGTTAGTTAGTTTTATGTTATAATTAGATTAGTTAGTAAGTGCGAGGACCGGATGCGACAAGTTGAAAGTTTGTAACCTACACTTAATCAAGGGACGCCTCTCCTGGAGACATACATGTTCGGAATCAGCGCCAACAAGAGAGGAAGCAAGAGACACGATGTTTCAAGGAGACACACCTCTTCAAGATCAATCTCAACCACAAGTTCAAGAGTCGCAACCGTTCGTGAAGAGACACGTCTCTATCATCGCATCTATTCGTATAGTATATATAGGGTTCATGTATGTCAATTGTAATAATCACTTTTCATTCAATACAAGCAAGTTTATTATTCTCGATTCTCAATTCTTTTATATTCAAACCTGTGATTTGCATGTTCGATTACCAACATTATAACATGGTTTTATTTGAATAAGAAGCGAGTTAGCAGCTAGTTAAAAAGGTTTAACTGGATAGCTACACTGAGAATCACATGCTCTCACATTTAGATAAAATCTGACAATAAGAAGATGTTTATAGCTAATCCAGATCCTGTCTTGTAAAATGCATTGAAATAATACACGTGTACGAGTCCCGAACTTGTTAACAATACAGACTCAGTTTAAATGGTTCTCCTGTTTGAAATTTCTATTAATATAATTACCATGGTCAAGGAAAGAGTTCCCACTATAGAGTCTTAAGTGTTCTTAAATGAGCTAGCTAGTGTTTGAGGTTCACACAAACACCTGACTCGAACAAAAAGGCAAGATAGATGTAATGGTGGCAGTCCACAATTTGAGGTCAGCATAAACACTGACCTTCAGAGATATTGAAGATAATAATCGCTAGCGCTCAACAACTTTACAAAACTTCTTAAACCTCCACGTTACGATGTAACGAAGGCATTCTAGAGTTTTTACTCATCTTATGTATTGATCAACATGCACAATACACCCACATTTTCCTAGAAAATCATCTACAATATCACCCAACCAGAAGCAATACTTTGATTTTGTTTTCCATAACAAACATTTCCAAGTGAAACAGACTCACACTATCTTGAAAATATGGCCATCCGTATGCCTCGTATCATTCAAGCAAGAAAAATTCTGAGGCGGTCATTATCTAATGGAAGCAGAACTCCAACATATACGGACATCCCAAAAGGCTATTTTGCAATTTATGTTGGGGAACAAGAGAAGAAGCGGCACATGGTCCCGGTATCACTATTAAGCGAACCTTTGTTTCAGGACTTACTGCATCAGGCGGAGGAAGAGTTTGGGTACAACCACCCAATGGGCGCGCTCACAATTCCATGTAGTGAAGACGTATTCACGGATCTTGCTTCTCGTTTGGGAGCGTTCTGACATGTATACGTTTGTCTTTATAACCGCAGTTTTGTAAACAGCTAACAATTAGGAACACTTTATAGATAGATGTAAATAGAGAATTGTTCCAGTTGAATGAAATTTAACTTGGATGTATTTTTGAGTTGAAGGAATCTTAACTATTTTTAGTTGCTGGTGTCTTAAAAATACAAAGCTTGTTATCAGCTAGAGATAAAGGAAAACAAGTGGATACTTACAAAGAGAATTACGTTTCTTATTTGGTCACTCAAACTGACACTGCACTCAATCAACTAAATTTTACACCAGGAAGAGACATCCATTATACATAAGTCACTCACTGAACTAAAACAAAACAAACACATGTCCTCACATCATTTGTTAACAATATGGTCTCTGATTACAGCAGAGTGAAATTCAAATTATGATAATTACCTAGCATAGGAACGAATCTCACCTGTTAGTATTTTACATGTTCTTGTAATACTTGTAAATGATGTCCACATAAGCATGTCACAGGAACAACAAAGGCAACATTTCTGACCACTACAATCATTAGACATGAAAAAATCAGCACACAGCAACTTGACTACATGTACAAAGATATGATTTAAAGGAGATGTTCTAAAAGTTCGCATGTCATATGTAATGATCAACCTGGACGAGACATCCAAAGAACGTTTACTGGAGGTTCTTGGTATTGCAAAACTGTTGATACACTTTTGTGTGGATGCGGAACGTTCGGTTCGACACTTTAACGGAATGAAGACCAAGTCGGATATCCTCCTATCCTACTTGGGTCCGAGAAGTTTGTCTCATTTGTTCTGTAATGTATAAATGAACAATGCATGTTGCATACTTGGTTTATGTCTGTTTGTGTGTTTATAACGGTCTGCAGCAAACTGTTAACAGTTTACATCATATCCATGTTTGGCAGCCCTCGACGAAACTCCCAAGTTTCGTCGAGCACTCATATGGGGAAACTCCCTTTGTGATGAAACTCCAAGTTTCGTCCTCTAGTGCATGGGGAAACTCCATGATAAAACTCCTAGAGTTTCACCAAGCTAAAGGACAAAACCATCATGAAACTCTAAGTTTCATCATGCTAAAGGACAAAACCATGGTGAAACTTCAAGTTTATCCATGACGAAACTTGTGTTGTGATGAAACTCCTAGGGCTTTCACCATACTACAGGACAAAAATCATGGAGTTTCATCAAACCTTGTGTAGTTTCGCCATAAGCCCCCATTGTTGGTGCACTTGTGTCTGTACTTTGTCTGTATTCAGTCTCTATGTAAAACGATGTCCTTGTTAGTCCTGTAAGTTGACCAAGTCAACCATCCTCCTGGTTTGACTTGGCCAAAACCGTTTGTATATGGTTGAAAGTTGTCCATGTCGAAGGATAAGGCATCGAAGGATTATGTGTATCCTTCGATGTGCTCGAAAGTTATCATTCGATAGATTCATATGGACTTCGAAGGATATGCCATCCTTCGAAGTATATGTGGATCCTTCGAAGACTTTGTCATCGATAGATGATCCTTCGACCATCTATCGGATCGTTCGGACAGACAACCAATGCTGGGTGTATATATACCCATGCAGTGTATGTTCACAAGGGCTCAGATAGACAGAAGAGAGACACACTCACTTGAGAGCATTCTGTGAACACACACACACACTAGAGGGTTTGCAAAACTGATTTGTAAACATTGTGCTTGTAACCGGAACCTTTCATTCGCATTAATACAAGTGGTGTTAATCGGTGAATCTTTGTGTGTTTGTGCTTGTTTCATCCCGGTTTGCTCACTAGCTTGGATTCCGCACTTGCTAGTGGGTTAGTATAACAAGGTTAAGGTTGAACCTCATCCTCCGAGAGGGACCTACAGGTGGTATCAGAGCTAAGGCTCTTTACCTTGTTTAAAACCGGGTTTGTTCAAGTTCTTGGTGTGTTTGGACACTTGGTTTAGCTCGCGTTTTTAGTGATTTTCTTGGATTTCTTGGCATAAAAACGTGTTCTAAACCAACCGGGTGTGTTAAAAAGCGGGTTGGGTAACTTAAAACTTGTTTTTAAGTATCTTGGTGATTTCCGGTCAATTTCCGGTCATAATTCCGGTGACCGATTTCTGGATAAGGTTTTCCTTTTTGGGCATATCTTATTTGAAAATCTGAGTTGGTAGAGAAAGTACAGTCTCATCATACTCTTTTGCCGAAAGTTGACTCTACCAACCCATCACCTTTTCACCAACCTATCATATCTGTGTCAGTTGTGTCAGTATTGTTCGAAGGATATCTTTCGATATCGAAAGATCATCTTTCGATCAAGGGAGCTTCGATAGATAGTCATCTTTCGAGCAATCCTTCGAAATTTGAAACTTATCTTTCGATCCAAGAATCTGTTCGAAGGATATCTATTCGAGAGATAAGGATATATATTCGAAAGATAAGGATCTTTCAAATTGTGAATCTTTCGAATTTGTTAATCTTTCGAAATCAATCGTTCGAAATTCAACAGTGATCTTTCGAACACTGTTGATCCTTCGAACAGGTGTAGATCCTTCGAACAAGGTGTTGATCTTTTAATTCTTGTCTGTTTTAACTTAACAAGTTTGTGTTAGCTTGTCTTTTGATCAGGAATCCTTCGGCTGCTGTTATCTTTCGAAGATAGTTATATAAGAATTCATTTTTCTGTTCAAAGATGAATCCGAGTTGGTGGGGAACTCCGGCTCCAGACAGTGGAAAATATACAAGTTCGGGTTCCACTCCCTCATGGTGGGGTAACCGGCTCCAGATAGTGGAAAGTACACGTGTACAAGTCTATCACCTTCATGGGCCGAGTCTCCGGTGTCTACACCTTCACAAGCAAATGCCATATCGTCAAGTCAATGGGCATTAGTATCGAATCAAACTCCGAGCATCCAAAGTATTTTATTGAGCGAAAGCGAAACCGGAAGTTTGAATCGTCCTCCAAAGTTGATGCATTTAAATGAATATCTGGGCTGGGTTGACAGATTTCGTACATACGTACTGGGGCAAAATACCGAACTGTGGATACGTTTCACCACAGATTTTGATCAAGCTATAGAGGTTGCTGCTTCAGACACTGCTACGTTTGCCGATCTTCCTGAAGATCAAAAGAAAACGTATGATCTGGAAAAGAAAGCATACGCCATTCTCACTCAGGCGTTAAGCAAGGATATTTACCACCAGTTTGTCAGTTTCAAGACAACTAAGAAGTTGTGGGACGGGTTGAAAACCAGAGGAGTAGGGAATGAAGCAACACGTCAATTGCGTCATGATCTGCTCAAGAAAGAATTCGACTGTTTCACATGCATGGATAAGGAGTCCTTGGGAGACATGACAAGCCGGTTTTATCATTTGCTTACTGAGTTGAATAATTTTGGTGTAGCAACAACTCAAGCAGAAGTGGTGAAGAAGTTTGCTGATGCTTTGCCTCCCCAATGGAGTAGTTTCCTGGAAATCCTGAAGTATAACGGAGTGTTGAGAACTACAAATATCAACGACTTCGTGCAGCTTTTGGAAAACAAGGATCAGGAGGAAACATTAAAGGCGAAGAGAGTTCCATTACCACAAAATCTAGAAATGTATTATGGAACTTCCAGTACTTCGTCTGCAAGAACCGGTCCACATGCTCCACTACAAACGGCGTTTGTCACAAGCACGGATATGTATGGCAATCCAGTGCAAGTTCCTGTTAAGCCACCTCCCACCACAGACATGTATGGAAATCCAATACAACCACCTCCTCCTCCTCCTGCTCAACAACAACGTGCGTGTTATGGAGGAACATCAACTGCTGGTCAGCAATCAAAGCCAAGTACAGTTCAGCTCGACACTTCAAGCTTCTCTAAAGTCAGTGTAGAAGTAGCTAAGGAACACATGGAGCTGCTTAACACTGTAGTGAGCGCGTACTGTGGGTTAATAGAAGGTCAGATTGGCAACATTAATCTGACACAAGAAGATTATCGGCAGATTGATAAAGAAGAGATGGACTTGATGGATATCAAGTGGGCCTTTGCTAGTGCTGTGAGAAGGGCAAAGGATTGGATGGAAAGTACTGGCAGAACCAGCTTGGAGAGTAAGAGAGACACCAAGTATGGGTTCTATAAACAGGCTGTAAAGTGCTTCAACTGTGGTGAACGGGGTCACTTTAAAAGGGAATGTACAAAGCCAGCACAGCACGGGAACCAAAACCCCTTCAGAAACCAAGGCAACCAGCAGAACCAGAATAGAAACAATGAGCGTACATTGTTGCCCGTCAACAACCAAACCAACCGGGCACTTGCTGTTCAGGTGGATGAAGGTTGTGACTGGTCAATACAGTTGGGTGGTGATGCTCCCGATGGAACAGCATGTTTTGCTCAAGTTGTGAAGGATGTAGTTCACACCAATGGTGGAGAATCTTCCGCCAATGGTGGTGAATCTTCTGAGGATGAAGACTCTTCGGGTTATAGCAGGAGTTCAGATGAAGAATCCTCAAGTTCGGGCGATGATCATGTGGGTGAGACATCAAATGCAGCAATCGATGCAGATATTGATGAACTTTTGGGGGAAGCTGCAGCAGAAACTCAAAGAAGATCTATTCTGGTGGATCAAGCTGCTTATACTTCGTCTTCTCTCCATTCAGCCTTTATGGCTAATGTCGACGGTTCATCAAGTCAGGTATGTGTCGATGAATCCACTGTTGATAATTGTGATGAATGTGATAGATTGCGTGCTAGATGTGCTGATGTGGAGAAAAGTATGTCTGAGTTGCAAGACAAACATGATGCTTTACAAGCTAGTTTGTTTGACTTGCAAGACAAACATACTACATTGAATGAGAATTTGAGTGACTTGCAAAGTAAGCACGAAGCTTTGCAAGAAAAGTATGATGTGACTTTTATTCACAATCAGAAATTGACTGTGGACCTTTCCAAATGCACGGAAGCCAACATGTTTTACGAAAACCATGAAAAGGAATTTAAGTCGGTAATCGAAAAATTAAAGAAAGATAAAACCGAACTAACTAAAATGGTTTCCAGAAAACAAACCGACATTAATTTGTATATCTCTCGTCTTGAGACAATGCAAAAAGAAATGGCTTGTGTAAAAACGGAAAGTGAGGCAATCCAACTCAAGTTAGATAGTTATTTGAGTTCTAGCTATGTGTTGGATCACATCATTGAGGTGCAAAAGGAGAAAAGGGACGTCACGTGCATAGGCTATAAGAACTGTCCACCACCAGTGAGACATAATTATGATGCCATGCCGGATGAGGAGGACAGGGTGTTCTTTGAACCATCTGTGCCTCTAGATGTGAAAGAGTTTGCAGCAGGACTCGGATACCAGAAAGAAGTATCCTCAGATTCAGATGGGTCAGCAGATACATTTGTAACTGCTGAACAGAATTAGGATCCTCCAGTTGTGATTGAGGATGCTGATTCTTCTGATGATGAATCTGATGATGCTGTCCCAGTAAAGTCTGATGCGGTAGCCAAAAATGAGGACATACCTCTCGAGAATCATATTCTATGTGATCCTCCTGCAAAACCCGCTAAGACTGTTGCAATCGAGTCCTCGTCTGAAAACGAGTCGGAGAGTGTGAACTTGCTGTACACTCTTGTTGGTGATGATAAGATTTATTCAGACAAAGATTTTCCTATTAAGAATGTTAATCAATCCTTAATCAGTAAAGTCTTTGAGAATTCGACTAGTAAGTTTTTGGGAAAGTCAGGACCACGGGTTACAGTTACACAGTGTCCTCCTATTCCAAAGGCCGAAATTCGAAAACAATTTGGCAACAAGAAATTACCAGCAGTGCAGAAACAGCAAAATCACATCCAGCCAAAAGCAAAATCACCGGCTCAAACTCAAAAGAAGCCGAATCAGAAGAAAAACAAGAATGTAAACTTTGTGAAATCGACGGGAACGGACAAAATTGAAACGTTTGAAAATAAATCTAACTTAGATTTTGTCAAGAAAGCTACTGTTTTGAAAAGAAATGAACAAGACAGTTCAAAGCCTAGTACCTCGGGTTCACAAAGTTCAACATCATCGGCTAAACAATCACATGATACTTCGGGGTTTGTTGAACGAAGATCATGTTTTGAGTGTGGAACAATTGGACATATAATTAGAAATTGTCCATATCTTCATAAGCAAAAAGAAAAAGTTGATGTTCCCCGTGACCAAACTGACCGAAGGCAAACTGTTTCTACAAAACAAGATCCCCGCCTTGTAAAAGAAAGGGAAAAGAAACAGAAACGCCAACAGGTCAAGAAAATTGAAAAGGCAATTAAAACCGATGTGGTTAACAAAACATCTGTTTCTGTAAAACCAGACAATTCAAAAACTTCAGACAATCATGAAGTCAAACTTTTAAAGAACAACACTAGTAAAACAAAACAGACCTGGAAACCAAAAACGGTTAATGAATCAGGGGGAACATCACAATTCACCAATCATCAAAGACAAGAAGTTATTGTCATTGATGAAAATGGAAGACCCAAGACCATAATGGCTTGGGTCCCCATCTCCAACTAATCAATTGAGTTCATGTGCAGGGTGTTCCAGGAGGAACTATCAGTAGTCATTGGATTGTTGATAGTGGGGCATCCAGGCACATGACAGGCGACATGAAGCTTCTCTACGACGTCAAATCTATTAGAGGAGGTTATGTTGCTTTTGCTTTTGCTGGAGATAAAGGTGGATATATTACGGGTGAAGGAATGATATCCAACGGGAGTGTCAGCTTTGACAAGATCAACTTTGTGCAACAACTTGATCACAATCTTCTTAGTGTTTCTCAAATTTGTGACAAGCAATTCTCAGTACACTTTGATGCTAATGGATGTTATGTGCTGAAGTCGGGCTTCAAAATTCCAAAAGAATGGATTTTCTTGTTGGCTCCAAGGATAAATGATTTGTACGTCCTTGATATGAGCCAAGCTATTACTACGTCTGCACAAGCAACTTGTTTCGTTTCCAAAGCCAAAGAAAAAGACACTATCTCTTGGCACAGACGAATGGGTCACATTCACTTACGCAAAATGAATCATTTGGTTTCAAATGAATTGGTGAATGGTGTTCCTCTAAAAAATTTCCATCTTCAAGACGTCTGTGTTTCGTGCCAGAAGGGAAAGCAAACTAAGAAGAAGCACCCTACTAAGAAGATCAACTCGGTGGCAGTCCCTCTTGAGCGTTTGCACATGGATTTGTTCGGTCCTGTCAAGCACAAGAGTATTCGGGGTGATCAATACTGCCTCGTGATAACTGATGATTATTCAAGATTTTCTTGGGTAGCGTTCATGGCACACAAGAGTGAAACCTTTGGCATTATCAAAAACTTGATCATTCAGATTGAGAATTTGTATAAGTTGAAGGTTAGGCGGATACGTAGCGACAATGGTACTGAATTTAAAAATCATGCCATGGCGGAGTTTTGCACTTCAAAGGGTATTCTTCATGAGTTTAGTGCAGCTTATACTCCTCAACAAAATGGCGTCGCTGAACGTAAGAACCGCACATTGATCGAGACTGCTAGGACAATGTTGGTAGAGTCGCAGTTGCCCATTCCATTCTGGACTGAAGTTGTGGCCTCTGCATGTTACACATTGAACCGAGTCCTTACAGTCAAAAGGCACAATAAGACCTACTTTGAGCTTCTTCAAAAACGGAAACCAGATTTGTCTTATCTTGAATCGTTTGGAGCTCCATGCACAATCATCGATCCTAATGGAAAGTTTGGGGCAAAAGCAATTGATGGATACTTTCTTGGGTATGCCACCCCTAACTTATGAGTCTGGAATCTAGAGACTAAAAGGGTCGAGGAATGGTCTGAGGTCAGAGTACAAAGGCACACTTTGCCAGTCAAATGTCCTGGTCAGCCTTGGATGTTTGAGTACGATGACTTTTTCAATTCGATCAATGTTGAAGCTGTTGAAAAAAGTGCTGCGGCAAGGATGTTTTTCGAGAGTGACAATGCAACAGTTTCACTGGTGGTTCGTCCAATTCTTGTCAATCAAGAACCATCTTCGGTGAACAATAATACTCTCGAGAATGAGGATTTTCATGATGCAACCGAATTGAATGAATCTTCAGAGGATGATGAATTTCTAGATGCAGATCAAGAAGCTCCAACAACAGCAGTTCATGGTACTTCAGAGGGTACTCCTCCAGTGGATACCCATAGAACAGCTGAAGCTACTGCATCATCCTCTTCGTCAATTCCGGGCATTGATTTAGTTGTTGATCTCAATCTTAACAACCTGGGTATAAATATTCCAGTTCCAGATAATCCAGAAACAAGGATTCATAATACCCATCCTCAACAAAACATCATCGGAAATGTGCAAAGTGGCATTCAAACAAGAAACATGTTGCGAAACAACAACAATGCAGGCCTGTATGCAGCTATTCGAGAATCCGGGCAACAAAACGATTGGTCTTTCGCGTGTTATGTTTCACAGGAAGAGCCAAGAACTTGGAAAGAAGCCATGAAAGATAACTCTTGGGTTGAAGCAATGCAGGAAGAGCTGCAACAATTCCAGAAGCTTGGTGTCTGGAAACTCGTAGAGAAACCTGCTGGATACAAGAAGATTGGTACCCGTTGGGTTTTCAAATGCAAAAAGGATGACCGCGGAGTTGTTATCCGGAACAAAGCACGTTTAGTCGTTCAAGGTTTTCGTCAGATAGAAGGAATCGACTACAACGAAGTGTATGCACCTGTTGCACGTCTCGAAGCAATTCGAATCTTTCTAGCCTATGCGTCCTTCAAAGGATTCAAGGTTTATCAGATGGACGTGAAAAGTGCATTCTTATATGGTGTGGTTGAAGAAGAGGTATACGTCGAACAGCCTCCAGGTTTTGAAGATCCTATCCATCCCGATCGGGTTTGGTTGCTCAACAAAGCTCTCTATGGTCTTCATCAAGCACCGCGAGCTTGGTATGCAACCTTATCTCACTATCTGCTGGAGAACGGTTTTCGTAGAGGTCTTATCGACTGTACTCTTTTCATCAAAGAACAAGATGGAGATCTTCTTCTGGTACAGGTATACGTTGATGATATTATTTTTGGTTCTACTAATGATGTCTTGTGTAGGAATTTCGAGCGCATAATGCAGGATAAATTCGAGATGAGTGCTATGGGGGAAATGACCTTCTTCTTGGGCCTACAAGTGCAACAAACTGAGTCTGGGATATTCATCCATCAGACTAAATATGTTGGCGACATCTTGAGCCGGTTCCAGATGTCTGATGCAACGCCCATTGGTACCCCATTGCCAACTAATCACGGAATTACTCCAGACTTGAAGGGAGAAGCTGTTAGTCCTTCATACTACCGCGCAATGATCGGATCTCTTATGTACCTCACAGCATCAAGACCAGATATAATGTACCCAACGTGCCTACTTGCCAGATATCAAGTCAACCCGAAGGCCTCACATCTTGCAGCTGTATAAAGGATTTTTCGTTATTTGAAGGGTTGCCCTGACACCGGTCTATGGTACCCTAGGGATAATAACTTTGAATTGGTCGCTTTCAGTGATTCTGATTTTGGCGGATGCAAAATCGACGGCAAATCCACAACGGCTGGATGTCAGTTTTTAGGAAATCGCCTAGTCACATGGCCGTGCAAGAAGAAGACTTGTGTAGCTACATCAACATGCCAAGCTGAATACATTGCTGCCTCAAGTTGTTGCTCCCAAGTTCTTTGGATCCAACAACAATTGCGGGACTACGGTTTTGAATTCCTAACTACTCCTATTTACGTTGATAATTCTGCTGCATTACAGATCACTAGAAATCTTGTGCAGCATTCAAAGACCAAACACATCGAAATCAAATATCACTTCATACGTGATTGCTTTGAGAAAAGGCTAATCGATGTTGTTAAGGTCCACACCGATGACCAACGTGCCGACTTATTTACCAAAGCATTTGACAAATCAAGATTTGACTTTTTATTATTGGTAAACGGCATTAAGGTCAAGCAAGAGTAAAACCAACATCGGAAAATCATTTTTGTAAATAACTTTGTGTTTTAAATTTATCTTAGTTTATTGATTTTAGGGGGAGTAAATCCAAAAAAAAAAAAAAAAAAAAATCTGAAAATCCAAAAACATCGAAAAATTTCAAAAACACAAAAACAATAGAAAAACAAAAATGAGTTTCCTGGCGAGCAAAAGAGAAAATGATAGTACATCAGTGGTCTATCCAAACCTCTTTAAACCTTAAATGAAAAACGATAAGCAGCTCTATATAAGATGTATCGGTAGGCTCACAATCATTTTAAAGTGTGCAGGGTGATATAAACTTAAATCGACTGAAGACCAGGTGGGAACCATTCATTGGCATATGGTCTTAGTACCGAAATTTCGTTTGATAGATTGCCGAGGTTCTGAGATATTCGGTCTTTATGCTGCTTATCATCTGGGTATCATGGTTGTATCTTTTACCAAAAAATAACGGGGACGCAAGTCTAGATCTTCCATGATACTATACATACGTGTACATAATACATACTGCATTCGACCTCAATAAGTGATAAACAATCACATGTCCAAATCAAATAAGTGATAAAATATCACATTTATCCGGGAGTCAAGTTCGTCTCTCTGCTGTACGGAAGTACTGACCTGTTCACGGACTTGCTCCTGTGCCCTCATGCATATGAAAATCAAGTTCCTCATAAATAAGTGATTATATCACATAGGGCTTGTTTTCAATCAAAATAAGTGAGAATCTCACATCATATACGGTCAAACAGATGATAATCGGTATACTCACCGGTAAGATGAACCCTCGTGCATACCTTGATACGGGAATGTGTCGTGATGTGGATGAACACCGGTCGGTAAGTATAAATCATACCTTAACGTATCCCCTCGCCATGATTACATCTGATAAGTTGAGCTTAAGTGGACAACAATACCGATAGTTGTTATAGGATGCTTATCTTAATGTTAACTAACTGAACAACAAGAGTGTTTTGACATGACCGTACACTGATATGATTCTCTTACCCTCGAAACTCGCAAAAAGAATGTCTGTATATATTTATTTACTGCTTAACTTTTATTGTTTTCTTTTAAACAGTTTCGTCGTTTGGTGCATATCAGCACGACATTAGCGGTGATGTCGTTTGATAACACTCAAAGGATATTAAAATTGTTGTCTTTCCAAATATTAAAACACACCTAAAATCTGTTTTTAATATAAACTTTCACTACGTCAAAAACCACCTACGGCCACACATATGGTCAAACCGTCCGGCCACACTTTTGATTAAATGTGTGGCCAAATGTCATTTTTAACATTTGAAAAACTTTCATCCCACTTACCGCCACACATTTTATGTATTCATGTGGCCATTATATAACAACACAAAACTTTTAGCCACACTTTAAGAAAAAGCTGTGATGTTTACTAGTCACACTAAAAAAGTGTGGCCAAATGTGATCTACGACCACGGTAATTGTTTTATGTGACCATAAACACATGTTTTTGAAACCGTTAGCCACATTTTAAGAAAAAACTGTGACATTTATTAGTCACACTGGAAATGTGCGGCCACACATGATCGACGCCATGGTATTTTTTTAATGATGTGGCTAAAAGCATAGATTTGGGAAAAACTAAGACATTAAGTAGCCACACTAAAAAATGTGTGGCCAAATATGATCTACGGCCACAATATTTGTGTGACGGTGTGGCTAAAAGATAATACATATGCCACTTATACTATTTTGTGTGACCGAAGGTTAGCCAATAATCACACTTAAAATTACAAGATTTATGTGGCTTTACATAAACATTCGTCACATCATTGTTACTTAATATATTTATGAGTAACAAAATGATAGCAAATGTCATGAAGAATATATGTGACCAAATATTAGTCAATAGTCACATTTACGGTTGCAAAATCTTAATAAAGCTTTACATAACAATTAGCCTCGCCATTGACACTTTATTTTTGTTTTGTGTGACTGAATGATAGCAAAAGCCATAAATAAAAAAATGTGTGACCAAATACCATACAATAGCCACACGTATCATCTCTTGTCTGGTTCCAATTCGAGAAGATGGATTATGTGAATCCCTTTTATCTATGTGATTAGCGTTAGTTTCTCAAACGTGTATGGTGTTATTTTTTGTTCCCTCCATACCAGAGATGAGTTAGGTTTACGAATTGTTCGATTATAGGAGATTTAGATCTGCAGAGTTGAGTTCGAGTGAAGCAGATTTGAGATTTCGTTCTAATTGCAGGCTACGGGGATTGGAATTTCCGGTGATCCCGCCTCATATTGCGACCGGAAAAGGTAAACCGTGGTTTCTTATTCATCTTTCAGTTCATATCATATGCTTTGATTGAACTCCGGTATAGGTTTTCGTATTGGAGGAATTCAAACATATTGAATTATCAGGTGGTTGAATATGGGTTCTCTTAATGAAAGCAAATAAATTCTTAGTTTTCAGAATTAAACTCCGATCTATGGTTTTGTATTGGGGGAATTCAAATATATTGAAATCTTCAGCCAAATCAATGTATACGTTTTTGGATCCTTTGTGCTTAATCTTTGTATTTTATTCACAATTATGTTAGCGGTATCTGGTTTTGTTAATTGCTTACTGGACAATGGCCATTATACTTACCAAGGAGACTGTAAATGATTTTTAAGTGGTTGAATCGTTTCAAGAGACTCTTCTTTTTTGTTATTTTATCCAAAAATAATGATTCATGAACTTGCTTAGTTTCATGAATGCTCCTTGATGTGAACCATAGCCTACATGTTGTAAGACTACTTTGTGTTTGTTCTATTTTACTACTAGTGGGAATGTCCGAGCGTTGCCGCGGGTGACCCGACTCATGTCTGATTCAATTATGCATTGGAGCGCGTTAACGCATTACATGTTCAAATTGTCTAATGTGTACTATTAGGTGGCAGCTATCAAGAACTTCGGGAGGTGTTGCTTCCCACCGTGAAAAAATGTTTATAATGCCCTTGACCGGCTCCGGTTAGCTAGCTGATAAAGTTCATGTCTCGAGCCCACACTCGGCTGCAGTATTTGCAACTTCTTACCCGTCGTTTGCGGGCGCGTTTAAGGAATCGCTTATGCCCAGTTGCTCGAATTTTTATGCCAATTTTTTTAAAGCAATTTTTTTTATTTTTTGATTCAACTGCTATTCTCATTCCAATCATCAGGGCAAATTACATAGATCACCATTTTATATAAATGTTACCCTTTTCTTGCTTATGTTAGTGATCCTGATCAAATTCATCTTAAATATGCTCTTTTTAAAAAGAATCTTGGATCTATGATCAAAAAACTAATCTACACCATGACAACATGGAGGCCCGAACAAAGCAGCTACAACGGTTTATACAACATTGTTTGACTTTTTAAAGTCAAATAAGACATTTATATAATACTAATTTGCAACACTTGTACGCATTAAGTGTTTGTACACCCTGCATAATCTGTTGTTTTCCTGGCATATTCTCTAAGTATCTGACGTTTTCCGTGATGGTCATGCGGATTTTTCATGGCAGCCGGTAATGCTTTTTAAAGGTTTTCATGATTGGGTAACACATTTAACTCTTTTATTGTGACTGGGCCCTCTTTTGCGATAATGAATTACACTAGTGACATGCCTGCCTTTGGTTCTCAATTTTCTACAATGGTCATGTGATGGTCATGTGACATTTAGATGGCAACTGTTAAAGCTTTCAAAGATCTAGAGTATTGGGTGTCTCAGTTGACCCGTTTATTGCGAGAGATGGGCCTTTTATATTGTATGACTCATTTTCAGGGGTCGTGATGTTTGCTTGGGTCCTCTATACTATGAAATTAACAATTTATGAACTGGCTTTCAACCCTTCAGCCTACTGCTAGAACCAGCGGTCATGCATTATTGGTGTTTGCCGAAAGTCACAAACTGAACTTTCAACCAGGTAATGCTGTAAGACATTGCATACCATGGAATGTTGGTCAATTATTTAGTGTGTTTGAAGATATTAACTCTTCTTACATGCAAAATGAAGTTGTTCATAGACTAATTCATACATGTGACTGGTGTATCGTAATGTTTTTTATGGTTTGTGTAAAAATTTTAGGTTCGTGTTAGGTTCAACCCGTCATCTCTCAGTTAGAACATTTCTGGGTTAATGCATGATGTTTTTAGGATAAAAAAAAAATATTGATGTTCGGCTTTAAAATTAACAGGAATTCTTGAAGCTGATAATGGTGATGTGGGGAATGGTAGCAGCTGGTGATGAATTGTAACAAATCAAGGCCTACGAAAGTTTCAGTTTTGGATAACAAATGATGTTCATTACATTTGCACTACAAATGATGGCATTTTACTCTTAATAGGATAACTATTCTTATTTTATTCGGTTTCGGAAACGGGTTAAATAGTGCCAAAACATAACTTTTTAAGTTGTAGTATAACTAGGTAGGCAGGTTTATCATAGCTTAAAATTTTTACATATGATCAAAACCAAAGGCGGACCTACATTGATTGGTACGGGTTCATGTAAACCCACGGCGTTTTAAAATTTTAAGAGAGATTATGTATATGTATATAAGAGCTTGTTTGACTCAAAGACTCAACCTGTGATGTTGACTTCTTTGAATTATTAAGTAACACTTGTTCAATTATTATGAACTTAATATGGTGATAAAAGGTTATTGGACATTTGATAAAATTTGTCACATATAAAACTAATAATGTCGTCCAACTTGTTAAACAATTTTTCTAAGGGGCACAATATTGTTAGAACTTAGAACCAAGTGCATGTTATGAAGCTTTGAGTCAACTAAAATAATGAAATACATATAAAAAATTAGGATTATGTTAATAATCCCAATTACTAACACTGGCTCACATAAGTAGTTAGTTTACGAAATCTGATGCTAAAAGTGTCTAGCCCAGTTGATAAGCACACACTCTTCTAAATAGTAGATTAGAGTTCGATCCTTATTCCTCATGCCATTTTTTAGATTATTTAATAGAAAGCCCATATATTAATATTAATTATTTTTTTAATTGAAATAAGGGTCAGTTAAAAAAAATAATATTAAAAGGTGGGAAGGGAGAGGGCTTAGATTCGAGTCCCACAAACAATAGGAGATTAAAAGAAATTAGCCATTCAAAAAAAAGGGGACCATTATAAATAGTGTTGACGCAACCTAGGTTGCAACTAAGATTTAGGATAGTGGTTATTTTTTTTTATTTTCTATTTCTTTCGTTTTCAAACGATTAACTATAGATTTTGTCTAATAACTTATAATCTTCATGTTAAAATTTTTTTACTAAAAATTGTTTTTTAATATTCTAATACAACTCTTCAATCATACATTTATGCATTTTATTAAATATGTTCGACAAATGTAAATAATATAAATTTTTATATTATAAAGTAATTTAAAATCAAATAAAATTTTTCATTATTTATAGAAAAACTCAATAAACTAAAACTAAAAATCATATTTATTTGGTAAAAAAAATAATTTAGATTGGTTGATGGCCAACTAGGCTTAATGAATGTCAATTTTGGTTGATGAGGCTTAATGATGGTCAACTGGGCCTAATGATGGTCAACTAGGCCCAGTGAAGGCCAATTGGGGTTAATAACGCTTAATGATGGTCAACTAGGTTAATAAGGCTCAAGTCTACTAGGTCCAACGATGGTTAATTAGAACCAATGATAGAGATTTAGGCCCAATGATGGTTAATTGGGTTCAAAAAGGTCAATTAGGCCCAATGAAGGTCAGTTAGGTTTGTTGAGTTCAATGATTGTCAATTTGGCCCAATGACGGTCAATTAGAACCCACGATGGTCAACTAGGTTCAATGAAGGTCAATCAGGGTTGTTGAGGCTCAGTCAGTGTTTGTAGGTCCCTTTTGTCGGAGGAAGACGAACCTCAAACCTTGTTATACTAACCCACTAGCGAGTGCGGAATCCAAGCTAGCGAGCAAACCGGGATTAAGCAAGTATAAACACAAACACACACGGGTTCACCGATTAACACAACTTGTATTAATGCAAATGAAGGTTTCGGTTACAAGCACAATGTTTACAAACCTAACTTGTAAACTCTCAAAGTGTGTGTGTGTGGTTCCGGACAGAAAGCTCTCAACTTGTCTCTCTATCTCTCGGGTGTGCACTCTCTGAACTTTCACACTACACTGCATGGGTATATAGCCCATGATGTCTGGTCGAAGGATCCGATAGATGGTCCGAAGGATCATCTTTCGGATATAGTGTTTTCGAAGGATCAGCAAGGACCTCGAAAGATCACCTTTCGAGGTCTATTGTTCGAAGCTTATCTTTCGATCACCTCGAAGGATCAACAGTATCCTTCGAGGCTATCCTTCGATACAGACAAACATACAACTTATTGGCCAAGTCAAACTAGGAGGATAGTTGACTTGGTCAACTTACAGACTCACTTAGGACATCGTTTACATACAGACCGAATACAGACAAAGTACAGACACAAGTGCACCAACAAACTCCCCCTTGGCTGTAGCTTTGTCTTTATCTTCTAAAGTTGTAGACTCGTCTCGAACTTCGACAGTCTTTGGTCTTCGAGTTACCAAAACTCTGATGTCCTTTCAAGTCTTCAATGTCGGAGGATCTTCAAAGTCTTCACGTCTTGAAAGCAGAGAGTGTATCAACAAACTACCCGTATCATGTAGGAAGTGTGTTGACAAACTCCCCCTTAACATAAGCTCCCCCTTGAGTTATGCTCGTGAAAAGACTTTATCTTTATGAAGTGAGATCCTTGTGGTGTTGATGATGGCCAGCGGCAACTCGATCATCTTCATCTTTCGAGCGCCTTCTCGTCGTGTCTTCATTCCAAAGCTTGTCATCGACCATGTTCTCCTAGCCTTTAGAATCTGCACATGCAAGAAAATCTAAACGCGTAATGAGAACAATTGCTTGGAATATAGTATAAACAAATGACACACGAATGACCATGTCACAATCAAACACCGTCCGACAGTTTGAAAGTTTAATAAATTTGTCAAATTTTAGTCTTTAACTTTCAAACATGCAAATTTTTGACCGTTTATGAAGATTTAGTCAGTTCGGTTTTCAGTCAGGTTTCAGGTAACGAAGACTCGAGCTCCAACATCGTACGATCGAAAATAAAGCAGAAATAAAATCTTTTTGGCTTTTATAAAGTTTATATTAAAACACGCCTAAAATCTTTTTGGTATTTTTTTGAAATTAAAAGACAACAATTTAAAATCTTTTGAGTGTTATCAAACGACATCACCGCTAATGTCGTGCTGATATGCACCAAACGACGAAACTGTTTTAAAATAAAACACAATAAAAGTTAAGCAGTAAATAAATAAATATAAACAAACATTCTTTTTGTGAGTTTCGAGGGTAAGAGAATCATATCAGTGTACGGTCATGCCAAAACACTCTTGTTGTTCAGTTAGTTAACATTAAGATAAGCATTCTATAACAATTATCGGTATTGTTGTCCACTTAAGCTCAACTTATCAGATGTAATCATGTTTAGAGGATACGTTAATGTATGATTTATACTTACCGACCGGTGTTCATCCACATCACGACACATTCCCGTATCAAGGTATGCACGAGGGTTCATCTTACCGGTGAGTATACCGATTATCATCTGTTTGACCGTATAAATTGTGAGATACTCACTTATTTTGATTTGAAAACAAGCCCTATGTGATATAATCACTTATTGATGAGGAACTTGATTTTCGTATGCATGAGGGCACAGGTGCAAGTCCGTGAACAGGTCAGTACTTCCGTACAGCAGAGAAAAGAACTTGACACCCGGATAAATGTGATATTTTATCACTTATTTGATTTGGACATGTGATTGTTTATCACTTATTGAGGTCGAATGCAGTATGTATTATGTACACGTATGTATGGTATCATGGAAGATCTAGACTTGCGTCCCCGTTATTTTTCGGTAAAAGATACAACCATGATACCCAGATGATAAGCAGCATAAAGACCGAATATCTCAGAACCTCGGCAATCTATCAAACGAAATTTCGGTACTAAGACCATATGCCAATGAGTGGTTCCCACCTGGTCTTCAGTCGATTAAGATTTATATCACCCTGCACACTTTAAAATGATTGTGAGCCTACCGATACATCTTATATAGAGCTGCTTATCGTTTTTCATTTAAGGGTTTAAAGAGGTTTGGATAGACCACTGATGTACTATCATTTTCTCTTTTGCTCGCCAGGAAACTCATTTTTGATTTTCTATTGTTTTTGTGTTTTTGAAATTTTTCGATGTTTTTGGATTTTCAGATTTTTTGATTTACTCCCCCTAAAATCAATAAACTAAGATAAATTTAAAAACACACAAAGGTATTTACAAAAATGATTTTCCGATGTTGGTTTTACTCTTGCTTGACCTTAATGTCGTTTACCAATAATAAAAAGTCAAATCTTGATTTGTCAAATGCTTTGGTAAATAAGTCGGCACGTTAGTCATCGGTGTGGACCTTAACAACATCGATTAGCCTTTTCTCAAAGCAATCACGTATGAAGTGATATTTGATTTCGATGTGTTTGGTCTTTGAGTGCTGCACAGGATTTCTAGTGATATCTAAAGCAGCAGAATTATCAACGTAAATAGGAGTAGATAGGAATTCAAAACCGTAGTCCCGCATTTGTTGTTGGATCCAAAGAACTTGGGAGCAACAACTTGAGGCAGCAATGTATTCAGCTTCGCATGTTGATGTAGCGACACAAGTCTGCTTCTTGCACTGCCATGTAACTAGGCGATTTCCTAAAAACTGACATCCAGCCGTTGTGGATTTACCGTCGATTTTGCATCCGCCAAAATCTGAATCACTGAAAGCTACCAATTCAAAGTTATTATCCCTAGGGTACCACAGACCGGTGTCAGGGTACGCCTTCAAATAACGAAAAATCCTTTTGACAGCAGCAAGATGTGAGGCCTTCGGGTTAACTTGATATCTGGCAAGCAGGCACGTTGGGTACATTATGTCTGGCCTTGATGCTGTGAGGTACATAAGAGATCCGATCATAGCGCGATAGTTTGAAGGGCTAACAGCTTCTCCCTTCAAGTCTGGAGTAATTCCGTGATTAGTTGGCAATGGGGTACCAATGGGCGTTGCATCAGACATCTGGAACCGGCTCAAGATGTCACCAACATATTTAGTCTGATGGATGAATATCCCAGACTCTGTTTGTTGTACTTGTAGGCCCAAGAAGAAGGTCATTTCCCCCATAGCACTCATCTCGAATTTATCCTGCATGATGCGCTCGAATTCCCTACACAAGACATCATTAGTAGAACCAAAAATAATGTCATCAACGTATACCTGTACCAGAAGAAGATCTCCATCTTGTTCTTTGATGAAAAGAGTACAGTCGATAAGACCTCTACGAAAACCGTTTTCCAGCAGATAGTGAGATAAGGTTGCATACCAAGCTCGCGGTGCTTGATGAAGACCATAAAGAGCTTTGTTGAGCAACCAAACCCGATCGGGATGGATAGGATCTTCAAAACCTGGAGGCTGTTCGACGTATACCTCTTCTTCAACCACACCATGTAAGAATGCACTTTTCACGTCCATTTGATAAACCTTGAATCCTTTGAAAGACGCATAGGCTAGAAAGATTCGAATTGCTTCGAGACGTGCAACTGGTGCATACACTTCGTTGTAGTCGATCCCTTCAATCTGACGAAAACCTTGAACGACTAAACGAGCCTTGTTTCGGATAACAACTCCGCGGTCATCCTTTTTGCATTTGAAAACCCAACGGGTACCAATCTTCTTGTATCCAGCAGGTTTCTCTACGAGTTTCCAGACACCCAGCTTCTGGAATTGTTGCAGCTCTTCCTGCATTGCTTCAACCCAAGCGTTATCTTTCAAGGCTTCTTTCCACGTTCTTGGTTCTTCCTGTGAGACATAACACGCGAAAGACCAGTCGTTTTGTTGCTCGGATTCTCAAATAGCTGCATACAAGCCTGCATTGTTGTTGTTTCGCAACATGTTTCTTGTTTGAACGCCACTTTGCACATTTCCAATGATGTTTTGTTGAGGATGGGTATTATGAATCCTTGTTTCTGGATTATCTGGAACTGGAACATTTATACCCAGATTGTTGAGATTAAGATCAACAACCAATTCAAGGCCCGGAATTGACGAAGAGGATGATGCAGTAGCCTCAGCTGTTCTATGGGCATCTACTGGAGGAGTACCCTCTGAAGTACCATGAACTGCTGTTGTTGGGGCTTCTTGATCTGCATCTACAAATTCATCATCCTCTGAAGATTCGTTCAATTCATTTGCATCATGAAAATCCTCATTGTTGAGAGTATTATTGTTCACCGAAGAAGATGGTTCTTGATTAACAAGAATCGGACGAACCACGGGTGAAACTGTTGCATTGTCACTCTCGAAAAACATCCTAGCCGCAGCATTTTCTTCAACGGCTTCAACATTGATCGAATTGAAGAAGTCATCATACTCAAACATCCAAGGTTGACCCGGATTTTTGACTGGCAAAGTATGCCTTTGTACTCTGACCTCAGACCATTCCTCGACCCTTTTAGTCTCTAGATTCCAGACTCGTAAGTTAGGGGTGGCATACCCAAGAAAGTATCCATCAATTTCTCTTGCCCCAAACTTTCCATTAGGATCGATGATTGTGCATGGAGCTCCAAACGGTTCTAGATAAGACAAATCTGGTTTCCGTTTTTGAAGAAGCTCAAAGCAGGTCTTGTTGTGCCTTTTGACTGTAAGGACTCTGTTCAATGTATAACATGCAGAGGCCACAGCTTCAGTCCAGAATGGAATGGGTAGCTGCGACTCTACCAACATTGTCCTAGCAGTCTCGATCAATGTGCGGTTCTTACGTTCAGCGACACCATTCTGTTGAGTAGTATAAGCTGCACTAAACTCATGAAGAATACCCTTTGAAGTGCAGAACTCCGTCATGGAATGATTTTTAAATTCAGTACCATTGTCGCTACGTATCCGCCTAACCTTCAACTTATACAAATTCTCAATCTGAATGATCAAGTTTTTGATGATGCCAAAGGTTTCACTCTTGTGTGCCATGAAAGCTACCCAAGAAAATCTTGAATAATCATCAGTAACCACGAGGCAGTATTGATCACCCCGAATACTCTTGTGCTTGACAGGACCGAACAAATCCATGTGCAAACGTTCAAGAGGAACTGCCACCGTGTTGATCTTCTTTGTAGGGTGCTTCTTCTTTGTTTGCTTTCCCTTCTGGCACGAAACACAGACGTCTTGAAGATGGAAATTTTTGAGGGGAACACCATTCACCAATTCATTTGAAACCAAATGATTCATTTTGCGTAAGTGAATGTGACCCATACGTCTATGCCAAGAGATAGTGTCTTTTTCTGTGGCTTTTGAAACGAAACAAGTTGCTTGTGCAGACGTAGTAATAGCTTGGCTCATGTCAAGGACGTACAAGTCATTTATCCTTGGAGCCGACAAGAGAATCCATTCTTTTGGAATTTTGAAGCCGGGTTTCAGCACATAACATCCATTAGCATCAAAGTGTACTGAGAACTGCTTGTCACAGATTTGAGAAACACTGAGAAGATTGTGATCAAGTTGTTGCACAAAATTGATCTTGTCAAAGCTGACAATCCCGTTAGATATCATTCCTTCACCCGTAATGTATCCACCTTTATCTCCAGCAAAAGCAACATAACCTCCTCTAATAGATTTAACGTCGTAGAGAAGCTTCATGTCGCCTGTCATGTGCCTGGATGCCCCACTATCAACAATCCAATGACTACTGATAGTTCCTCCTGAAGCACCCTGCACATGAACTCAAATGAATTAGTTGGAGATGGGGACCCAAGCCATTGTGGTCTTGGGTCTTCCATTTTCATCAATGACAATAACTTCTTGTCTTTGATGGTTGGTGAATTGTGATGGTCCCCCTGATTCAGTAACCGATTTAGGTATCCATGTCTGTTTTGTTTTACCAGTGTCTTTCTTTAAAACTTTAACTTCTTGGTTGTTTGAAGTTGTGGAATTGTCTGGTTTTACAGCAACAGATTGTTTTTGAACCACATCGATTTTAATTGCTTTTTCAATCTTCTTGACCTGTTGCCGTTTCTGTTTCTTTTCCCTTTCTTTTACAAGTCGGGGATCTTGTTTTGTGGAAACAGTTGGCTTACGGTCAGTTTTGCCACGGGGATCATCAACTTTTCCTTTTTGTTTATGAAGATATGGACAATTACGAATAATATGTCCAATGGTTCCACATTCAAAACATGATCTTCGTTCTACAAACCCCGAAGTATCATGTGATCGCTTAGCCGATGATGTTGAACTTTGTGAACCCGAGGTACTAGGTTTTGAACTGCTTGGTTCATTTCTTTTCTCGACAATAGCTTTCTTGACAAAATCTAAGTTAGATTGATTTTCAAACTTTTCAATTTTGTCCGTTCCCGTCGATTTCACAAAGTTAACCTTTTTCTTCTTCTTTTGGTTAGGCTTCTTTTCAGCTTGAGCCGGTGATTTTCCTTTGGGCTTGGTGTGATTTTGCTGTTTTGGCACCGTTGGTAATTTCTTGTTTCCAAATTGTTTTCGAATTTCAGCCTTTGGAATAGGAGGACACTGTGTAACTGTAACACATGGTCCTGACTTTCCCAGAAACTTACTTGTCGAGTTTTCAAAGACTTTACAGATTAAGGATTGATTAACATTCTTAATGGGAAAATCTTTGTCCGAGTAAATTTTGTCATCACCAACTAGAGTGTACAGCAAATTCACACTCTCCGGCTCTTCTGCAGATGAGGACTCAGTTGCAACAGTCTTAGCGGGTTATACAGGGGGATCACATAAAATGTGATTCTCAAGAGGTATGTCCTCATTTTTGACTACCGCATCAGACTTTGCTGGGACAGTATCATCAGATTCATCATCAGACGAATCAGCATCCTCAATCACAACTGGAGGATCTTGATTCTGTTCAGCACTCACAAATGTATCTGCTGACACATCTGAATCTGAGGATACTTCCTTTTGGTATCCGAGTCCTACAGCAAATTCCTTAACATCTAGAGGCACAGAAGGTTCAAAGAATACCCTGTCCTCTTCATCAGGCATGGCATCATAATTATGTCTCACTGGTGGTGGACACTTCTTGTACCCTATGCATGTGACATCTCTCTTTTCCTTCTGAACATCAATGATGTGATCTAACACATAGCTAGAGCTCAAATAACTGTCTAGCTTGAGTTGGATCGCATCACTTTCGGTTTTCACACAAGCCATCTCTTTTTGCATAATCTCAAGGCGAGATATATACAAATTAATATCAGTTTGTTTTCTTGAAACCATTTTAGTCAGTTCAGTTTTATCTTTCTTTAATGTTTCAATTACTGACTTAAATTCTTTTTCATGGTTTTCATAAAACATGTTGGCTTCTGTGCATTTAGAGAGATCCACAGTGAACTTCTGATTGTGGATGAATGTCACATCATATTTCTCTTCCAAAGCGTCATGCTTACTTTGCAAGTCACTCAAATTCTCATTCACAGTAGTATGTTTGTCTTGCAAGTCAAACAAACTAGCTTGTAAAGCATCATGTTTGCCTTGCAACTCAGACATACTTTTCTCCATTTCAGCACATCTAACATGCAACCTAGTACATTCATCACAATTAACAGCAGTGGGTTCATCGACACATACCTGACTTGATGAACCGTCGACATTAGCCATAAAGGCTGAATGGAGAGAAGACGAAGTATAAGCAGCTTGATCCACCAGAATAGATCTTCTTTGAGTTTCTGCTGCAGCTTCCTCCAAAAGTTCATCAAAGTCAACATCATCCAAACCATTAGATGTCTCACCCACATGATCATCACCAGAGTTGGATGATTCTTCATCAACACTTCTACTGTATCCAGACGAATCTTCATCTTCAGATGATTCACCACCACTGGCAGAAGATTCTCCACCACTGGTGTGAACTAGCTTCTTCACAACCTGAGCAAAACATGTTGTTCCATCGGGAGCATCACCACCCAACTGGATTGACCAGTCACAACCTTCATCCACCTGAACTGCAAGTGCCCGATTGGTTTGGTTGTTGACAGGCACTAATGTACGATCATTGTTTCTGTTCTGCTGGTTGCCTTGGTTTCTGAAGGGGTTTTGATTCCCGTGCTGGGCTGGCTTTGTGCACTCCCTTTTAAAGTGACCCCGTTCATCACAGTTGAAGCACTTAACAGCTTGTTTATCGAACCCATACTTGGTGTCTCGCTTACTTTCCAAGCTGGTTCTGCCAGTACTTTCCATCCAATCCTTTGCTCTTCTCACAGCACTCGCAAAGGCCCACTTGATGTCCATCAAGTCCATCTCCTCTTTATCAATCTGCCTGTAGTCTTCTTGTGTCAGATTAATGTTGCCAATCTGACCTTCTATTAATCCACAGTACGCGCTCACTACAGTGTTAAGCAGCTCCATATGTTCCTTAGCTACTTCTACACTGATTTTAGAGAAGCTTGACGTGTCGAGCTGTACGGTACCTAACTTTGACTGTTGACCAGCAGATGATGTTCCTCCATAACATGCACGTTGTTGTTGAGCAGGAGGAGGAGGAGGAGGTGGTTCTATTGGATTTCCATACATGTCTGTGGTGGGAGGTGGCTTAACAGGAACTTGCACCGGATTGCCATACATATCGGTGGTTGTGACAAACGCTGTTTGCAAAGGAGCATGTGGACCTGTTCTCGCAGACGAAGTATTGGAAGTTCCACAATACATTTCAGGATTTTGTGGCAATGGAACTCTCTTCGCCTTTAAGGTTTCCTCCTGATCCTTGTTTTCCAGAAGCTGCACGAAGTCGTTGATATTTGTAGTTTTCAACACTCCGTTATACTTCAGGATTTCCAAGAAGCTACTCCATTGTGGAGGCAAAGCATCAGCAAACTTTTTCACCACTTCTGCTTGAGTTGTTGTCACACCAAAATTATTCAACTCAGTAAGCAAATGATAAAACCGACTTGTCATGTCTCCCAAAGACTCCTTATCTAAGCATGTGAAACAGTCGAATTCTTTCTTGAGCAGATCATGACGGAATTGATGTGTTGCTTCATTTCCTACTCCCCTGGTTTTCAAACCATCCCACAGCTTCTTCGTAGTCTTGAAGCTGACAAATTGATGATAGATGTCTTTGCTTAACGCCTGAGTGAGAATGGCGTAGGCTTTCTTCTCCAGATCATATATTTTCTTCTGATCCTCTAGAAGATCGGCAAAACTAGCAGTTGTTGACGCGGCGACTTCGATAGCTTGATCAAAATCTGTGGTGAAACGTATCCACAGCTCTGTATTCTGGCCCAGAACATATGTACGGAATCTGTCAGCCCAACCCGGATACTCATTTAAATGCATCAGCTTCGGAGGTCGATTCAAACTTCCTGTTTCGCTTTCGCTCAGTAAAATACTTTGGATACTTGGAGTTTGATTCGAGACTAACGCCCACTGATTTCCCTGAGAAGATGTCGATACCGGAGACTCGGCCCATGAAGGCGATAGACTTGTAGACGTGTATTTTCCACTGTCTGGCGCCGGTGTGCCCCACCATGAGGGAGTGACACCAGAACTTGTATATTTACCGCTGTCGGGGGCCGGATTCCACCAATTCGGATTCATGATAAATGAGCAAAATAAATGCTAAGTAAGAATTCCAAAAGATCACACAGCCGAAGGATCCTGGTCGAAAGATTAGAAATCACAGAAACTTGTTAGCAAAAAACTGACCACAATCGAAAGATCAACTATTGTTCGAAGGATCAACAGTACTCTAAAGATCACTGTTGTATCTCGAACAATGGTTTCGAAAGATTCAAGAACTCGAAGGATTCCCTTTTGAAAGATCCTTATCTTTCGAATTAAATATCCTTATCTTTCGTATAGCTGACTTTCGAAAGATCACACTTGTTCGAATGATCAACAGTGTTCGAAGGATCACTGTTGACTTTCGAGCACTGGCTTCGAAAGATTCAAAATCTCGAAAGATTCACACTTGAAAGATCCTTATCTTTCGAGATAAATCCCTATCTTTCGAACACTTATCTGTCGAATAGATTCCTTTATCGAAAGATATGTTTCAGACTTCGAAGGATGGGTCGAAGGATGATAATCTATCGAGCCTTCCTTGATCGAAAGATGATCTTTCGATGACGAAGGATATCTTTCGAAGTCGAAGGATATCTTTCGAATGTGCACTGACACACTGACACAGATGTGACGGGTTGGTGAAAAGGTGATGGGTTGGTAAGTCAACTTTCGGCAAAAGGGTATGGCAGGCTGACAACTTTCCCACCAACTAAGATTTTGAAAGATAATTTACCCAAAAAGGAAAACCCTATCTGCAAACCAGTCACCGGAATATTGACCGGAATATGGCCGGAAATTACCAACACACTCAAAAACAAGTTTTTAAGTTACCCAACCCACTTATGAACACTCCCGGTAAGTTTAAAACACGTTTTCCAGTTTAAAAGTGTAGAAAAACCAACAAAAACGGGTGTTAAACCAAGTGTTCAAACACACACCAAGAACTTGAATAACCCGGTTTTAAACAAGGTAAAGAGCCAAGCTCTGATACCACTTGTAGGTCCCTTTTGTCGGAGGAAGACGAACCTCAAACCTTGTTATACTAACCCACTAGCGAGTGCGGAATCCAAGCTAGCGAGCAAACCGGGATTAAGCAAGTATAAACACAAACACACACGGGTTCACCGATTAACACAACTTGTATTAATGCAAATGAAGGTTTCGGTTACAAGCACAATGTTTACAAACCTAACTTGTAAACTCTCAAAGTGTGTGTGTGTGGTTCCGGACAGAAAGCTCTCAACTTGTCTCTCTATCTCTCGGGTGTGCACTCTCTGAACTTTCACACTACACTGCATGGGTATATATATACCCAGCCCATGATGTCTGGTCGAAGGATCCGATAGATGGTCCGAAGGATCATCTTTCGGATATAGTGTTTTCGAAGGATCAGCAAGGACCTCGAAAGATCACCTTTCGAGGTCTATTGTTCGAAGCTTATCTTTCGATCACCTCGAAGGATCAACAGTATCCTTCGAGGCTATCCTTCGATACAGACAAACATACAACTTATTGGCCAAGTCAAACTAGGAGGATAGTTGACTTGGTCAACTTACAGACTCACTTAGGACATCGTTTACATACAGACCGAATACAGACAAAGTACAGACACAAGTGCACCAACAGTGTTGTAAAAGTCGGATTACTCGGCCGAGTACTCGGCGAGTACTCGGTCCTCGGACCCCCTCTGAGGCGACTTCCTCCTAGGCGGTATGTCCTAGTAGGTTATATATGTCTTAATAGACTATATTTGTCCTTAATGGACCATATTGGGGCTTAATGGATCACAACGGGCAATAGCAGGTGAATTATATGTTTTAATGGATCACAATGGCCAATAATAGATCATATATGTCTTAATGGACCATATTGGGTCTTAATGGATCAAAATGACACAATAGTAGATCATACATGTCTTAATGGATCATATTGGGCCTTAATAGATCACAATGAGTAATTGTAGTTCATAAATGTCTTGATGGACCATATCATGCCTTAATGGAACACGATGGATAGTGGTAGATCATACATTTCTTAATAGACCATATTTGACCTACTGGATCACAATGTACAATGGTAGATAATAGATGTATTAATGAACCATAATGAGTTTTAATAGATTATACGATGAAATATAGTAGATCATACATATCTTAATAGACCATAATGGGCCTTAATGGATCACCATAGATAATGGTAGATCATACATGTCTTAATGGACCATAATGGGCCTTAATGAATAACAATGAACAATGGTGGATCATGCATTTCTTAATGTACTATATTGGGCCTTCATGAATCATAATGGACAATGGTAGATCTTACGTGTCTTAATGGACTATATTGGGCCTTAATGGATCACAATGGACAATGGTGGATCATAGATGTCTTAATGAACCATATTGGGCCTTAATGGATCATGATGGACTATGCTCGTTTATTATCTAATAATTAATATATTAGATAAAGAATAGTATAAAATAATAGACTCGTTTAGTCTTGCGAGCTTGATAAGTGAAGCTCGGGCTCGTTTATTATCAAATAATTAATATATTAGATAAAGAATGGTATAAAATAATAGACTTGTTTAGGATCGCGAGCTCGATAAGTGAAGCTCGGATTCGTTTACTAAACAAGTTTGTTTTTAGGTCTAGGCTTGGCTGGAAAGCAATTTTAAATAAGTTTGGCTCGACTCGTTTACTAGACAACTTTAAATAAGGAGTAAATGTTATTAAATATTACATTAAGGCTTGATAAGGCTTGACAAGCTTCACATGCTACGCTCGAGCTTGGGCTCAATAAATAACCAAGCTTTATTTTAGGCTCAAGCTCGGCTCGGTCTCGATAAGGTGTAACTCGTTTTGAGCTTTTTTCTCAAGCCGATCTCGAGCGGTTCACAAACCGCTCGACTCGTTTGCTCCCTAATCATAATGGGTAATTTACTTTCTATGCTCAACATGTAATTTATATATATATAAAAAAAGTTGTATAATTTCAATTTACTTTTTATAACTTTATATATTAAAAGTTTATAAATTACAAAATAGTTTTCCACCAAAAATTTTTACCCCTAAAAACTTCCCTCCCAACCTATTTATAACTTTATATATTAAAAGTTTAGAAATTAGAAAATAGTTTTCCTCCTAAAATTTTTACCCCTAAAAACTTCCCTCCCAACCCAATCGGGCTCCCAATTTGAACTCCCCCCAAAAATTTTCTAAAAAACAGCAGAAAAAATTCAAGACAAACAAATCAAAACCCTAGCTTCCAATTTCATACCAATGGTTTGCAACTCTTCGACCACTACAGTTCTCCTGGCCCTCCGTCGCCTCTCCCACCTTTGTCAGATTCTACAACGAAGTCCCTAAATATGGCAAAGGAGAAATCAAAGGAGTCCCTAAATCACCACCGGACCAATCAAAGGAAAAATATGGTAATTATGCTTCAGCGTCTTGGTTGTTTTCAAGAATTACTTCAATTAACCTGATTTTGCAACGATTGCAGTGCGTATAATTACATTGTTAACTTGAATATATATTATATTGTCGATTCAGAGGGTTTCTAGAAACTACGGTCAGGAGAAGGCTGTTGAATGTATGTCAGAGCTTTTAATGTTGCTAAATTAGATAAGGTCATAGCTTATTTGATATTTAATTGATTCGTGTTTAAATCTTGTGTTGTAGTTTGAATGTTAACTATTTTCTTTTTTTGTATATTGATGTTCGTGGTTGCAAGCTAGAGTTGAATGTATGTCAGAGCTCTCAAGTCTTTAAGTTTAATGTTAGTTCTTGCTGCAACTAGATAATTAGAATATTCAAGGTTATGCTTTTCTGTGTTAAGTTTAATGTTAATTCTTGCTGCAACTAGATAACTAGAATATTCAAGGTTATGCTCTTATGTGTTGAATTATCTCAAACATGCTATTTTACTATATAAAAGTTCTATTTATTGCCTTATGATGGGTGTTAATGCTTATATACTTTATGTACTATTGAAGCAAGTTTATTTAATATTATATACATAATCTAATTGGAATATTATGGGTTTAAAAAAATTAGTCTTGTCTTGTTAAGAACAGGGTTTGTGTGTGGACGGCATTTCTACTGATCTTCCTGTCTATTTTGGGTGCTTGCTCAATCAAATAGATTCACACGAGTAGCTGGTGAATTATTTGGACATTTAGTTACAATGCTCTTCATGCAGCAAGCTATTAAAATGAGTTAGATTGTCTCTAAATTCAGCTTAGTTTAAATTCACTAAACAAATAGTGATTTAACACAATGTTGAATACATAGGAAGTTGTGGAGGGATTTGGTATACCGAAAAGTGAAAATCCAAATCAACTTGAGTTGCAATCTTCATGGCATTTTGCAAACTAAATGTTTTCACTAGTCTTATCCTTTGCCCTTCTTACTTCGGCATTATGGAACAGGGTGGCTAAAGGGATTTATTGCGGATTATGGGGTTCCGGTTATGGTGGTTGTTTTGACCGGTGTGTCAGACATACCAACTGATAGTGTTCCAGAAGGAATACACAGGCGGCCTTTTAGTCCAAATCCGTGGTCTCCTAGTGCTTATACAAATTGGATCGTTGCAAAGGTGATTTTTTATACTTATTATTTGCATGAATAATAACAAGTATTTTTTATTAAAAAAAGTTTAGGATCATATTTCTTGCAGGATATCTTGAACGTTCATTGGAGCTTTTGTTCCAGCCATGACGATTGCGGTTCTTTATTATTTTGATCAAAGTGTTGCTTCTCAACTTGCACAACAAAAAGAGTTTAATTTAAAAAAAAACCGTCTTTGTATCATTATGTTCTCTTTGTTTTTTTTTTTGGTAAACAAACATTCACTTCATGAGAATTTTTTCTTTTTTCTTTTTTTAGTACGTATAGTTATTTATGTGTTTATTTATAAATTTGTTATTATTTTTTGTTTAACAAACCTTAATATGTGGGCTAATTGGCATTCCTCCTTCCAATGGAGTTAATCCACAATCTCCTATACACACAAAGAGTTTGGCCACCTTGAAACATCAGGTACTCTTGTTTAATTAAACAAAATGTAATATTTATCCTCTTACATTGTAATAGCAGGATGATGCAGTCCTCTTAAATAAACACTTAAATTAGTCAGGATGTAATTTAGGGGTGCAAACGAGCCGAGCGGCTCGCGAGCTACTCGAGATCGGCTCGATAGAAAGCTCGAACAAGCCGAGCCTTATCGAGCCCGAGCCCGAGCTTGAATTTAGGATCAATTAGATATCAAGCCCGAGCTCGAGCCTTGTATGTGTAGCTCGTTTAGGCTCGAAGAGCCTTATCGAACTTAGTGTACTTTAGGGTTTAAACTATATATTACTTTTTGAATGATCTAGATGTTCTTTTTTAATTGAGTTCTCAAACTATCGAATCGAGCTCGAGCCGAGCCTTGGCTCATTAACAGCCAAAAACGAGATCGAGTCAAGCTTTAGCTTGTTTTAACTCGCGCCATAGATGCTTAGATCGATCTTTCGAGCCGAGCTCGAGTTTTAAGTTTTACTAAAGAGCTGAGCTCGAGCCCAAAATCCAAGGCTCGAATCGTGTATATGCAATGTATGTTTTCTTTTATTTTGTTTATAAATGTCCACGTAGCCATTTTTTTAAAACATTTTATAAATAGAAAGCTAAGACTCCTTTTACCAATAGTCAACTTTTGATACTCATGAGATATAAAATGGCATCTTTTTTAATCAATATCGATTTATTTACTATTCTTATAGTCTTTACACAACAAGTCATAATTTTTTCAAACAGTCCATGTTTGTAATATGAAATTGAAAGTTTTGTCTTTCTTTAAACAGCCTCTGGGAGTAAACTTGTATCTACAGCTCGAAGAAGTATATGCCAAAACTCTAACTTAGGCATGTAAGTTCTAATCTTATAAAAATATATATTAAAATTAGTATTTGTTTACATGGAGATCTGGATGTCGATAAACGTATATCAAACTGCCACAAGTCTAAGTAGTTTCTAGAATCAGCTATGCAGATTTTCCATATGCTTGCATATATCATTAAGATATAGCATTTGATCAATTTAACTCTGTGATGTATCACCTGCTTTAATAACTACCAATGAACCCAATTGATAGTTGTTATATAGTTGTTTTTTACCCTTTTAAGTGTGTTTTCTAAATACCATTACATGCTAAGTGTTGGAGATAATTTTTGAGCCCACACCTAATTGCATTCATAGTTTTTATGTAACGATTTTGATTACTTGTTTTATTGTTAATCAGAAGCACATGCAAGAGATATATGCGCCACAAGAAGCCTCAGGGATTTCAGGTTTAATTGAGACCCAAGGAAACATTTGAAGAACATGGTTCTTGGTCTCCCTCAACTCCCAGCTAATGTGACACGAGAAAGCACACGGCTGCGCCCGACAATGTTGTGGAGTGGTGTTAGGCCTTTTAGATCTGGTCATGTATTTGCAACAGAACCTTGGAGTGGTGTTACGTCTGCAATGGTTTAAACAGTTCCAAAGACGTCACCACAGGTACATTGATTCTTAGCATGCTTACAATTCTTTTATTAGTTTTATATTCATCTCTACGTGATGGTTCTTTGACAACATTCCTATCCTCTTCATCTTCTCCGAGAGAAGGTAATACTTGTACTTTGATCATATAAATTACACTTTTTTTCTTTCCAAATTAGATTCATGAAACTAACATTTTAGTTTGCCTTTCACAACAAGGAAGCTATCACCAGTTCTAGAATTGGAGGAACTGGAATCAGGCAAAGGCAAGAAAGAAGTGGAAGCAAAACATGTGAGTTATTCATACACGTTTTTCCATCTGATATTTGCATTGGCGAGCAGGTAATCGGACATACTTTTATTGGGATGGAGCAGTTCAGATAGCTCGGATCTCATTGATGTCGGGTGGTTGGTCAATGATTGAACTGTCCACAACTTGAATCTGGTGGCTGGTCATTGATTTTGCTATCAAATATTGGAGCATTTCACAATGGCAAAACAACTAGATACAAATTTGCAGCAATTTCAAGTCTAAAAGCATTGAGTATATTAGTTCTTAGTTTATGTGTAGAGGCATTCCCTGTGCACCTTATGTAGATAGATTTTGAATAGACGTGTATGTCTTTAATTAGTATTTAAATTGAAAATTTATGTATGGATTTTGGTTTATTATTGTTGATATCATTTTGTTTTAGTTTTTCTCATGTTTATTGTTGTTTTAACTTTATAAAAGTTCCAAAATAAATTGCCTAATGAGACAAAAATTTCATGTGGCTATAAATAACTATTAGCCATACCATAGTCACTTTGTTTCTTGTTTGTGTGACGCAATGATAGCAAATGTCATAGGAAAAAAATGTGTGTGACCAAAGGTTAAACAATAACCACACTTAAAATTACAAAATTTCATGTGACTATAGATAACCATTAGCCACACCATAATCATTTTTTTTGTTTGTGTGACGCAATGATATCAAATGCCATAGGAAAAAATATTATGCGTGACCAAAGGTTAGACAATAGCCACACTTACAATTACAAAATTTCATGTGGCTATAGATAACCATTAGCTACATCATAGTCACTTTGTTTTTGTTTGTGTGACGAAATATAACAAACGTGATGATGAAAAAAAAAAGTTATGTGTGACCAAATGTTACACAATAGTCACACTTAAAATTACAAAATTTCGTGTGGCTATAAATAACCAATAGCCATACTATAGTCACTCTGTTTTTTGTTTGTGTGACGGAATGATAACAAATATCATAGGAATAACAAATATGTGTGACTAAATGTTAGACATTAGCCACACTTAAAATTGCATTTTTTTTGTGTGTCTAGTAGAAGTTTTTAGCCACTCATACAAAAATTTATGTGACTGTATATTAGAAACGACCACACTTACAATAAATATATGTGGCTGTTGCTATCCTTTAGCCACACGTAATTGACACAATGTTTGATTAGAATGATCCTTTTCGTCACACTTTTCTTTAATTGGTATGGCTAAAACAAACATTTTAGTAAATTCATGTGACTATATAATAGAAATGGTCACTCTTAGAGTAAATTCATGTGGTTGTTGCAACCAGTTAGCCACACTTAATAGAGGGAATGCTTGATTTCAGCATAAAAACGTTGATACCATTTAGCCACACTTTTATGATGCTACAGTCACTAAAAAGTTTGTGTGGCCATATGATACATATGATGACTCGACCTTTGGTCACACTTGACCTGAAAAAAATAGGTGTGGCGAAAGGCCTATGGCCACACTTTTCTTGTGTGGCCATAGGCATATTTTGACGTAGTGTTTATAAAAGCCAAAAAGATTTTATTCCTATTTTATTTTCGATCGTACGATGTTGGATCTCGAGTCTTCGTTACTTGAAACCTGAACGAAAACTGAATTGACTAAATCTTCATAAACGGTCGAAATTTGCATGTTTTGAAAGTTAAAGACTAAAATTGACAAATTTATTAAACTTTCAAACTGTCGGACGGTGTTTGATTGTGACATGGTCATTCGTGTGTCATTTGTTTATACTAACCATTCCAAGCAGTTGTTCTCATTACGCGTTTAGATTTCTTGCATGTGCAGATTCTAAAGGCTAGGAGAACATGGTCGATGACAAGCGTCGGAATCAAGACACGACGCTAAGGCACTCAAAAGATGAAGATGATCGAGTTGCCGTGGACCATCATCAACACCTCAAGGATCTCATTCATAAAGATCAAGTATTTCACGAGCATAACTCAAGGGGGAGCTTATGTTAAGGGGGAGTTTGTCAACACACTTCCTACATGATACGGGTAGTTTGTTGATACACTCTCTACTTTCAAGACGTGAAGACTTTGAAGATCCTCCGACATTGAAGACTTGAAAGGACATCAGAGTCTTGAAGACATGAAGATTAACGATGATCAAGATCGAGACAAATCTGCACCCATCGAAGATTGAGACAAAGCTACAGCCAAGGGGGAGTTTGTTGGTGCACTTGTGTCTGTACTTTGTCTGTATTCGGTCACGATATAAAACGTTGTCCTTGTTAGTCATGTAAGTTTGACCAAGTCAACCATCCTCCGGTTTGACTTGGCCAAACAGTTAGTATATGATTGTTCAATGTCTGTGTCGAAGGATGGACCATCGAAGGATTGCTTCAATCCTTCGATGACATCGAAAGATATGCTTCGATGGATGATTGTTGGACCTCGATACATCATCCTTCGAGGTCCCTGTGTATCCTTCGATAGCTTTATGCTCGATAGATCATCTATCGAGCAGTAATCCTAATCCTTCGACAAGACTTGCTGTGTTTGGGTATAAATACCCATGCAGTGTGTTCATTTCAGATAGAGACTTGGAGAGATAGATGCACACAGACAGACCCGATAGATAGAGAGCATTCTGCTGTGAACACATACACACACTTAGAGAGTTTGCAAAACTGATTTGTAAACATTGTGCTTGTAACAGGAACCTTTCATTCGTATTAATACAAGTGGTGTTAATCGGTGAATCTTTGTGTGTTTGTGTTTGTGCTTGTTTCATCCCGGTTTGCTCACTAGCTTGGATTCCGCACTTGCTAGTGGGTTAGTATAACAAGGTTAAGGTTGAACCTCATCCTCCGAGAGGGACCTACAGACCCAAAACCATGTGCATCTGCTCTATCCTCCATATGTCACCGTCTATTGTGAAATGATCATTATATCATGTTCTTATATAAAGCGTTCAGCATTCCCAATACAACCACATCCAAACTCATCTACAACATCATATCTTTCACCAGGAAGCGCTACTTCGATTCTTATCTTCCTTCAACAACTTTTGTAAGTGAGCAGCCTCTCGCTTCCTTGAAAACATGGCCATACATATGCCACGCATCATTCAAGCAAGAAAAATTCTCAAACGGTCCCTCTCTAATGGTAGCACCACTCCTGCATCTATGGACATCCCCAAAGGCTATTTTGCCATTTATGTTGGAGAACAAGAGAAGAAGCGGTTTGTGGTGTCTGTATCACTACTAAGCGAACCTACGTTTCAGGAGCTACTGCATCAGGCAGAAGAAGAGTTTGGCTACAACCATCCAATGGGCGGGCTCACGATTCCCTATAGTGAAGATGTATTCACAGATCTGGCTTCTCGTTTGGGAGCATTTTGACTTGTATACATCTGTCTATATCTACAACAGTTTTGTAAACATCTAACCAGTAGGAACCATTTATAGTTGTAAATTTAGATCATTGATCCAGATGAATGAAATTTAATTTGGATATTCTTTTGAGTTCATGATATTCTATATTTTTATTACATGGTTTTATTTGAATAAGAAGCGAGTTACTAGCTAGTTAAAAAGGTTTAACTGGATAGCTACACTGAGAATAACATGCTCTCACATTTAGATAAAACCTAACAATAAGAAGATGTTTATACCTAATCCAGATCCCGCCTTGTAAAAAGCATTGAAATAAAGGCAAGGTTACACGTGTACGAGTCCCGAACTTGTTAACAATACAGACTCAGTTTAAATGGTTCTCCTGTTTGAAATTTCTATTAATATAATTACCATGGTCAAGGAATGAATTCCAACTATAGTGTCTTAAGTGTTCTTAAATGAGCTAGCTAGTGTTTGAGGTTCACACAAACACCTGACTCGAACAAAAAGGCAAGATAGATGTAATGGTGGCAGTCCAGAATTTGAGGTCAGCATAAACACTGGGCATCAGAGATATTGAAGATAATAATCGCTAGCGCTCAACAACTTTACGAAACTTCTTAAACCTCCATGTTACGATGTAACGAAGGCATTCTAGAGTTTTTACTCATCTTATGTGTTGATCAACGTGTGTGAGGCAGTCAATAAACAATTTTCAGGAGGCTCAGGTTCCTTGGAAACATAACTCCCTAAGAAATTAAGACTGTATATTTGCTACTTTCAATCAGCAATCTTGAATTAGAGGGTAATTTCGGTTTTGTTTTATAATTAAGCATCGATGTTAGTGGTTAGAGCTGTAGTTTAAACACTTGTTTGGATAACCAAGTCTAATGCAGATCACTAGGTGGGAGGACACAGTGACCTACAAGTGATAATAGTTGACTACTTATTGTACTCAAGGCCATATAATTATTCATGTTGATCTCCTGTTTCGATTGTGATTGAATATCGATGTCCACAAATTCTTTATAATTTTATTTTCAAGATACAAGACCATGTGTGTTTGTTTTCTCGTCCATGTGCTCCTGTCTATTATGTACCTCATTATATCTTCTTGGTATATATATAAATCATTCAACATGCACAATACACCCACATCTTCCTAGAAAATCATCTACAATATCACCCAACCAGAAGCAATACTTTGATTTTGTTTTCCATAACAAACATTTCCAAGTGAAACAGACTCACACTATCTTGAAAATATGGCCATCCGTATGCCTCGTATCATTCAAGCAAAAAAAAATTCTGAGGCGGTCATTATCTAATGGAAGCAGAACTCCAACATATACGGACATCCCAAAAGGCTATGTTGCAATTTATGTTGGGGAACAAGAGAAGAAGCGGCACATGGTCCCGGTATCACTATTAAGCGAACCTTTGTTTCAGGACTTACTGCATCAGGCGGAGGAAGAGTTTTGGTACAACCACCCAATGGGCGCGCTCACAATTCCATGTAGTGAAGACATATTCACGGAGCTTGCTTCTCGTTTGGGAGCGTTCTGACATGTATATGTTTGTCTTTATAACCGCAGTTTTGTAAACAGCTAACAATTAGCAACACTTTATAGATAGATGTAAATAGAGAATTGTTCCTGTTGAATGAAATTTAACTTGGATGTATTTTTGAGTTGAAGGAATCTTAACTATTTTTAGTTGCTGGTTTTCTAAAAAATACAAAGCTTGTGATCAGCTAGAGATAAAGGAAAACAAGTGGATACTTACAAAGAGAATTACGTTTCTTATTTTGTCACTCAAACTGACACTGCACTCAATCAACTAAATTTTACACCAGGAAGAGACATCTATTGATGCAGTTTTGTGTCTGTTACTAGTCTTGTACGTTATGTTGTATTTTGTATGGTCTTTTATCAGTTATCAAGTCTGTATTCGCAGTCGTCCAAGTCGGATATCCTCCTATCCGCTTGTGTCTGACTTGTTTGTCTTGCTTCTCGTTTGGGAGCGTTCTGACATGTATATGTTTGTCTTTATAACCGCAGTTTTGTAAACAGCTAACAATTAGCAACACTTTATAGATAGATGTAAATAGAGAATTGTTCCTGTTGAATGAAATTTAACTTGGATGTATTTTTGAGTTGAAGGAATCTTAACTATTTTTAGTTGCTGGTTTTCTAAAAAATACAAAGCTTGTGATCAGCTAGAGATAAAGGAAAACAAGTGGATACTTACAAAGAGAATTACGTTTCTTATTTTGTCACTCAAACTGACACTGCACTCAATCAACTAAATTTTACACCAGGAAGAGACATCTATTGATGCAGTTTTGTGTCTGTTACTAGTCTTGTACGTTATGTTGTATTTTGTATGGTCTTTTATCAGTTATCAAGTCTGTATTCGCAGTCGTCCAAGTCGAATATCCTCCTATCCGCTTGTGTCTGACTTGTTTGTCTCTCTTGTTTATTGTATTGGTGGTAAACTATGCATGTTGCATATTAAGGGTATATCTGTCAATTTGTTGTGTTGTTTGTGCCATCTGTTTCTGCAGTCTGTTATGCAGAAACAGATAACTGTTTGCAGGCTTTGGCGAAACAGTCTGTTTCGTCGAATACATGTCGACGAAACAGACATGGTGATATTTGGTTCAGTTTCGTCAAAGTGGTCAACGAATCACATGTGATTCGTTGACTGTTGGGCTTAGTTTTGGGCTTTCTCCTGTTTCGTCAGCCCAGGTTCTGATTCGTCGAGCTTATCAGCCCATCTGCTATATAAGGCACAGACAGGTCACAGTTTAGTCTTAGAGATGAGAGAATACCCTTCAAGCTTGTAAACTGTGTTTGTATCAGTTTGTAATATCTCATCCAGTTAATCAAAAGAGTGTGTTTCTTTGGTTAACCATTGTGTGTTATTGTGTTCTATGTTTGATTGGCTTAGTTAAGTGGATTCCGCACACTTAACTTTGTTTGTTATAAACAAGGCTTTGGTAGTGAAAATCGATCCTCCGATTTTGGGACCTACAAGTGGTATCAGAGCAGTGGCTCTTATCCTTGTTTAAAATCAAACATAGTACGGTTGGTTTGTCTAGTGTTTGTGTTTTTCTCAAAGAATGTTCTTAAAAACTTCAAATTTTATGGAAAAGGATCTTTAAAAGGAAGGATATTGTTTGTTTTGTTAAGAGTTTTACGGAAAACCATACTAGTTTGAGTGTACACATACAAACTGTTGGTTTTGGTTGAAAGTTTTAAACAATAATCTGTGGTCGAAAATTATGAAATTCACTGGTTGTTCTTGAGTTCTTCACATCTTCATAAGATATTCAAAGTGTTCTTGGTAGACTTGCTTTTTGATCCAACTGATAAGGTTACTTTGTTTTGAAAAGTGTTATAACATACCCTATTGTCCACCATACTTCTAAGTTGGTAAGAAAAGCATGGTTGAAATTCATGTGACTTGAGAGACTGTGTATAAACAAATCACCTACTTTTACCAACCTCTGACAGCCTTTTTGACGAATCAGCTTTCGACGAATCAAGAAGTCAACGAAACAGAAAAGTATTTCGCCAAAGGTCTCTTTGACGAAACAGAAAAGTGTTTCGCCAAAGATCCCTTCGACGAAACAAAGGTGTTTCGCCAAAGGTCCCTTTGACGAATCAGACATTTGTTTCATCAAACTTCTTTGACCAAACAAGATCTGTTTCGTCATCAGTTGTTTCATCAAAACACAATTCTGTTTCGTAGAGAGTGTTTCGTCGTGAAAGTTGTCATTTTTCAACAGAAGGTTTGCAAGTTCATCATAACAGTGTGTTTTCAAGTGTTTGTTCAGGTTTTCCACTAGTATACATCAAAAATGAGTTGTACAAGTCTGTGGGACTGGAGTACGGACCCACAGCCCGGTTAAGATCAAACTTCCGCAGCAGCATGGGCGAGAAGTATGTTTCCTCAACCAGCGATCAGTGCAAGTCAATGGGCGTTGGTATCCAATCAAAGTCAAAGTATTCAAAATCTTCTGCTTAGCGAAAGTGAAACGGGCAGCAACAATCGTCCACCAAAGTTGAACCACATGAATGACTTTCCATCATGGAAAAAACGCTTTCACACATATGTTCAGGGCAAAGCACCGAACTTTGGACGTGTTTCATCAATGCATTCAACCCTAATCTTGAAGTTGCAGCATCCACTTCAGCGGGTTATGCTAACATGCTCGAAGATGACAAGAAAGCCTATGATTTGGAGAAAAAGGCTTTTGCTACACTTACACAAGCACTTAACAAAGATATCTATCATCAGTTCTCCTACTGCAAAGACACGAAAACATTGTGGGATGCCTTGGTTGCGAGAGGAGAAGGCAATGCAGCTACTCGAAAGTCTCGCTATGATCTGTTGAAGAAAGAGTTTGAATCTTTCCAGTTTTTGGAAAATGAAACCCTTAATGATATGACTACACGATTTTATCATTTGATTAGTGAAATGTGTTCTTATAGGGTTTTGGCTACTCAACAGGATATGGTGAATAGGTTTGCTGATGCTTTACCTCCAAAGTGGAGTTCTTTTATTGAGTTGTTGAAGCATACGGGTACTCTAGACACAGTTAACATCTATGAGTTCATCCAGAAGCTGGAACACAAGAATGATGAAGAAATCAGGAAAGCAAAACCAGTTCCCGCTCCTCAGAATACAGAAATGTATCTTCGGCTTCGATGCCTTGGCCAGATCCAATGCAGCCCAGCAACCAAAACTGCAAATTGCATGTGTGTCCAATACAAGTTCCTTTCCGTTTCCTCAATCAACTACTGCTCCAGCTTTCGATCCAAGGGCTTATATTCCAACTCCTCAACCTCCACCTCAAGTCAATCCTGCAGAACCTCAATTCGATTCAAGGTCATACATTCCTGTTCCATCACAACCACAAGTCCAATCACAACAACAAGCTCATTATACCAACAATCCTCAACCTCAAAACCCTAACACTATCCAAGTCGACACCTCAAACCTTTCTCAAGTTAGCATTGAAGTAGCAAAGGAGCATATGGAACTTATCAATACAATGGTCAGTGCTTATTGCGGTTTGGTAGCAGGTCAGATTGGAAACATCAACATGACCCACGAAGATTATCAACAGATCCACAAGGATGAAATGGAGTTGATGGATATCAAATGGGCTTTTGCTAGTGCAATTAGAAGGACAAAAGACTTCATGGCTCGAACTGGAAGAACTTCGTTGGAAGGCAAGAAGGATACGAAGTACGGGTTTGATATAAATGCTGTCACATGCTTCAATTGTGGCGAGAAAGGGCACTTCAAACGTGAGTGCACCCGACCAACCAAACAAGGCAATCATAACCCATTCAGAAACCGGACGAGTACTTCGAATGTGAATGCCCAGCAAGAGAATCGTGACAGGAGGATGGTGGCAGTCAACAACAATCAGAGCTAGTCCAGACCGTCAAATCCCAATCGGGCTTTGACTGTTCAAGCTGATGAAGGATGTGACTGGTCTGTACAGTTTGGGGAAGGTGATCAAGGAGGTGGAACAGCATGTTATGCAAAGATCATCAATCACATTAAGCATGTTCATAAGGAAGAGTTTTCTGAAAGTGACGACAGTTCTGGTTATTCTGGGAGTTCTGATGAAGAAGGTTCTATTTCTGGGGATAATCACTCTGAGCCTGATGTGAAGGAGGAAGCAGGATCTGATGTTGAAGATTTATTAAATGAAGCTGAGTAGTTGAAAAGTCAGAAATCAGTTCTGATCAAGAAGGCTGCTGCTGTATCTTAGGAAATGGAGAAATTCTTTTATGAAGATGGATCTTTTTCTTTTCAAACTGCCTTTATGGCAAACGTCTCTGCCTCTTCGAGTCAGGTAAATTCTGAAACTCCTGCTCCTAGTATTTGTAAATCTTGTGCAGATATGAAACTTGAATCAGAAAAGCTTCATAGTCATAATCAAAATTTGGTTATTGAACTATCTAAATGCAAAGAGGAAAATATGGATTTAACTCGGAACGAAAAAGAATTTAAATCTGTAATCGAAACATTAAAGAAAAGCGTGTCCGAAGTGAACAAAGTGGTTTACCATAAACAAGTGAGTATAAATGAGTACATAAATATTGTTGAGGAAACCAAACAGCAACTAGCCATTGCCAAGTGCGAGCATGATGCAATCAAACAAAAATTGGAGAGTTATTCTAACTCCCGATTTGTGCTTATCACATCATCGATGTTCAACAACTGAAAGGAAACAAGAAAGGCGTAGGGTTGAGAAATGTCCACCCCCTTTGAGACATAACTATACCAAAATGCCTGATGAAGAAGATATGCCACGGTATGAACCCAGTGTGCCTCTTGATTATGAGGAATTTTCTACTGGCCTAGGGTTCAAACCGGACAGTTCCTCAAACACATCCTCTAAGCAACAAGAAACCTCAACATCCATGAAACAAAGTCCTCCAATTATCGAGGACTATGAGTCATCGGATGATGAATCAGAATTGGATGTAAGTGATCAGGATAAATCACTTGACAAGATGAAAGGAGTAGTAATTCCACTTGAGAATCACATTCTTTGTGATCCTGATACTCCTGCTGTTCCATCAGTTGTCAAACAAGTGATAGATCCTGTCAAAGTTGACAAGACGTCTGTGTCTGCTATTAAAAGCAGTACTGTGTTGTATACGTTGGTTGGTGGTGATAAAATCTACTCAGATCGCGATTTTCCAATTGAAAATGTCAATCAATCTTTGATTGATAAAGTCTTTGAAGATAACACAAACAAATTTTTGGGAAAAAGACTTCCGGGAATTGTTGTAACACAATGTGATCCAATTCCTAAGGCTGAGATCAGAAAACAGTTTGGTAATCAAAAATCACCAACCACTCAACAACCTAGTGCTTCTATTGGTAAACAACCTGTCAAGCGAGCTCAAAAGCCTAATGTCCCTCAAATGAAATCTGAAACAAAAGGAGCTCATTTTCAAAAGAAAGTGAAAGATGTCAAATTCGTGTCATCCAAGGGTACTTATAAGATTGAGACTTTTGAGAACAAGTCAAACACCGATTTTGTACAACAAGTCACGATCTTAAAACGTAACAGTGATAACAATTACACTCAACATACAAACGGGTGTGATGAAAAGGCTAGTACCTCAGGTTCCACGGGTTTGACATCTTGTGGTCAATCAAATTCTCCTAAATTTGTGGAAAGGAGAACATTCTTTAAATGTGGGGAATTTGGGTATATCACTAAAAATTGCCCAAACGCTCCAAAGGATAAATTTGTTGAGAAAGCACCACCTGAAAAGGTTCACCCTCAACGTCGGTCAGTTTCACCAAAACATGATAAATGAACAGTTAAAGAACAAGAAACGAAGCAACGACGTAAGAACATAAAAACTGTTGAAAAAGCTTTAAAATCTGAAGTTAAAACAGTTAAAAGGGAACCAAGTGTTTCACAACCAGTAAAACCAGAAACTTCAAAAACTGTTTACAACACTCAATCTGGTAGACAAAAACAAACTTGGAAACCTAAAGCGGGTGATAGTTCAGGGGGAGCTACTGTTTTTGAGAATCACCAACAAATTGAGATCACGTTTCGTGATGCTCAGGGACGACCCAAGACCACTAAGGCTTGGGTCCCCATCCTCAACTGATCTTTGAACGACATGTGCAGGGTGTTCAAGGAGGAACTATTAATAGTCATTGGATTGTTGATAGTGGGGCATCCAGGCACACGACTGGCGACTTACGGCTTCTGTACGACGTGAGGAATATTAGAGGAGGCTATGTCGCATTTGCGGGAGACAAAGGCGGATACATCACTGGAGAGGGAAGTATCTCCAATGGTATTGTGTGCTTCGATAAGATCAATTATGTTCGTCAAATTGATCATAATCTTCTCAGTGTGTCGCAAATCTGCGATAAAAAATTCACCGTGCATTTTGATGATGCTGGTTGTTATGTGCTTAAACCTGGGTTCAAAATTCCACAAGAATGGATTCTCTTATCGGCTCCGAGAGTTAATGATCTTTATATTCTCGACATGAGCCAAGCGACTACAACATCTGCACAAGTCACTTGCTTTGTCTCGAAAGCCACAGAAAAGGAGTCTATATCTTGGCACAGAAGAATGGGGCACATTCACTTGAGGAAGATGAACCATTTGGTGAAAAACAATCTTGTGAATGGTGTGCCTGTAAGGAGTTATCATTTACAAGATATATGTGTCTCGTGCCAAAAAGGAAAGCAAACGAAGAAGTCTCACCCTTTGAAGAAAATCAACACTGTCAGCTTGCCTCTCGAACGTCTTCATATGGACCTTTTTGGACCTATGAAGCACAAGACAACATTCGGAGATGCTTATTGTTTAGTGGTTACCGATGACTATTCTAGATTTTCTTGGGTATCCTTCATGGCACACATGAGTGAAACTCCTGGCATCCTCAAGGATCTTCTAACTATGTTGGAGAATCTCTACTCGTTGAAAGTGAAGAGGATCCGAAGCGACAATGGAACCGAATTCAAGAATCAAGTTATGGATGAGTTCTGTACTTATAAAGGCATTCTTCATGAATACAGTTCTCGTTACACTCCACAACAAAATGGTGTCGCGGAGAGGAAGAATCGGACCATAATCGAAACTGCAAGAACAATGTTAGTAGAGTCGGAACTCCCTGTTCAATTCTGGGGGGGAGGTTGTGTCGACTGCGTGCTACACACTAAACCGAGTTCTTACAGTAAAGAGACATGGCAAAACTTGTTTCGAACTCCTTTAGAAAAGGAAACCGGATCTTTCTCACCTAGAACCCTTTGGTGCTCCATGTACTATGATTGAACAAGATGGAAAATTTGGGGCTAAAGCTATCGACGGTTTCTTCTTTGGATATGCAACTCCAAATTATCGCGTCTGGAATCTGGCAACGAAAAAGGTTGAACTATGGAGTGAAGTGAAGGTTCAAAGGTACACAAGTCCTGTTAGGGCTCCGGGTGATCCGTGGATGTTCGATTACGATGGACTATTTGGCTCCTTTAATCTGCCGACCTTTGACGAAGAATCAGCAGCTGCTAGAATGTTATTTGAAAGTGACACCGCTGCTGACTCGCCATTGGTTAGACCTGTTATTGTTGACCCACAAGGTTCTTCATCGGTTAACAATACGGTACAGAATGAGGTATTTGAAGATGCTGCTGATTACAATGAGTCTTCGGAAGATGATGAATATCATGATGCAGCAGAAGGATCTTCAGCTCCAGTAGCTCTTGTTCAAGGTGCCTCTGTTGATACACCTCATGTGCAGAATATAGATACTGCTTAAGGGAATGCATCCACCTCTACACACATTCCTGGTGTGGAGCTGGTTGTTGATCTTAATCTTAACAATTTGGGTATCAATACTCGTGTTTCTGAAAATCCTGAAATGAGGATTCATGATATCCATCCACAGCAGAACATTATAGTAGATGTCCAACGCGGTGTGCAGACGCGTAATCAGCTGAGAAACAACCAGAATGCTGGTTTGTATTCAGCCATTAGAGAATCTGGTCTTCAGAATGATTGGTCCTTCGCGTGTTACGTTTCTCAAGAAGAACCAAAATCATGGAAAGAACCTTTGAAAGATAATGCTTGGGTTGAAGCCATGCAGGAGGAACTGCAGCAATTTCAAAAGCTTGGTGTTTAGAAGCTTGTTGAAAGACCGGATAACTACAAGAAAATTGGCACTCGACGGGTTTTCAAATGCAAGAAGGACGATCGTGGAGTGGTTATACGTAACAAGGCAAGATTGGTCATTCAAGGATTTCGTCAGATCGAGGGGATTGATTACAATGAAGTCTATGCACCAGTTGCACGTCTGGAAGCTATTCGAATCTTTCTTGCTTATGCTTCATTTAAAGGATTCAAAGTCTACCAGATGGATGTCAAAAGTTCTTTTCTTCATGGAATAGTTCAAGAAGAGGTGTATGTCGAACAGCCTCCAGGTTTCGAAGATCCTGTCCATCCCGATCGGGTTTGGTTGCTCAACAAAGCTCTTTATGGTTTACATCAGGCACCTAGAGCTTGGTACGCAACCCTATCCAACTATCTTCTGGAGAATGGATTTCGACGAGGTCTTATTGATTGCACTCTCTTTATCAAAGAACAAAATGGAGATCTTCTGCTGGTGCAGGTATACGTTGATGATATCATATTTGGTTCTACTAAAGATTCTTTGTGCAGGCAATTCGAACGTGTTATGCAGGAAAAGTTCGAGATGAGCGCTATGGGGGAGATGAGTTTCTTTTTCGGCCTACAAGTTCAGCAAACCGAGTCTGGGATCCATCAGACTAAATATGTTGGTGACATCTTGAGCCGGTTCCAGATGTCAGATGCAACGCCCATTGGTACCCCACTTCCGCAGAATCACGGGATTACTCCGGATTTGAAGGGTGAAAGTGTCAACTCCTCATATTATCGTGCCATGATCGGATCTCTCATGTATCTTACTGCTTCGAGGCCTGACATCATGTATCCAACATGCCTGCTCGCAAGATATCAAGCTAATCCGAAGGCCTCTCATTTGTCAGCTGCAAAAAGGATTTTTCGCTATTTGAAGGGATGCCCAGACACCGGTCTTTGGTACCCTAGGGATGATAGCTTTGATTTGACTGCATACAGTGATTCTGATTTCGGCGGTTGCAAAATTGACGGCAAATCAACAACAGCAGGATGTCAATTCTTAGGAAGTCGCCTGGTTACGTGGCAGTGCAAGAAGCAAACGTGTGTTGCTACATCAACTTGTGAAGCAGAATACATTGCTGCCTCCAGTGGGTTGCTCCCAAGTCTTGTGGATACAACAACAAATGCGTGACTACGGTTTTGAATTCCTATCTACTCCTATTTTTGTTGATAACAATGCTGCCTTACAGATCACTAGAAATCCTGTGCAGCACTCCAAGACCAAACACATCGAAATTAAATATCACTTCATACGTGATTGTTTTGACAAAAGATTAATCGATGTTGTTCATATCCCCACCGATCACCAACGTACCGACCTGTTTACAAAAGCATTTGATAAATCCCGGTTTGATTATCTACTTTTGGTCAACGGCATTAAGGTGATACCCGAGTAAACCGCTTTGGCTAATCGTTTTTGTAAATATTTTCTTTCAAAATTCGAAAATCACAAAAAGATTTTCTTTTTCGTAATCTTTTAGCATTTTAGGGGGAGAAAATTTCAAGAAAATACAAAAACATAAGAAAACCTCAAAAATCCAAAAAGATGTCTTTATGATTCTGTCTTTTCATTTGAAAAATTCAAAAATCAAAAAAAAAAAAAAAAAGAAAACCCAAAAATGAGTTTCTTGGAAAAAGGAAGGTGATGATATTCACTGGTGTGGTCGGTCAGCATTGTTAAAATCGTTAAACAAATGATAAGTATCTCTTCTAATGATGTATCGGAAGGCTCACAATCAAACTAAAATGTGCAGGATGATACAAACCTAACAGACTTCAAGTCAGGTGGGAACCATTCATTGGCATATGGTCTTGGTACCGAAATTTCGTTTGATAGATTGCCGAGGTTTTGAGATATTCGGTCTTTATGCTGCTTATCATCTGGGTATCATGGTTGTATCTTTTACCGAAAAATAATGGGGACACAAGTCTAGATCTTCCATGATACCATATATACGTGTACATATTGCATCTGACCTCAATAAGTGATAAACAATCACATGTCCAAACAAATAAGTGATAAAATATCACATTTATCCGGGAGTCAAGTTCGTCTCTCTGCTGTACCAAAGTACTGACCTGTTCACGGACTTGCTCCTGTGCCCTCATGCATATGAAAATCAAGTTCCTCATCAATAAGTGATTCTATCACATAGGGCTTGTTTTCAATCAAAATAAGTGAGAATCTCACATCATATACGGTCAAACAGATGATAATCGGTATACTCACCGGTAAGATGAATTCTCGTGCATACCTTGATACGGGAATGTGTCGTGAAGTGGATTCACATCGACTTGTGAGTATAATTCTTACCGTAAAGCGTATCTCCAAAGCGTGATTACGTTTGATAAGCATGAGTTTATGTGGACAACAATATCGATAATCGAGGTAGTATACTTATCAAGAACTTTAAACAGAAATCAAATCATGTTGACTAAGACCGTAAGCTGGTATGATTCCTTATCCTTGAAACTCGCAAAAGTTGCATCTGTACAGTTGTTTATCTTGTCAATTTCAATTGCATTTAGTTTAGTTTTCAGCGTTTTAAGATTTACTTGTAGTGTAGTGTTTAAGTTTGTTTTTGATTATGCCAAAGATGTTGCTTGGTGTTTATGACCGGAAGCCTGAAACCTACTTCATAAATCGTCCTTGTATTTGAAAATTCAAACTAATGTCAAAATGGTAAATTGCTAAAACCTGTGTGCAGTATGCAAAATATTTCATGCCTTGGTGATTTTGAAACAGAAGTCGACGAATCAAAACATAGTCGACGAAACAGATTGCTGTTGACGAAACAGAAATTGGTCAAAGTCAAAGTGTGAGTCATGTCAGCCTTTGGTCAATCTGTTTGGTGTTGACGAAACAGACTGTCTCATCGAAGATGTTGACGAAACAAGGAGCCCAAAGTTTGTTTCGCCATGGGCTAACTTCACAGGCCCAAGTCCAGGCCCAACTTCTGTTTCGTCAAAGCCCAAAATGTGATTCGTCAATTTCTGTTTCGCCGATAAAGTTAGTCAGTGTATAAAAGTCCTTCATGTCAGAATAGTTGGTTACTTTTTCAAATCACTCAAGTACCAACTGTTCATCATCCTCCCAAACACTCAAAACCCATACTTGCGGTAACCCCATTCTTCACCAAAATCATTCGATTTTCATCAGAAACTCTCATAAATCAAAGGTGCAAACTGTTCACACTCTTAGTTTACATATGATGCACCGTCGGGTTTCATCAGAAACCGCCGGAGACCCCTCTTTGACCGGTTCTTCTTTTGATATTACATGTTTTGATATTGAACTTGTTGCGATTACCTTATGTGACTGTTAAATCTAAGCATGTGTGTGTTTGTTTTGCCTATGATTCGGGTTTGGGTTTTAGATTGAAAAACAGAGGATTATGAACCATATGAGAGTTGAAAGTTTTTAATTGGGTTTTTAACCGAAAACAGGGATTTTATCATCTTAGGATAGGATTTAAAATTTGTTTAGGTTATTCATTGAGTTGTTGTTGATTTATGATCATCTGCACTCGATTTGAATGATGTTCGGCGAAACGCCCAAATTTTCAAACCCTAACTCCGGCGAATCGCAGTCGGCGAATCAGAATTTTGGCGAATCAGGATAAGTCAACGAAACGGAGATGGTCAAACATTCTTCTGTTTCATCAATGATATGTTTGGCGAAACAGAATGGTCAACGAATCAGAACTGGTCAACAACCAAGTTCTGTTTTGTCAAATGGATCTCTGTTTCGTTAAAAGATCAGTTGATGAATCAAAGTGGTCAACAAAATAGATTTGGTCAACTATCAGATTCTGTTTCGTCAAAGCCATCTTCTGTTTCGTCAATTGTTTTCTGTTTCACCGACCACGCCTTAGAAAATTTAACAGTTTGCAATTGTTCACAGTGGACATGGTTGGACAGTCTGTCTGTCAAGTGGATACATGAACTTGTATCCATACATGTCTAAATGCATATGTAAGTGATTGTTACTTATTGTGGACGTTTTTAAAATTGCAGATGGCACCGAAAGAAAGTAAAAGGAAGGCGGCAACAAAGAAGGAAAACAAAACAGAGGAGGAAATAATGTCCGAAAAACGCCATAATCAGATTGCATACTTGGATCCGGATGAGAAACTTGCTGGACATTACTAAGTGGATCAGGGAGTCTCGTATTAACTATGTTGTTACGTTCGCAACGCTAGTGTACAAGTCTCTCGTCAAGGCGTTCTAGGATTCAGCGAACGTTGTTCAAGTTGATGGGAAAGAGGCTATCAGTGGACGTGTGGAAAATGTGGATGTAATCGTATCCCCGGATATGCTAAATGAAGTTCTTTAATTACAAGATAGTCCGGACGCTCCACATTCTGTTTCGATTACGTGTACGCGAGGTTGTTTATTACGGATGAAGTGCATCGGAGATATCTTTCAAACGCACATTAATAAAGGTGATCTGCCGTTGAGATACAAATTTCTGCTACACATTCTAATCCAGTGTCTGAGCAATAGACGGGCCGGTTATGACATGGCTGGCAACAATCTAGTGGGCCTTATGGTGGCCTTAGTGCTAAACAAACTGTTTAGCATTTCAAGGTACATCTTTGGAAACATGAAAGAGAACTTGACAAGAACTGGAAAGAACAGGACCATTGGAGCAAGTACTGGATGTATCCACGTTTTCTACAGATGATAATGAATGTCCAACATCCGAGTCTACCAAAAGCAGACAACGATGTACTGAAAATAGAAGCTATGAACTTCAACTCGCTACGAATTATCAAGAATTTAGCTCACAAAAGATACAAGGAGAGCGTTTCTCCAAGAAAGTTATTTGTTGCTCCTGATAACACAGCATACGTTGCTCCGGCAGATAACAAGTGGCGTCATGAAGATAGTCAGTCTCATGATGAAGAGCCTGAGCTGAAAAGGCTGATGAGTGAGAAATTTGGTCCTGAACCGGATGTGTCTGATGAATTGGATAGTGATGATGATGGTGATGAAGGTGGTGATGGTGGTGATGTTGGCGCCGTTGGTGCATCAAGTGTAGGAACTACTAGTGGCACATCAGCTGGTGGTACATCTGTGGGTGGTACCTCAGCAGGGGGAGTGTCAGCGGGTGACACATTAGCCGGTGGTGATGACGAGGCTGATTCTGACTCTGATGATGATCTTTTGCTTGAAACGGGATACGAGATGTATCTGGATGAACGCGGTGTAAAAAGGTACAGGAAGATCAGATAAGAAGATGATCCGGAATACGTTCCTTCTGATCCTGAAACTTAACGTGCAAGGAAAAGGAAAGCAGAGAAGTCTGCAGCACATCAGAAAAGGAAGAAGTCTCGAAGATACTTAAGTACCTCCTCACGAGGATCTGTGCCACAAACTCCTGTTCCAGAACCACCTGTGGTATCTTCACCTCCTGCAGCTCAAACTGTATCTCCGCAGTTTATTCCACAACGATCCTTGGCTGCTGCAATCAGAGCAACCACTTCTCAACAACCTAGTGGTGAACGTCAAAGGATCTTCTCGGAGATGACTCAAGAAGAAAAGAATAACTTTCTGTTCCTTCAATATGAGGCTGCAGCAGGTGGAGATAGATAGGTTGAAATCTGCTGTTGGTGAACAACAAGCTACTATCCAACGCCAACAAGCAGAGATCGATCTTCTTAAAGCTGAAAATGAAAGGATGAAAGCTTCCGAAGCTGAAAGGGATAGAAGGAGTTCGGTTCTCCAAAAGCTGGCTGAAGACCTGAAAGGTCGATGTGACTACATGAAACAATGGTATGAGTCACAAAACACTACTATACTTGATGGTGTGAAAAGGATAACTGGTGGGTATGACTTCCTATGAAAGCGAGTTACGACTCTGTGGGAAGATAGGTGTAAACAACAAGAGATCATGCAGAAGAGGGATGAAGACCCTGAGGATCAAGGAAATCCTGATCCAGCTGCTACAACACAACAACCCCCAGCTGGTACATCATCTGCTATAGTTGTTTATCAGCCGTCAGTGATAGGGTCATCTCAAGGGACATCCAGCAGTACAGTCGGTGAAGAACAATTACTTGAAGCTTTAGCAGGTACACCCTCTATCCCTAGTTCCGCTGACTTGGCATTACAGGTTATGCATCCGGTTACCGGAGAATCTCTTGAAGAGGGTGAGATTGCTGATGATCTCACGCCTCAACAGTTGATCACATTGAAAGCGATGCGAGACATTAATGATGATGAAGTTGAGAAGATGCCAAGTGAGCTGGAGTCTATAAATGTTGAAAACGTTGATGAGATTATCTTCGAGGGTGATGTGAAGAAATCATCGTATGCTAGATAGGATGGTACCGAATTTGCTCCGTTTGATGAAGACTGGTTGAAAGACACGTTGAAGATATTGATGAACATCTGAAAAACCGTGATACTTCAGAGAATGCCACGGATGCGTTCGCTGCGTGGCGTCAACGGTTTTTATCGAGGGTTTTAAAGCCCGTTCCAGAGGCTACACAAGTTGATTTCTTACATCTGGAAAAGGCTAAGCCTAGTGGGCGAATCCTGTGTTGGATGTTTGTTAAGGAAATTCATTGTGTTGCAATCAAGCGGGAGTTCGGGATCCAGTATTTTAGGTCACTGCTGAGCATCCTATCTTTGCCATTTTATGATGTGGCTGCTTTGACAAAGATAGATCTCATAAATCACTCAAAATATGATGGTGCGACGTTATTTGAGCGATTGATTAGAATGAACAAGAAATCGGGGTGGAAAGACAAGTCTTACAAGCCGCAGTTCCCCAGGCATCAACAGATAAAGTTCACTCTTGATCCGGAAACCAACACCGGGAGATACAAGCTTGTGTACGAGCCGGCGAGAGTGGTGGACAAAATTCCGTTAATGCCGATGAAACAAGATTTTCCTTGTGATATGCGCTTATGCTGCTATGATCCCGACTCTCATGAGGCAGTTATTGTGTTTAACGGTGATAAGGAAAACTTCAGGATGTTGGATCCTATGTGGATTGTCAATATATCTGCATCCGACATCACCAAGCTGTACCGGCATGACATCTTTTATGAAGACAAGGATGCACACCAGGCACTAAAGTTTCAGCGCGTCGCCTGCTACTGTTACTACAGGGGAATCCATTCAGGCAGTTTCTGGTCCGAACGTCACTGAAGAAGAAAGATATGAAGACCGAAGACGAGCAACAGACAAGGGGGAGTTTGTTGATGCAGTTTTGTGTCTGTTACTAGTCTTGTACGTTATGTTGTATTTTGTACCGTCTTTTATCAGTTATCAAGTCTGTATTCGCAGTCGTCTAAGTCGGATATCCTCCTATCCGCTTGTGTCTGACTTGTTTGTCTCTCTTGTTTATTGTATTGGTCGTAAAACTATGCATGTTGCATATTAAGGGTATATCTGTCAATTTGTTGTGTTGTTTGTGCCATCTGTTTCTGCAGTCTGTTATGCAGAAACAGTTAACTGTTTGCAGGCTTTGGCGAAACAGTCTTTTTCGTCGAATACATGTCGACGAAACAGACATGGTGATATTTGGTTCAGTTTCGTCAAAGTGGTCAACGAATCACATGTGATTCGTTGACTGTTGGGCTTAGTTTTGGGCTTTCTCCTGTTTCGTCAGCCCAGGTTCTGATTCGTCGAGCTTATCAGCCCATCTGCTATATAAGGCACAGACAGGTCACAGTTTAGTCTTAGAGATGAGAGAATACCCTTCAAGCTTGTAAACTGTGTTTGTATCAGTTTGTAATATCTCATCCAGTTAATCAAAAGAGTGTGTTTCTTTGGTTAACCATTGTGTGTTATTGTGTTCTATGTTTGATTGGCTTAGTTAAGTGGATTCCGCACACTTAACTTTGTTTGTTATAAACAAGGCTTTGGTAGTGAAAATCGATACTCCGATTTTGGGACCTACAACATCTATTATACATAAGTCACTCACTGAACTAAAACAAAACAAACACATGTCCTCACATCATTTGTTAACAATATGGTCTCTGATTACAGCAGAGTGAAATTCAAATTATCATAATTACCTTGCATAGGAACGAATCTCATCTGTTAGTATTTTACGTGTTCTTGTAATACTTGTACATGATGTCCACATAAGCATGTCACAGGAACAACAAAGGCAACATTTCTGACCACTACAATCATTAGACATGAAAAAATCAGCACACAGCAACTTGACTACACGTACGAAGATATGATTTAAAGGAGATGTTCTAAAAGTTCGCATGTCATATGTAACGATCAACCTGGACGAGATATCCAAAGAACTTTTACTGGAGGTTCTTGGTATTGCAAAACTGTTGATACACTTTTGTGTGGACGCGGCACGTTCGGTTCGAAACTTTAACGGAATGAAGACCAAGTCGGATATCCTCCTATCCAACTTGGGTCCGACAAGTTTGTCTTATTTGTTTAGTAATGTATAAATGAACAATGCATGTTGCATACTTGGTTTATGTCTGTTTGTGTGTTTATAACGGTCTGCAGCAAACTGTTAACAGTTTGCATCATATCCATGTTTGGCAGCCCTCCACGAAACTCCCAAGTTTCGTCGAGCACTCATATGGGGAAACTCCCTTTGTGATGAAACTCCAAGTTTTGTCATCTAGTGCATGGGAAACTCCATGATGAAACTCCTAGAGTTTCACCAAGCTAAAGGACAAAACCATCATGAAACTCTAAGTTTCATCATGCTAAAGGACAAAACCATGGTGAAACTTCAAGTTTATCCATGACGAAACTTGTGTTGTGATGAAACTCCTAGGAGTTTCACCATACTACAGGACAAAAATCATGGAGTTTCATCAAACCTTGTGTAGTTTCGCTATAAGCCCCCATGTTTCGTCACTGTTGTGTCCAGCTGCCTATATAAACACACATGGTTTCACTGTTGTGTCCAGCTGCCTATATAAACACACATGGTTTTACTGTTGTGTCCAGCTGCCTATATAAACACACATGGTTTCGCCATTCCGCACCCGTGACCGTGTTTGTTATAAACAAGGATTCGGTTTCGTATTCGAACCTGTCAGATTCGGGACCTACAAAAACCCTACAAATCAAGAGATGATTAATTTATTTTTGACATATTCAATGGGTAAACTTTACATTGATTTATATTTTGTATATCTTTGTTGAGAATTAATAGGTTAATGAATATCCTAGGGGCCAGGGACGATTTTCAAACCACTAATTTGGATAACCAGCTGAACCATCGGTCCCTAGGTGGTAAGACACAATGACCCAATATGGAATTTTTGGTTGAAATGCCAAGACACATGCATGTGATATTGGTCCTCTTATTCACTAGTTAATGTGATAAGAACTCTGACCATATATATTTCCTGGTATAGTCCTTCTTTGCTTGCCAGTGGAGATTGGTGTCCACAAAAGCATCCATAATTTTATTGTAGGGACCCAAAACCATGTGCGTCTGCTCTATCCTCGATATGTCACCGTCTATTGTGAAATGATCATTATATCCTGTTCTTATATAAAGCGTTCAGCATTCCCAATACAACCACATCAAAACTCATCTACATCATCATATCTTTCACCAGGAAGCGCTACTTCGATTCTTATCTTCCTTCAACAACTTTTGTAAGTGAGCAGCCTCTCGCTTCCTTGAAAACATGGCCATACGTATGCCACGCATCATTCAAGCAAGAAAAATTCTCAAACGGTCCCTCTCAAATGGTAGCACCACTCCTGCATCTATGGACATCCCCAAAGGCTATTTTGCCATTTATGTTGGAGAACAAGAGAAGAAGCGGTTTGTGGTGTCTGTATCACTACTAAGCGAACCTACGTTTCAGGAGCTACTGCATCAGGCAGAAGAAGAGTTTGGCTACAACCATCCAATGGGCAGGCTCGCGATTCCCTGTAGTGAAGATGTATTCACAGATCTGGCTTCTCGTTTGGGAGCATTTTGACTTGTATACATCTGTCTATATCTACAACAGTTTTGTAAACATCTAACCAGTAAGAACCATTTATAGTTGTAAATTTAGATCATTGATTCAGATGAATGAAATTTAATTTGGATATTCTTTTGAGTTCATGGTATTCTATATTTTTATAACATGGTTTTATTTGAATAAGTGTAGGTCGGTTTGCGGATCGCCGGACAACTATGATTTCTTGTTTCGGGTGCCGAAACGAGTGCAGAATCCCTGTTACGACACAAACCGAGCGAGAGATAAACAATACGCAAAGATATCAATGATTAACAATTACGTGTATTGATTACGACAAAGTTTCGTACAATATTCGACAAATACAAAGCTCACCGGAACTTTCTCTCACTACACTCTCTCTCTAGCTTATCCGGGCTAACTCTTTCTGTCTCAGCTTGCAGTATATATAGTATCAGCAACACAGCAATCGACGAAACAAGTTGGTCGACGAAACAAGGTTTGTTTCGTTGATATCTTTGACGAAACGGATTGGGCATGACAAAACAACATTAAAGTCGACGAAACTCTTTTATGTTTCGTCGACATGCATGATCAAAAAATGGATTTCGGCCCAAGTGCTTTGATTTGGCCCAACCATCATTCTGATCATCCAATACGCTTGGCCCATATGAGGTTTGTTGGCCCAACCACATGCACGTCATACATACAGAATTCTCAAATTCATATTTGTAAAGTTTAGTCAACATGTGACATCATCATGACATCATCATCATGATGTCATGGTGATGTGGTGCCTCGGGAAGGCTCGCGGCTCTCCGTGCTTCGCGTGTCGAACTCTGGGGCGCACGACGGAGGAATGTCGTGACGTCTGGCTTGAGCCGGACCTAACCGAGTCGAAACCAAGTCGAACCGAGCCAAGTCGAATCGAGTCGAGTCGCGTCCACATAAAGTGTACCAACAAACTCCCCCTTGGACACTACTCGTGATGGTTCGTGTTCCATGTCTTCCATGTCGGAGGATCTTCAAAGTCTTCACGTGTCGTAAGCAGAAAGTGTATCAACAAACTCCCCATTTCATTCAGGAAGTGTGTTAACAAACTCCCCCTTAACATAAGCTCTCCCTTGAGTTATGCTCGTGAATCTTTTGATCTTCAATTCTTTAGATCCTTGTGGTGTTGATGATGGGTCAGTGGCAACTCGATCATCTTTATCCTTTGAGTGCCTTCACGTCGTGTCTTCATTCCGAAGCTTGTCATCGAACATGTTCTCTTTGCCTTTAGCATCTGCACATGCAAGAAATCTAAACGCGTAATGAGAACAAATGTTTGGAATATAGTTAACATAGACAAATGACACACATGTGACCATTTTTCAATCAACTACCGTCCGACAGTTTGAAAGTTTAACAAATTTATCAATTTTAGTTTTTAACTTTCAAGACTTGCAAATTTTGACCGTTTATGAAGATTTAGTCGATTTGGTTTTCAACCAGGTTTCAGAACGAAGACTCGAGATCCAACATCGTACAATCGAAAATAAGATAGAAATAAAAAAAAAATTGGCTTTTGGAAAGTTTATATTAAAATACACATAAAATCTTTTTTTTTTTTTTTGAATATTTCAAATGTAAAGACTGAAAGAAGTAAATAAATATATACATACGTTCTTTTTGCGAGTTTCGAGGGTAAGAGAATCATATCAGTGTACGGTCACGCCAAAACGCTCTTGTTGTTCAATTAGTTAACATTAAGATAAACATCCTATAACGATTATCGGTATTGTTGTCCACATAAGCTCAACTTATCAGATGGAATCATGGCGAGGGGATATGTTAAGGTATGATTTATACTTACCGACCGGTGTTCATCCACATCACGACACATTCCCGTATCAAGGTATGCACGAGGGTTCATCTTACCGGTGAGTATACCGATTATCATCTGTTTGACCGTATATGATGATGTTAGAAACTCACTTATTTTGATTTGAAAACAAGCCCTATGTGACAGAATCACTTATTGATGAGGAACTTGATTTTCATATGCATGAGGGCACAGGAGCAAGTCCGTGAACAGGTCAGTACTTTCGTACAGCAGAGAGACGAACTTGACTCCCGGATAAATGTGATATTTTATCACTTATTTGTTTGGACATGTGATTGTTTATCACTTATTGAGGTCGAATGCAGTATGTACACGTATGTATAGTATCATGGAAGATCTAGACTTGCGTCCCTGTTATTGTTCGGTAAAAGATACAACCATGATACCCAGATGATAAGCAGCATAAAGACCGAATATCTCTGAACCTCGGCAATCTCTCAAACGAAATTTCGGTACTAAGACCATATGCCAATGAATGGTTCCCACCTGGTCTTCAGTCGATTTAAATTTATATCACCCTGCACACTTTAAAATGATTGTGAGCCTACCGATACATCTTATATAGAGCTGCTTATCGTTTTTCAGTTTAGGTTTAAAGAGGTTTGGATAGACCACTGATGTACTATCATTTTCTCTTTTGCTCGCCAGGAAACTCATTTTTGTTTTTGTATTGTTTTTGTGTTTTTGGAATTTTTCGCTGTTTTTGGATTTTTCAAATTTTGGATTTACTCCCCCTAAAATCAACAAACTAAGATAAAATTTAAAAGACACAAAGATATTTACAAAAATGATTCCCCGATGTCGGATTAACTCATGTTTTACCTCAATGCCGTTTACCAAAATTAATTTTAATCAGAAATGATTTATCGAATTTTGGAAAAATGAGTTGGCACGTCGGTAAGCGGTGCAGACCATGACAACATTGACGAGTTTCATAGAGAAACAATCACGTGTGAGGTGATATTCGAGTTCAACGTGTCAGGTCAAAGAGTGCTGTACGAGATGATAATAATTCATAAAGCCGCTTAAATATCGACAAGTATAGGAGAGATTAGAAATTAAAAAAAACCGTATCTTGCAACTGCTTCGTGCATTGCAGGGAATCTGAGTGCTCTCCCAAACTGGATATCCACCCGGTGTGGATTTCAAAGTCGATTTTTGTAGCTACTTCACTTAATCCGAGAAAACTCTTCACAGCAACAAGATTATAAACCTCCGGGTCCGGCTGGTCTTCCACATTGCACTAGCGAAGGTCATTGACTTTCTCTTTGAGAAGTAGTGTGTGGTTGTTCAATCCATGCCAAGGCATCCGCACACCCGGTTGGTTTGTTCAACAAACACATTTTCTTCGATCACACCGCGAAGAAATGTACACTGCATGTTCATCTTGTTGATTTTGAACTTCAGACGTGCTGCAGGTGCGTACATTTCATTGGAATCTTTCCTGAGGACCCCGATCAAAAAGCATAACAACCAAATTTTGGCACATTTTTCATCCAGTCGAATTTTTCAACTTCATTCCTTTTTCACCAGACATTCCTTCATCAGAGTTTTTGTCTTCTTTTCCCTTTCCTTTCTCTCCATCAATGGCAACGATATTCTCCTAGATGTAACAATATTTTGGAGCCTTTTGTCGCCGATCTTGTGCATGGACGCTCCACTATCAACAATCCTAAGACTATCAATAGTTCCCCCCGGAACATCCTGCACACTCATTCAGAGATTAGTTGGAGAGGGGACCCAAGCCTTCACAGACTTGGGTCGTCCGTCATCATCGAGAATTGTAACATCCATTTCCCGATGATTCGGAATTGCTGTAGCACCCCCTGAAACAGTTACCGATTTTGGTTTCCAAATCTGTTTTTGTTTTTCATGTTTAACTTCTAACTTAACAGACTGTGTTTGGATAACCTCTGGTTTCAAAGCCTTTTCAACTTCTTTTCTTTGTTTCTTTTTCTGTTTCTTTTCTCGTTGTTTAACAAGACGAGGGTCCTGTTTTGGTGAAACAAATCTTTTATGGTAATTGTTACCATGGGGAGCATCAACCTTTGCCTTTCCTTTCGTGAGACATGGACAATTTCTAACAATGTGCCCATACTCACCACATTCAAAGCATGATCTCCGCTCAACAAACCTCGGAGTATCATAATTGTAAGAGCTTGATGATGAACTTCGTGATCTTGAGGTACTTGGTCCTACATCACAATCGTTTGTTTGTTGTGTATAGTTGTTTTGACTGTTTCTTTTCAAAATTTTACTTTGTTTAACAAAATCCGTGTTGGATTTGTTTTCAAAAGTTTCAATTTTATCAGTCCCTCTGGATTTCACGAAGTTTATCTTCCGAACCTTTTTCTTGTTTTGGCTCTGTTTGCCTTTTCCATTTCCTTGGGCAGCATGATTTTGCTTTCGTTGATTGTTTTGTTTTTGCAATTTTTGATTCCCATATTTCTTTCTAACTTCGGATTTTGGGATAGGAGCACACTGAGTTACTACAACTCCTGGGCTCGACTTTCCCAAAAACTTACTGGTAGAATCTTCGAAAACTTTATCAATCAAAGATTGATTGACATTGTTGATTGGAAAATCATTGTCTGAGTATATTTTATCAGATCCCATCAACGTGTAAAGCAAGTTCACGCTTTCACAGCTTCCAGATGAGGATTCAACAGACTTTGTTGTAGCAGTCACAAACGGTTTTGTAGGTGGATCACAAAGAATGTAATTTTCGAGAGGTATGTCTTCTTCTTTGAGGGCTGAGTTAGTATCATTGGATTCGTCATCTGAAGAATCAACATCCTCTACAATGACCGGAGGATCCTGACTCTGTTCAGCAGAAGACACACCTGTATCTGCTGATACATCCGAATCTGATGATACTTTCGGTTTGTATTCGCAAATTCCTTAATGTCTAAAGGAACAGATGGCTCAAAGTGAGTTCTATTCTCCTCATCAGGTAGTGCATCGTAATTGTGTCTAACAGGTGGTGGACATTTCTTATATCCAATGCATGTGACATCTTTTTTCTCTTTCTGAACATCAATGATGTGATCCAACACATAGCTAGAGCTTAAATAGCTATCTAAATTGAGTCGGATCGCCTCACTTTCAGTTTTAACACAGGCCATTTCTTTTTGCATTAACTCGAGCCTACTGATGTAAAGGTTTATTTCAGTTTGTTTTCTTGAAACCATTTTCGTTAGCTCGGTCTTATCCTTTTTTAATGTTTCGATTACCGATTTAAACTCCTTTTCATGGTTTTCATAAAACATGTTGGCTTCTGTGCACTTAGAAAGATCCACGGTCAACTTTTGGTTGTGGATGAATGTCACCATCATACTTGTTTTGCAAAGCCTCATGTTTGCTTTGCAAATCACACCACTTAGCATTTAAATCAACATGTTTGTTTTGCAAGTCAAACAAATTAGCTTTTAAAGCATGATGTTTCCCTTGCAACTCAGACATATTTGCATCCAAATCAGCACATTTAACGCTTAATCTAGCACAATTATCACAATTAACAGCAGTGGGTTCATGGACACATACCTGACTAGAATCACTCTCAGATGTTGGCCTTTCTGCATCAGAATCAATAACCTCCCTTGATGATTCACATTCAGATCCATCCTCGCTTGAACTTGAAGTTGTATCATCCTCAACTGAAGTTGAAACGTCTTCATTTGAACTACTGTCATGTTCAGAACTGTCATTATTTCCCGAGGATTCACCATTGCTAGCATCTTTGACAATTTTAGCATACAACGTCGTTTTTGTCTGACTACAGTTCCTTGGATCAAGAGATGATGGTGCTACAGTGGAACGATGGCGTTGTGAAGCAACTGGTTGTAATGGATTTCCATACAAGTCTGTTGTTCTTTCTGGTTTGGGAACTGATTGTATTGGATTTCCATATATGTCTGTTGTCATTTTCGGTTCACTTTGCTTTTGATTGGTAACTGATGCCCATTGTTCTGCCGTAATTCGAGATCGTGTGGGAGATTCGGCCCATGATGGCGACAGACGCGTGTTTCTATACTTGCCTTCATCCGTAGACGGATTACCCCACCAACTCGGATTCATGTTGAATGAATAAAAATGGATACTGATGGCGATGAAACTGTTTTGAAAGAAGGTCGACGAAACAGATGTGTTATGAATGACGAAAGTGAAGTGTGATAAGGATCGACGAAAGAGAAAGAGAAGTGTGTTATGGATCGACGAAACAAAATGACTTAAATCATTCGACGAACTGATGTAATTGGACTTGCGACGAAACTGATTCAGCGACGAAACTGATTTAAGAATTTTAGGCGACGAAACTGATTCAGCGACGAAACTGATTTAAGAATTTTAGGCGACGAAACTGATTCAGCGACGAATTTAAGAATTTTAGGCGACGAAACTGATTCAGCGACGAAACTGCTTTTGATATAATGTTTGGTCGGTTTGTTTGTGAGTGACGAAACAGAAACAGTGAATGGATAAGATTGCAAAGTTGGTGAGATATTTGAACTTGAGCTTATCTGACTCTGACACAAGAGATGGAAAGTAAACCAAACCTTTTCATCACACCATACCTTTCATCATGTTTTCAACAAATCATAATCATTTTTCAAATAAAGTTTACCAAAAATTACAATAACAATTTTATAATGATAACCTCAACAGTGCAATCTTCAAGCAACCCAGAAAAATATGATGATTCCGGTGAAATATGAAGAACAAGTATGAACTCCGGTGAAATATATGGTGATTCCGGTTACCCATAAATTTCCAAAAACGAATTTTGCTAAGAAACTCGACACAACTTGTACCTATAAAGATCTCCAACCCTTTTAACAAGTTCTTAAACCAAACAACATTAAACAAACACAGATTTTCGAGTTTAAAAATAAGAACTTCAAAAACACAACTGGGTTTTTGACTTTTATCTATAAAAGAGACTCAAAACCCACTCGAAAATGCCACCGGAACCTCGGTTTTCAACAAGAAATCGAGCCTTACGCTCTCATACCAATTGTACGTCCGTTTGCGGATCGCCGGACAACTATGATTTCTTGTTTTGGGTGCCGAAACGAGTGCGGAATCCCCGTTACGACACAAACCGAGCGAGAGATAAACAATAGGCAAAGATATCAACGATTAACAATTACGTGTATTGATTTCGACAAAGTTTCGGTACAATATTCGACAAATACAAAGCTCACCAGAACTTTCTCTCACTACACTCTCTCTCTAGCTTATCCGGGCTAACTCTTTCTGTCTCAGCTTGCAGTATATATAGTATCAGCAACACAGCAATCGACGAAACAAGTTGGTCGACGAAACAAGGTTTGTTTCGTCGATATCTTTGACGAAACGGACTGGGCATGACAAAACAACATTAAAGTTGACGAAACTCTTTTATGTTTCGTCGATATGCATGATCAAAAAATGGATTTCGGCCCAAGTGCTTTGATTTGGCCCAACCTTGTAGGTCCCTTTTTGCGGAGGATTACGAACCTAAACCTTGTTATACAAACCTACTAGCGAGTGCGGAATCCAAGCTAGCAAGCAAACCGAGTTAGTAGCAAGTAGAGAAACAAACACACAAGTTCACCGATTAACACAACTTGTATTAATGCAATGAGGGTTCGGTTACAAGCTCAATGTTTACAGACATGTTCTATAAACTCTCTAAGTGTGTGTGTGTGAGTCCTGAACAGAATGCTCTCAAAGCTCTCTATCTCTCGGATGTGCAAATGGCAGAACTAACTCACACATACATTGCATGGGTATATATATACCCAGCCCATGATGCCAGATCGAAGGATCCGAAGGATGGTCCGAAGGATCATCTTTCGGATACAATGCTTTCGAAGGATTAGCAAGGACCTCGAAGGATAGTCTTTCGAGGTCTATCATTCGAAGCATATCTTTCGATGAGATCGAAGGATCCAAATTATCCTTCGATCTCTACATCATCCTTCGATCAGAACATCTTTCAATATACAAACTGTTGTCCAAGTCAAACCGGAGGATGGTTGACTTGGTCAACTTACAACACAAATCAGGACATTGTTACATACAGACCGAATACAGACAAAGTACAGACACAAGTGCACCAACAAACTCCCCCTTGGCTGTAGCTTTGTCTTTATCTTCTATAGTTGTAGACTCGTCTCGAACTTCGACGGTCTTTGGTCTTCGAGTTACCAAAACTCTGATGTCCTTTCAAGTCTTCAATGTCGGAGGATCTTCAAAGTCTTCACGTCTTGAAAGCAGAGAGTGTATCAACAAACTACCCGTATCATGTAGGAAGTGTGTTGACAAACTCCCCCTTAACATAAGCTCCCCCTTGAGTTATGCTCGTGAAAAGACTTTATCTTTATGAAGTGAGATCCCTGTGGTTTTGATGATGGCCAACGGCAACTCGATCATTTTCATCACTTGAGCGCCTTCTCGTTGTGTCTTCATTCCAGAGCTTGTCATCGACTATGTTCTCCCAGCCTTTAGAATCTGCACATGCAAGAAATCTAAACGCATAATGAGAACAACTGCTTGGAATATAGTATAAACAAATGACACACGAATGACCATGTCATAATCAAACACCGTCCGACAGTTTGAAAGTTTAATAAATTTGTCAATTTTAGTTTTTAACTTTCAAACATGCAAATTTTTGACCGTTTATGAAGATTTAGTCAGTTAGGTTTTCAGTCAGGTTTCAGGTAACGAAGACTTGAGCTCCAACATCGTACGATCGAAAATAAAGCAGAAATAAAATCTTTTTGGCTTTTATAAAGTTTATATTAAAACACACTTAAAATCTTTTTGGTATTTTTGAAATTAAAAGACAACAATTTAAAATCCTTTGAGTGTTATCAAACGACATCACCGCTAATGTCGTGCTGATATGCACCAAACGACGAAACTGTTTAAAAGAGATAATAAAAGTTAAGCAGTACATAAATATATACAGACATTCTTTTTGTGAGTTTCGAGGGTAAGAGAATCATATCAGTGTACGGTCATGCCAAAACACTCTTGTTGTTCAGTTAGTTAACATTAAGATAAGCATCCTATAACAATTATCGGTATTGTTGTCCACTTAAGCTCAACTTATCAGATGTAATCATGTTTAGAGGATACGTTAATGTATGATTTATACTTACCGACCGGTGTTCATCCACATCACGACACATTTCCGTATCAAGGTATGCACGAGAGTTCATCTTACCGGTGAGTATACCGATTATCATCTGTTTGACCGTATAAATTGTGAGATACTCACTTATTTTGAATTGAAAACAAGTCCTATGTGATATAATCACTTATTGATGAGGAACTTGATTTTCATATGCATGAGGGCACAGGTGCAAGTCCGTGAACAGGTCAGTACTTCCGTACAGCAGAGAGACGAACTTGACACCCGGATAGATGTGATATTTTATCACTTATTTGATTTGGACATGTGATTGTTTATCACTTATTGAGGTCGAATGCAGTATGTAATATGTACACGTATGTATAGTATCATGGAAGATCTAGACTTGCGTCCCCCTTATTTTTCGGTAAAAGATACAACCATGATACCCAGATGATAAGCAGCATAAAGACCGAATATCTCAGAACCTCGGCAATCTATCAAACGAAATTTCGGTACTAAGACCATATGCCAATGAATGGTTCCCACCTGGTCTTCAGTCGATTAAGATTTATATCACCCTGCACACTTTAAAATGATTGTGAGCCTACCGATACATCTTATATAGAGCTGCTTATCGTTTTGCATTTAAGGTTTAAAGAGGTTTGGATAGACCACTGATGTACTATCATTTTCTCTTTTGCTCGCCAGGAAACTCATTTTTGTTTTTCTATTGTTTTTGTGTTTTTGAAATTTTTCGATGTTTTTGAATTTTCAGAATTTTGGATTTACTCCCCCTAAAATCAATAAACTAAGATAAATTTAAAACACAAAGGTATTTACAAAAATGATTTTCCGATGTTGGTTTTACTCTTGCTTGACCTTAATGCCGTTTACCAATAATAAAAAGTCAAATCTTGATTTGTCAAAAGCTTTGGTAAATAAGTCGGCACGTTGGTCATCGGTGTGGACCTTAACAACATCGATTAGCCTTTTCTCAAAGCAATCACGTATGAAGTGATATTTGATTTCGATGTGTTTGGTCTTTGAATGCTGCACAGGATTTCTAGTGATATCTAAAGCAGCAGAATTATCAACGTAAATAGGAGTAGTTAGGAATTCAAAACCGTAGTCCCGCATTTGTTGTTGGATCCAAAGAACTTGGGAGCAACAACTTGAGGCAGCAATGTATTCAGCTTCGCATGTTGATGTAGCTACACACGTCTGCTTCTTGCACTGCCATGTAACTAGGCGATTTCCTAAGAACTGACATCCAGCCGTTGTGGACTTGCCGTCGATTTTGCATCCGCCAAAGTCAGAATCACTGAATGCGACCAATTCAAAGTTATTATCCCTAGGGTACCACAGACCGGTGTCAGGGTACGCCTTCAAATAACGAAAAATCCTTTTAACAGCAGCAAGATGTGAGGCCTTCGGATTAACTTGATATCTGGCAAGCAGGCACGTTGGGTACATTATGTCTGGCCTTGATGCTGTGAGGTACATAAGAGATCCGATCATAGCGCGATAGATTGAAGGGCTAACAGCTTCTCCCTTCAAGTCTGGAGTAATTCCGTGATTAGTTGGCAATGGGGTACCAATGGGCGTTGCATCAGACATCTGGAACCGGCTCAAGATGTCACCAACATATTTAGTCTGATGGATGAATATCCCAGACTCCGTTTGTTGTACTTGTAGGCCCAAGAAAAAAGTCATTTCCCCCATAGCACTCATCTCGAATTTATCCTGCATAATGCGCTCGAATTCCCTACACAAGACATCATTAGTAGAACCAAAAATAATGTCATCAACGTATACCTGTACCAGAAGAAGATCTCCATCTTGTTCCTTGATGAAAAGAGTACAGTCGATAAGACCTCTACGAAAACCGTTCTCCAGCAGATAGTGAGATAAGGTTGCATACCAAGCTCGTGGTGCTTGATGAAGACCATAAAGAGCTTTGTTGAGCAACCAAACCCGATCGGGATGGATAGGATCTTCAAAACCTGGAGGCTGTTCGACGTATACCTCTTCTTCAACCACACCATGTAAGAATGCACTTTTCACGTCCATCTGATAGACCTTGAATCCTTTGAAGGACGCATAGGCCAGAAAGATTCGAATTGCTTCGAGACGTGCAACAGGTGCATAGACTTCGTTGTAGTCAATCCCTTCAATCTGACGAAAACCTTGAACGACTAAACGTGCTTTGTTTCGGATAACAACTCCGCGGTCATCCTTTTTGCATTTGAAAACCCAACGGGTACCAATCTTCTTGTATCCAGCAGGTTTCTCTACTAGTTTCCAGACACCCAGCTTCTGGAATTGTTGCAGTTCTTCCTGCATTGCTTCAACCCAAGCATTATCTTTCAAGGCTTCTTTCCACGTTCTTGGTTCTTCTTGTGAGACATAACACGCGAAGGACCAGTCGTTTTGTTGCCCGGATTCTCGAATAGCTGCATACAAGCCTGCATTGTTGTTGTTTCGCAACATGTTTCTTGTTTGAACGCCACTCTGCACATTTCCAATGATGTTTTGTTGAGGATGGGTATTATGAATCCTTGTTTCTGGATTATCTGGAACTGGAACATTTATACCCAGGTTGTTGAGGTTAAGATCAACAACCAATTCAAGACCCGGAATTGACGAAGAGGATGATGCAGTAGTCTCAGCTGTTCTATGTGTATCCACAGGAGGAGTACCCTCTGAAGTACCATGAACTGCTGTTGTAGGAGCTTCTTGATCTGCATCTAGAAATTCATCATCCTCTAAAGATTCGTTCAATTCGTTTGCATCATGAAAATCCTCATTGTTGAGAGTATTATTGTTCACCGAAGAAGATGGTTCTTGATTAACAAGAATTGGACGAACCACCGGTGACACTGTTGCATTGTCACTCTCGAAAAACATCCTAGCCGCAGCATTTTCTTCAACGGCTTCTACATTGATCGAATTGAAAAAGTCATCGTACTCAAACATCCAAGGTTGACCCGGATTTTTGACTGGCAAGGTGTGCCTTTGTACTCTGACCTCAGACCATTCCTCGACCCTTTTAGTCTCTAGATTCCAGACTCGTAAGTTGGGGGTGGCATACCCAAGAAAGTATCCATCAATTGCTCTTGCCCCAAACTTTCCATTAGGATCGATGATTGTGCATGGAGCTCCAAACGGTTCTAGATAAGACAAATCTGGTTTCCGTTTTTGAAGAAGCTCAAAACAGGTCTTGTTGTGTCTTTTGACTGTAAGGACTCTGTTCAATGTGTAACATGCAGAGGCCACAGCTTCAGTCCAGAATGGAATGGGCAACTGTGACTCTTCCAACATTGTCCTAGCAGTCTCGATCAATGTGCGGTTCTTACGTTCAGCGACACCATTCTGTTGAGGAGTATAAGCTGCACTAAACTCATGAAGAATACCCTTTGAAGTGCAGAACTCCGCCATGGAATGATTCTTAAATTCAGTACCATTGTCGCTACGTATCCGCCTAACCTTCAACTTATACAAATTCTCAATCTGAATGATTAAGTTTTTGATAATACCAAAGGTTTCACTCTTGTGTGCCATGAACGCAACCCAAGAAAATCTTGAATAATCATCAGTAACCACGAGACAGTATTGATCACCCCGAATACTCTTGTGCTTGACAGGACCGAACAAATCCATGTGCAAACGTTCAAGAGGAACTGCCACTGTGTTGATCTTCTTTGTAGGGTGCTTCTTCTTTGTTTGCTTTCCTTTCTGGCACGAAATACAGATGTCTTGAAGATGGAAATTTTTGAGGGGAACACCATTCACCAATTCATTTGAAACCAAATGATTCATTTTGCGTAAGTGAATGTGACCCATTCGTCTGTGCCAAGAGATAGTGTCTTTTTCTGTGGCTTTTGAAACGAAACAAGTTGCTTGTGCAGACGTAGTAATAGCCTGGCTCATGTCAAGGACGTACAAATCATTTATCCTTGGAGCTGACAAGAGAATCCATTCTTTTGGAATTTTGAAGCCGGGTTTCAGCACATAACATCCATTAGCATCAAAGTGTACTGAAAATTTCTTGTCACAAATTTGAGAAACACTAAGAAGATTGTGATCAAGTTGTTGCACAAAATTGATCTTGTCAAAGCTGACAATCCCGTTAGATATCATTCCTTCACCCGTTATATATCCACCTTTATCTCCAGCAAAAGCAACATAACCTCCTCTAATAGATTTAACGTCGTAGAGAAGCTTCATGTCGCCCGTCATGTGCCTGGATGCCCCACTATCAACAATCCAATGACTACTGATAGTTCCTCCTGAAGCACCCTGCACATGAACTCAAATGAATTAGTTGGAGATGGGGACCCAAGCCATTGTGGTCTTGGGTCTTCCATTTTCATCAATGACAATAACTTCTTGTCTTTGATGGTTGGTGAATTGTGATGGTCCCCCTGATTCAGTAACCGATTTAGGTTTCCAAGTCTGTTTGGTTTCACCAGTGTTTTTCTTTAAAATTTTAACTTCTTGATGATTTGAAGTTTTAGAATTTTCTGGTTTTACAACAACAGATTGTTTTTGAACCACATCAGTTTTAATTGCTTTTTCAATTTTCTTGACCTGTTGCCTTTTCTGTTTCTTTTCCCTTTCTTTTACAAGTCGGGGATCTTGTTTTGTGGAAACTGTTGGCTTACGGTCAGTTTTGCCACGGGGATCATCAATCTTTCCTTTTTGTTTATGAAGATATGGGCAGTTTCTAATAATATGCCCAATGGTTCCACACTCAAAACATGATCTTCGTTCTACAAACCCCGAAGAATCATGTGATCGTCTAGCCGATGATGTTGAACTTTGTGAACCCGAGGTACTAGGTTTTGAACTGCTTGGTTCATTTCTTTTCTCGACAATAGCTTTCTTGACAAAATCTAAGTTAGATTGATTTTCAAACTTTTCAATTTTGTCTGTTCCCGTCGATTTCACAAAGTTAACATTTTTCTTCTTCTTTTGATTCGGCTTCTTGTTAGCTTGAGCCGGTGTTTTACCTTTGGGTTTGGTGTGATTTTGCTGTGTTGGCACTGTTGGTAATTTCTTGTTACCAAATTGTTTTCGAATTTCAGCCTTTGGAATAGGAGGACACTGTGTAACTGTAACTTTAGGTCCTGCCTTTCCCAAGAACTTACTCGTCGAATTCTCAAAGACTTTGCAGATTAAGGATTGATTAACATTCTTAATAGGAAAATCTTTGTCTGAGTAAATTCTATCATCACCAACTAGAGTGTACAGCAAATTCACACTCTCCGGCTCTGCTGCAGATGAGGACTCAGTTGCAACAGTCTTAGCGGTTTGAACAGGGGGATCACATAGAATGTGATTCTCAAGAGGTATGTCCTCATTTTTGGCTACCGCATCAGACTTTGCTGGGACAGTATCGTCAGATTCATCATCAGACGAATCAGCATCCTCAATCACAACTGGAGGATCTTGATTCTGTTCAGCACTCACAAATGTATCTGCTGACACATCTGAATCTGAGGATACTTCCTTTTGGTATCCGAGTCCTGCAGCAAACTCCTTAACATCTAGAGGCACAGAAGGTTCAAAGAAAACTCTGTCCTCTTCATCAGGCATGGCGTGATAATTATGTCTCACTGGTGGTGGACACTTCTTGTACCCTATGCATGTGACATCTCTCTTTTCCTTCTGAACATCAATGATGTGATCTAACACATAGCTAGAGCTCAAATAACTGTCTAACTTGAGTTTGATCGCATCACTTTCGGTTTTCACACAAGCCATTTCCCTTTGCATAATCTTAAGGCGAGATATATACAAATTAATATCAGTTTGTTTCCTTGAAACCATTTTAGTCAGTTCAGTTTTATCCTTCTTTAATGTTTCAATTACTGACTTAAATTCTTTTTCATGGTTTTCATAAAACATGTTGGCTTCTGTGCATTTTGAGAGATCCACAGTCAATTTCTGATTGTGGAGAAAGGTCACATCATATTTTTCTTGCAAAACGTCATGCTTACTTTGCAAGTCACTCAAATTCTCATTCACAGTAGTATGTTTGTCTTGCAAGTCAAACAAACTAGCTTGTAAAGCATCATGTTTGCCTTGCAACTCAGACATACTTTTCTCCAGATCAGCACATCTAGCATGCAACCTAGCACATTCATCACAATTAACAGCAGTGGGTTCATCGACACATACCTAACTTGATGAACCGTCGACATTAGCCATAAAGGCTGAATGGAGAGAAGACGAAGTATAAGCAGCTTGATCCACCAAAATAGATCTTCTTTGAGTTTCTGCTGCAGCTTCCTCCAAGAGTTCATCAATATCTGCATCGATTGCTGCATTCGATGTCTCACCCACATAATCATCACCAGAATTGGATGATTCTTCATCAGCACTCCTGCTATAACCAGAAGAGTCTTCATCTTCAGACGATTCACCACCACTGGCAGAAGATTCTCTACCACTGGTGTGAACCAACTCTTTCACAATTTGAGCAAAACATGCTGTTTCATCAGGAGCATCACCACCCAACTGGATTGACCAGTCACAACCTTCATCCACCTGAACTGCAAGTGCTCGGTTGGTTTGGTTATTTGCAGGCACCAATGAACGCTCAGTGTTTCTGTTCTGATTCTGCTGGTTGCCTCGGTTTCTGAAGGGATTTTGTTTCCCGTGCTGTGCTGGCTTGGTACATTCCCTTTTAAAGTGGCCCCGTTCACCACAGTTGAAGCATTTAACAGCCTGCTTATCGAACCCATACTTGGTGTCTCGCTTACTTTCCAAGCTGGTTCTGCCAGTACTTTCCATCCAATCCTTTGCTCTTCTCACAGCACTCGCAAAGGCCCACTTGATATCCATCAAGTCCATCTCTTCCTTATCAATCTGCCGGTAATCTTCTTGTGTCAGATTAATGTTTCCAATCTGACCCTCTATCAACCCACAGTACGCGCTCACTACAGTGTTAAGCAGCTCCATGTGTTCCTTAGCTACTTCTACACTGATTTTAGAAAAACTTGAAGTGTCAAGCTGTACTGTATTTGGCTTTGATTGTTGACCTGCAGCAGATGATGTTCCTCCATAACACGCATATTGTGGTTGTTGAGCAGGAGGAGGAGGAGGTGGTTGTATTGGATTTCCATACAGATCTGTGGTTGGAGGCGGCTTTACAGGAACTTGCACTGGATTGCCATACATATCCGTGCTTGTGACAAATGCCGTTTGAAGTGGGGCATGTGAACCGGCTTTTGCAGATGAAGTAGTGGAGGTGCCATAATACATCTCTGGATTCTGTGGCACTGCAACTCTCTTTGCCTTCAACGTTTCTTCCTGATCCTTGTTCTCCAGAAGCTGCACGAAATCGTTGATATTTGTAGTTTTCAAAGTTCCGTTGTACTTCAAGATTTCCAGGAAGTTATTCCATTGAGGAGGCAATGCATCGGCAAACTTCTTTACCACCTCTGTTGGAGTCGTTGTGACTTCAAAGTTGGTCAGCTCAGTAAGTAAGTGATAGAAACGGCTTGTCATATCTCCCAAGGACTCCTTATCCATACATGTGAAGCCATCGAATTCTTTCTTCAGTAGATCTCGTCGTAGTTGACGTGTGGCTTCATTACCTACTCCTCTTGTCTTCAATGCATCCCACAGCTTCTTCGTAGTCTTGAAACTGACGAACTGATGATAAATATCCTTGCTCAGTGCTTGAGTGAGAATAGCGTATGCTTTCTTTTCTAAGTCATACGTCTTCTTTTGATCATCAGGAAGATCGGCAAATGTAGCTGTCGAAGAAGCAGCAACCTCGATAGTTTGATCGAATTCCGTAGTGAACCGCAACCATAACTCTGTATTTTGACCAAGAATGTATGTATGGAAACGATCAACCCATCCCGGATATTCATTAAGATGCATCAACTTTGGAGGCCTGTTCAAACTTCCGGTTTCACTTTCGCTTAGTAGAAGACTTTGAATACTCGGAGTTTGATTTGAAACAAACGCCCATTGACCAGCTGGAGTGGCATTTGTTTGTGAGGATGTAGATACCGGAGATTCGGCCCATGATGGAGATTGACTGGTATTCATGTATTTTCCACTGTCTGGAGCCGGACTTCCCCACCAACTCGGATTCATGATAGATAAGCAAAATAAATGCTAAGTAAGAATGATCCGAAAGATACACAGCCGAAGGATCCTGGTCGAAGGATCTGAAATCAGAGAAACTTGTTAATAACAAACTGACCACAATCGAAAGATCAACTATTGTTCGAAGGATCAACAGTACTCGAAAGATTACTGTTGAATCTCGAACAATGATGTCGAAAGATTCAAGAACTCGAAGGATTCTCCTTTGAAAGATCCTTATCTTTCGAGTTAAATATCCTTATCTTTCGTATAGCTCACTTTCGAAAGATCACACTTGTTCGAATGATCAACAGTGTTCGAAGGATCACTGTTGACTTTCGAGCACTGGCTTCGAAAGATTCAAAATCTCGAAAGATTCACACTTAAAAGATCCTTATCTTTCGAGATAAATCCCTATCTTTCGGACACTGTCTTTCGAATAGATTCCTTAATCGAAGGATATGTTTCGGACGTCGAAGGATGGGTCGAAGGATGGTGATCTTTCGAGCCTTCCTTGATCGACAGATGTCGAAGGATAGTCTTTCGATGTCGAAAGATATCTTTCGATGTGCACTGACACACTGACACAGACGTGATAGGTTGGTGAAAAAGGTGATGGGTTGGTGAAGTACTTTCGGCAGAAAGGTATGTTCTGCACACGGATCTTCACCAACTTTTTGACTTTCAAAAACAATGCCCAAAAATGGCAAACCTTATCCACCAAGTCCAGTGACCGGAAACACACCGGAAATTGGCCGGAAAACACAAAGTTTCTTAAAAACCAATTTCCAAGTTACCCAACCCAACTTTAATCACTCCCGGTTAGTTTAGACACGTTTTTACTCAAAGAAAATGCAAGAAACCAAGTAAAAACAGGTGCAAAACCAAGTGTTTCAACACACCAAAACTTGTAAAAACCCGGTTTTAAACAAGGTAAAGAGCGAGGCTCTGATACCACTTGTAGGTCCCTTTTTGCGGAGGATTACGAACCTAAACCTTGTTACACAAACCTACTAGCGAGTGCGGAATCCAAGCTAGCAAGCAAACCGAGTTAGTAGCAAGTAGAGAAACAAACACACAAGTTCACCGATTAACACAACTTGTATTAATGCAATGAGGGTTCGGTTACAAGCTCAATGTTTACAGACATGTTCTATAAACTCTCTAAGTGTGTGTGTGTGAGTCCTGAACAGAATGCTCTCAAAGCTCTCTATCTCTCGGATGTGCAAATGGCAGAACTAACTCACACATACATTGCATGGGTATATATATACCCAGCCCATGATGCCAGATCGAAGGATCCGAAGGATGGTCCGAAGGATCATCTTTCGGATACAATGCTTTCGAAGGATTAGCAAGGACCTCGAAGGATAGTCTTTCGAGGTCTATCATTCGAAGCATATCTTTCGATGAGATCGAAGGATCCAAATTATCCTTCGATCTCTACATCATCCTTCGATCAGAACATCTTTCAATATACAAACTGTTGTCCAAGTCAAACCGGAGGATGGTTGACTTGGTCAACTTACAACACAAATCAGGACATTGTTACATACAGACCGAATACAGACAAAGTACAGACACAAGTGCACCAACAAACCTTCATTCTGATCATCCAATACGCTTGGCCCATGTGAGGTTTATTGGCCCAACCACATGCACGTCATACATACAGAATTCTCAAATTCATATTTGGAATGTTTAGTCAACATGTGACATCATCATGACATCATCATGATGATGTCATGGTGATGTGGTGCCTCGGGAAGGTTCGCGGCTCTCCGTGCTTCGCGTGTCGAACTCTGGGGTGCACGAAGGAGGAATGTCGTGACGTCTGGCTTGAGCCAGACCTAACCGAGTCGAAACCAAGTCAAACCGAGCCGAGTCGAACCGAGTCAAGTCGCGTCCACATAAAGTGTACCAACAATAAGAAGCGAGTTAGTAGCTAGTTAAAAAGGTTTAACTGGATAGCTACACTGAGAATTACATGCTCTCACATTTAGATAAAACCTGACAATAAGAAGATGTTTATACCTAATCCAGATCCTGCCTTGTAAAAAGCATTGAAATAAAGGCAAGGTTACACGTGTACGAGTCCCGAACTTGTTAACAATTCAGAGTCAGTTTAAATGGTTCTCCTGTTTGAAATTTCTATTAATATAATTACCATGGTCAAGGAAAGAATTCCCACTATAGAGTCTTAAGTGTTCTTAAATGAGCTAGCAAGTGTTTGAGGTTCACACAAACACCTGACTCAAACAAAAAGGCAAGATAGATGTAATGGTGGCAGTCCAGAATTTGAGGTCAGCATAAACACTGAGCTTCAGAGATATTGAAGATAATAATCGCTAGCGCTCAACAGCTTTACGAAACTTCTTAAACCTCCACGTTACGATGTAACAAAGGCATTCTAGAGTTTTTACTCATCTTATGTGTTGATCAACGTGTGTGAGGGAGTCAATAAACAATTTTCAGGAGGCTCAGGTTCCTTGGAAACATAACTCCCTAAGAAATTAAGACTGTATATTTGCTACTTTCAATCAGCAATCTTGAATTAGAGGGTAATTTCCGTTTTGTTTTATATTTAAGCATCGATGTTAGTGGTTAGAGCTGTAGTTTAAACACTAGTTTGGATAACCAAGTCTAATGCAGATCACTAGGTGGGAGGACACAGTGTCCTACAAGTGATAATTGTTGACTCAATCATCAAGACAAAGCCATGTGACATTGGCCTTCTTCACTACTTATTGTACTCAAGGCCATATAATTATTCATGTTGATCTCCTGTTTGGATTGTGATTGAATATATCGATGTCCACAAATTCTTTATAATTTTATTTTCAAGATACAAGACCATGTGTGTTTGTTTTCTCGTACATGTGCCCCTGTCTATTATGTACCTCATTATATCTTCTTGGTATATATATATATCATTCAACATGCACAATACACCCACATCTTCCTAGAAAATCATCTACAATATCACCCAACCAGAAGCAATACTTTGATTTTGTTTTCCATAACAAACATTTCCAAGTGAAACAGACTCACACTATCTTGAAAATATGGCCATCCGTATGCCTCGTATCATTCAAGCAAAAAAAATTCTGAGGCGGTCATTATCTAATGGAAGCAGAACTCCAACATATACGGACATCCCAAAAGGCTATTTTGCAATTTATGTTGGGGAAGAAGAGAAGAAGCGGCACATGGTCCGGGTATCACTATTAAGCGAACCTTTGTTTCAGGACTTACTGCATCAGGCGGAGGAAGAGTTTGGGTACAACCACCCAATGGGCGCGCTCACAATTCCATGTAGGGAAGACGTATTCACGGATCTTGCTTCTCGTTTTTGAGCGTTCTGACATGTATACGTTTGTCTTTATAACCACAGTTTTGTAAACAGCTGACAATTAGGAACACTTTATAGATAGATGTAAACAGAGAATTGTTCCAGTTGAATGAAATTTAACTTGGATGTATTTTTGAGTTGAAGGAATCTTAACTTTTTTTAATTGCTGGTTTTCTTAAAAATACAAAGCTTATGATCAGCTAGAGATAAAGGAAAACAAGTGGATACTTACAAAGAGAATTACGTTTCTTATTTTGTCACTCAAACTGACACTGCACTCAATCAACTAAATTTTACACCAGGAAGAGACATCCATTATACATAAGTCACTCACTGAACTAAAACAAAACAAACACATGTCCTCACATCATTTGTTAACAATATGGTCTCTGATTACAGCAGAGTGAAATTCAAATTATGATAATTACCTTGCATAGGAACGAATCTCACCTGTTAGTATTTTACATGTTCTTGTAATGCTTGTAAATGATGTCCACATAAGCATGTGACAGGAACAACAAAGGCAACATTTCTGACCACTACAATCATTAGACATGAAAAAATCAGCACACAACAACTTGACTACATGTACAAAGATATGATTTAAAGGAGATGTTCTAAAAGTTCGCATGTCATATGTAATGATCAACCTGGACGAGACATCCAAAGAACGTTTACTGGAGGTTCTTGGTATTGCAAAACTGTTGATACACTTTTGTGTGGACGCGGCACGTTCGGTTCGACACTTTAACGGAATGACGACCAAGTCGGATATCCTCCTATCCTACTTGGGTCCGACAAGTTTGTCTCATTTGTTTTGTAATGTATAAATGAACAATGCATGTTGCATACAGTTTGCATCATATCCATGTTTGGCAGCCCTCGACGAAACTCCCAAGTTTCGTCGAGCACTCATATGGGGAAACTCCCTTTGTGATGAAACTCCAAGTTTCGTCATCTAGTGCATGGGGAAACTCCATGATGAAACTCCTAGAGTTTCACCAAGCTAAAGGACAAAACCATCATGAAACTCTAAGTTTCATCATGCTAAAGGACAAAACCATGGTGAAACTTCAAGTTTATCCATGACGAAACTTGTGTTGTGATGAAACTCCTAGGAGTTTCACCATACTTGTAGGTCCGGCTAGGAGGATCTAGTCGCCTAATTCTTGTGTACAAACCAACCCGGTTGTGCGGAATCCAACCGGAAAGGCAAACAGAAATAGAACACGCAAATAAACAACACACAATACTCACCGATTAACACCTCTGTATTAATACGTATGAAAAGATCAGTTACAAGCTCAATGTTTACAGATGTATTCTATAAACTCTCAAAGTTCTCTCGTGTGTATATGTGCTCTCTGTTCTTGTGTCTCATCTGTTTCTTATCCAGAGACTGACTATATATAGCCACAGACACTACGAAACAGAACAGACTCGGCGAATCAGATCAACATCGACGAAAGGGAATCAAGTCGACGAAACAGCTCAATTTCGTCGACCATATGCTTGTTTCACCGATTATGGGCTTGGGCCCAATTGTGTTTCGCCGAGATGCTTCAGTCCAGCACTTCAATCACTGATATGTTTAGCCCAAGATTAAATTCAAGTCCTTTGTTCTTTTGGCCCATGTTTGATCTTTAAGCAAAACGACGGAGGAATGCCGTTGCCCGAGCCGACATGCGACACGTCGAGTCGCGTCCACATACATGTATCAACAAACTCCCCCTTGGTCTTCACGTCTTGAAAGCAGAAAGTGTATCAACAAACTCCCTGTTTTATGTATGAAGTGTGTTGACAAACTCCCCCTTAACATAAGCTCCCCCTTGAGTTATGCTCATGAACGACTTGATCTTTATAACTTGAGATCCTTGTGGTATTGATGATGGTCAGCGGCAACTCGATCATCTTCATCATTTGAGTGCCTTCACGTCGTGTCTTCATTCCGAAGCTTGTCATCGACCATGTTCTCCTTGCCTTTAGAATCTGCACATGCAAGAAATCTAAACGCGTAATGAGAACAACTGCTTGGAAAATAGTTAACATAAACAAGCGACACACATGTGACCATATTTCAATCAACTACCGTCCGACAGTTTGAAAGTTTAACCAATTTGTCAATTTCAGTTTTAACTTTCAAAAACTTGCAAATTTTTGACCGTTTATGAAGATTTAGTCACTTTGGTTTTCTGCCAGAGGTTTCAGGTAACGAAGACTCGAGCTCCAACATCGTACGATCGAAAATAAAATAGAAATAAAATATTTTTGGCTTTTAGAAAGTTTATATTAAAACACACCTAAAATCTTTTTGGTATTTTTGAATATTTCAAATGTAAAGACTGAAAGCAGTAAATAAATATTTACAGACATTCTTTTTGCGAGTTTCGAGGGTAAGAGAATCTTTTTACAGACATTCTTGTTGTTCAATTAATTAACATTAAGATAAGCATCCTATAACAATTATCGGTATTGTTGTCCACTTAAGCTCAACTTATCAGATGTAATCATGGCGAGGGGATACGTTTAGGTATGATTTATACTTACCTACCGGTGTTCATCCACATCACGACACATTCTCGTATCAAGGTATGCACGAGGGTTCATCTTACCGGTGAGTATACCGATTATCATCTGTTTGACCGTATATGATGTGAGAAACTCACTTATGTTGATTTGAAAACAAGCCCTATGTGATAGAATCACTTATTGATGAGGAACTTGATTTTCATATGCATGAGGACAGAGGAGCAAGTCCGTGAACAGGTCAGTACTTTCGTACAGCAGAGAGACGAACTTGACTCCCGGATAAATGTGATATTTTATCACTTATTTGTTTGGACATGTGATTGTTGATCACTTATTGAGGTCGTATGCAGTATGTACACGTATGTATAGTATCATGGAAGATCTAGACTTGCATCCCCGTTATTTTTTTCGGTAAAAGATACAACCATGATACCCAGATGATAAGCAGCATAAAGACCGAATATCTCAGAACCTCGGCAATCTATCAAACGAAATTTCGGTACTAAGACCATATGCCAATGAATGGTTCCCACCTGGTCTTCAGTTAATTTAAGATTTATATCACCCTGCACACTTTAAAATGATTGTGAGCCTACCGATACATCTTATATAGAGCTGCTTATCGTTTTTCATTTAAGGGTTTAAAGAGGTTTGAATAGACCACTGATGTACTATCATATTCTCTTTTGCTCGCCAGGAAACTCATTTTTGTTTTTCTATTGTTTTTGTGTTTTTGGAATTTTTCGATGTTTTTGGATTTTCAAGTTTGGATTTACTCCCCCTAAAATCAATAAACCAAGACAAATTTAAAACACAAAGGTATTTACAAAAATGATTTTCCGATGTTGGTTTTACTCTTGCTTGACCTTAATGCCGTTTACCAATAATAAAAAGTCAAATCTTGATTTGTCAAATGCTTTGGTAAAAAGGTCGGCACGTTGGTCATCGGTGTGGACCTTAACAACATCGATTAGCCTTTTCTCAAAGCAATCACGTATGAAGTGATACTTGATTTCGATGTGTTTGGTCTTTGAGTGCTGCACAGGATTTCTAGTGATCTGTAATGCAGCAGAATTATCAATGTAAATAGGAGTAGTTAGGAATTCAAAACCGTAGTCGCGTAATTGTTGTTGGATCCAAAGAACTTGGGAGCAACAACTTGAGGCAGCAATGTATTCAGCTTCGCATGTTGATGTAGCGACGCATGTCTGCTTCTTGCACTGCCATGTGACTAGGCGATTTCCCAAAAACTGACATCCACCCGTTGTGGATTTGCCGTCGATTTTGCATCCGCCAAAATCAGAATCACTGAGAGCGATCAAGTCAAAGTTATTATCCCTAGGGTACCATAGACCGGTGTCAGGGCAACCCTTCAAATAACGAAAAACCCTTTTGACAGCTGCAAGATGTGAGGCCTTCGGGTTCACTTGATATCTGGCAAGCAGGCACGTTGGGTACATTATATCTGGTCTTGATGCTGTGAGGTACATAAGAGATCCGATCATCGCGCGGTAGTATGAGGGGCTAACAGCTTCACCCTTCAAGTCTAGGGTAATTCCGTGCTTTTGTGGCAGTGGGGTACCAATGGGCGTTGCATCAGACATCTGGAACCGGCTCAAGATGTCGCCCACATATTTAGTCTGATGGATGAATATCCCAGACTCAGTTTGTTGCACTTGTAGGCCCAAAAAGAAGGTCATTCCCCCCATAGCACTCATCTCGAATTTATCCTGCATAATGCGCTCGAAATTCCTACACAAAACATCATTAGTAGAACCAAAAATAATATCATCAACGTATACCTCTACCAGAAGAAGATCTCCATCTTGTTCTTTGATGAAAAGAGTACAGTCGATAAGACCTCTGCGAAAACCATTCTCCAGCAGATAATTAGATAAGGTTGCGTACCAAGCTCGCGGTGCTTGATGTAGACCATAGAGAGCTTTGTTGAGCAACCAAACCCGATCGGGATGGATAGGATTTTCAAAACCTGGAGGTTGTTCGATGTACACCTCTTCTTCCACCACACCATGTAAGAATGCACTTTTGACGTCCATCTGGTAAACCTTGAATCCTTTGAATGAGGCATAAGCCAGAAAGATCCGAATTGCTTCCAGACGTGCAACAGGTGTATAAACTTCATTGTAGTCGATCCCTTCTATCCGACGAAAACCTTGAACGACTAAACGTGCTTTGTTTCGGATAACAACTCCACGGTCATTCTTTTTGCATTTGAACACCCAACGGGTACCAATCTTCTTGTAACCAGCAGGTTTCTCTACGAGTTTCCAGACACCAAGCTTCTGGAATTATTGCAGTTCTTCCTGCATTGCTTCAACCCAAGAGTTATCTTTCATAGCTTCTTTCCAAGTTCTTGGCTATTCCTGTGAAACATAACACGCAAAAGACCAATCATTTTGTTGCTCGGATTCTCGAATAGCTGCATACAACCCTGCATTGTTGTTGTTCCGCAACATGTTTCTTGTTTGAATGCCACTTTGTACATTTCCGATGATGTTTTGTTGAGGATGGGTATTGTGGATCCTTGTTTCTGGATTATCTTGAACCGGAATATTTATACCCAGATTGTTGAAATTGAGATCAATAACTAAATCAATGCCCGGAATTGACGAAGAGGATGATGCAGTAGCTTCAGCTGTTCTAGGGGCATCCACTGGAGGAGTACCCTCTGAAGTACCATGAACTGCTGTTGTTGGAGCTTCTTGATCTGCATCTAGAAATTCATCATCCTCTGAAGATTCGTTCAATTCGGTAGCATCGTGAAAATCCTCATTGTCGAGAGCATTGTTGTTCACTGAAGATGGTTCTTGATCGACAAGAATTGGACGAACCACCGGTGAAACTGTTGCATTGTCACTCTCGAAAAACATCCTTGCCGCAGCATTTTCTTCAACTGCTTCAACATTGATCGAATTGAAAAAGTCATCGTACTCAAACATCCAAGGCTGACCAGGACATTTGACTGGCAATGTATGCCTTTGTACTCTGACCTCAGACCATTCCTCGACCCTTTTCGTCTCTAGATTCCAGACTCTTAAGTTTGGGGTGGCATACCCAAGAAAGTATCCCTCAATTGCTTTTGCCCCAAACTTTCCATTAGGATCGATTATTGTGCACGGAGCTCCAAACTGTTCAAGATATGATAAATCTGGTTTCTGTTTGTGAAGAAGCTCAAAGCAGGTCTTGTTGTGCCTTTTGACTGTAAGGACTCGGTTCAACGTGTAACATGCAGAGGCCACAGCTTCACTCCAGAATGGAATGGGCAACTGCGAGTCTACCAACATAGTCCTAGCAGTCTCGATCAATGTGTGGTTCTTACGTTCAGCGACACCATTCTGTTGAGGAGTATAAGCTGCACTAAATTCATGAAGAATGCCTTTTGATGTGCAAAACTCCGCCATGGCATGATTTTTAAATTCAGTACCATTGTCGCTGCTTATCCGCCTAACCTTCAATTTATACAAATTCTCAATCTGAATGATCAAGTTTTTGATAATACCAAAGGTTTCACTCTTGTGTGCCATGAACGCCACCCAAGAAAATCTTGAATAATCATCAGTTATCACAAGGCAATATTGATCATTCTGGATGCTTTTATGCTTGATAGGACCGAACAAATCCATGTGCAAACGTTCAAGAGGAACTGCCACCTTGTTGATCTTCTTTGTAGGGTGTCGCTTCTTCGTTTGTTTTCCTTTCTGTCACGAAACACAGACGTCTTGAAGATGGAAGTTTTTAAGAGGAACACCATTCACCAATTCATTTGACACCAAATGATTCATTTTTGCGTAAGTGAATGTGACCCATTCTTCTGTGCCAAGAGATTGAGTCTTTTTCTGTGGCTTTGGAAACGAAACAAGTTGCTTGTGCAGAGGTAGTACTAGCTTGGCTCATATCAAGGACATACAAATCATTTTTCCTTGGAGCTGATAAGAGAATCCATTCTTTTGGAATTTTGATGCCCGGCTTCAGCACATAACATCCATTAGCATCAAAGTATACTGAGAACTGCTTATCACAGATTTGAGAAACGCTGAGAAGATTGTGACCAAGTTATTGTACAAAGTTTATCTTGTCAAAGCTAACAATCCCGTTGGATATCATTCCTTCACCCGTAATATATCCGCCCTTATCTCCAGCAAAAGCAACATAACCTACTCTAATAGATTTGACGTCGTAGAGAAGCTTCATGTTGCCTGTCTTGTGCCTGGATGCCCCACTATCAACAATCCAATGACTACTGATAGTTCCTCCAGGAACACCCTGCACATGAACTCAATTGATTAGTTGGAGATGGGGACCCAAGCCATTGTGGTCTTGGGTCTTCCATTTTCATCAACAACAATAACTTCTATTCGTTGATGATTCGTAAATTGTGATGATCCCCCTGATTCAACAACCGTTTTTGGTTTCCAGGTCTGTTTTGTTTTACCAGTATTATTCTTTAAAATTTTAACTTCATGGTTGTCTGAAGTTTTTGAATTGTCTGGTTTGACAGAAACAATTGTTTTGTTAACCACTTCGGTTTTAATTGCCTTTTCAATTTTCTTGACCTGTTGGCGTTTCTGTTTCTTTTCCCTTTCTTTTACAAGACGGGGATCTAATTTTGTTGAAATGGATCGCTTACGGTCAATTTGGTCACGGGGATCATCAACTTTGCCTTTTTGTTTATGAAGATATGGACAATTTCGAATTATATGTCCAATTTCACCACATTCAAAACATGATCTTCGTTCAAAAAACCCCGAAGTATCATGTGATCGTCTTGCCGATGATGATGAACTTTGTGATCCCGAGGTACTAGGTTTTGAACTGCTCTGTTCATTTCTTTTCAATACTTTTGCTTGTTTAACAAAATCCAAGTTAGATTTGTTTTCAAAAGTTTCGATTTTGTCCGTTCCTTTTGATTTCACAAAGTTCACATTCTTGTTCTTCTTTTGCTTCGGCTTCTTTTGACCTTGAGCCGGTAATTTTCCTTTGGGTTTGGTATGATTTTGCTGTTTTTGCACTATTGGTAATTTCTGATTTCCGTATTGTTTTCGTACTTCAGCCTTTGGAATAGGAGGGCACTGTGTTACTGTAACATGTGTTCCTGTCTTTCCCAAAAACTTACTTGTCGAATTTTCAAAGACTTTACTTATTAAAGATTGATTAACATTCTTGATAGGAAAATCTTTATCCGAATAAATTTTATCATCACCAACAAGAGTGTACAGCAAATTCACACTCTCCGACTCTTTTGCAGACGAGGACTTGATTGCAACAGTCTTAGCGGGTTTTGCAGGAGGATCACATAGAATATGATTCTCAAGAGGTATGTCCTCTTCTTTGATTTCCGTATCAGAGTTTGCTAAGTCAGTATCATCGGATTCATCATCAGAAGAATCAACATACATCCTCAATAATGACTGGAGGATCCTGATTCAGTTCAGCAGAAGACACACATGTATCTGCTGATACATCTGAATCTGATGATACTTCTTTCTTGTATCCTAGTCCTGTTGCAAATTCCTTAACGTCTAAAGGAACAAATGGTTCAAAGAAAGTTCTATCCTCCTCGTCAGGCATGGCATCATAATTGTGTCTCACTGGTGGTGGACATTTCTTGTAACCTATGCATGTGACATCCCGTTTCTCTTTCTGAACGTCAATGATGTGATCCAACACATAGCTAGAGCTCAAATAACTGTCTAGCTTAAGCTGGATCGCCTCACTTTCAGTTTCACACAAGCCATTTCTTTTTGCATTATCTCAAGGCGAGTTATATACAAATTAATGTCAGTTTGTTTTCTGGAAACCATTTTTGTTAACTCGGTTTTATCTTTCTTTAATTTCTCAATTACCGATTTAAACTCTTTCTCATGGTTTTCATAAAACATGTTGGCTTCAGTGCACTTTGAAAGATCCACGGTCAACTTCTGGTTGTGGATAAACGTCACATCATATTTCTCTTGCAAAGCCTGGTGTTTGCTTTGCAAGTCACACCACTTAGTGTTCAATGAAACATGTTTGTCTTGCAAGTCAAACAAACTAGCTTGTAAAGCATCATGTTTGCCTTGCAACTCAGACATGTTTGCTTCTAAATCAGCACATTTAACATGCAAACTATCACAATTATCACACATAACAGCAGTGGGTTCATCGATACATACCTGACTTGATGAACTGTCGACATTAGCCATAAAGGCTGAATGGAGAGAAGACGAAGAATAAGCAGCTTGATCCACCAAAATAGATCTTCTATCAGTTCCTGCTGCAGCTTCCTCCAAAAGCTCATCAATATCTGCATCAACTGACGCACATGTTGTCTCACCCACATGATCATCGCCTGAACTTGAGGATTCTTCATCCGAACTTCTACTGTAACCAGAAGAGTCTTCATCCTCAGAAGATTCACCACCATTGGCGGAAGATTCTCCACCACTGGCGTGAGTTAAATCCTTAACAACTTCAGCAAAACAGGATGTTCCATCCGGAGCATCACTACTCAACTGAATTGACCAATCACAACCTTCATCTACTTGAACCACAAGTGCCTGGTTGGCATTTGATGGTCCCGCCTGACTTTGGTTGTTGACAGGTATCAACGTACGCTCATTGTTCCTGCTTTGACTCTGCTGATTGCCTTGATTTCCGAAGGGATTCTTGTTCCCATGCTGTGCTGGCCTTGTACACTCCCTTTTAAAATGACCCCGTTCACCACAATTGAAGCGCTTTACTGCCTGTTTATCGAAACCATACTTGGTGTCTTTCTTGCTTTCCAAGCTGGTTCTGCCAGTTCTTTCCATGCAATCCTTTGCCCTCCTCACAGCACTCGCAAAGGCCCACTTGATGTCCATCAAATCCATCTCTTCCTTGTCAATCTGCAGATAGTCTTCTTGAGTCAGATTAATGTTGCCAATCTGACCTTCCACTAACCCACAGTACGCACTCACTAAAGTGTTAAGCAGCTCCATGTGTTCCTTTGCTACTTCCACACTGACTTTTGAAAAGCTTGAAGTGTCGAGCCATACTGTATTTGGCTTTGATTGCTGACCAGCAGATGATGTACTTCCATAACATGCTTGTTGTTGAGCAGGAAGTGGATTCCCATATAGATCAGTCGCTACGGTAGATGGCCGATAGACTTGCTGTTGAGGAACCGGCTGTAGAGGATTTCCATACAAATCTGTTGTCGGAGCTGGCTTAACAGGAACCGGTATCTGATTGCCATAAAGATCTGTGCTCATGACAAATGTCGTCTGAAGAGGAGCATGAGACACTGGTCTTGCAGAAGAGGTGCTGGAGGTTCCATAATACATCTCTGGATTTTGTGGAACTGGAACCTTCTTTGCCTTCAGAGTTTCTTCCTAATCTTTGTTCTCTAAAAGCTGCACGAAGTCGTTGATGTTTGTTGTAGCCAAAACCCCATTGTATTTCAGAATTTCCAAGAAACTATTCCACTGGGGTGGTAACGCATCTGCAAACTTCTTCACTACCTCCACTGGAGTCGTCACAACCCCAAAATTACCCAACTCTGTAAGCAAGTGATAAAACCGACTTGTCATGTCTCCCAACGATTCCTTATCCATACACGTGAAGCCATCAAATTCTTTCTTGAGTAAGTCGTGTCGCAATTGGCGTGTTGCTTCATTTCCTACCCCTCTGGTCTTCAACGCATCCCACAATTTCTTCGTTGTCTTGAAACTGACAAACTGATGGTAAATATCTTTGCTTAGCGCCTGAGTAAGAATAGCGTATGCTTTCTTTTCCAGATCATACGTCTTTTTCTGATCTTCAGGAAGATCGGCAAACGTAGCAGTGGATGAAGCGGCAACCTCTATGGTTTGATCGAAATCTGTGGTGAAACGTAACCACAACTCTGTATCTTGCCCCAGCACGTAAGTGTAGAACCTATCAACCCATCCCGGATATTCGTTTAAGTGCATCAACTTTGGAGGTCGATTCAAACTTCCGGTTTCACTTTCACTCAATAAAATGCTTTGAATACTGGGCGTCTGATTTGATACAAAAGCCCATCGACCGGTTGTTATAGCATTTGCTTGCGAAGAAGTGGATACGGGAGATTCGGCCCATGGAGGAGATAAACTAGTATTCCTGTACTTTCCCTCATCCGGAGACGGAGTTCCCCACCAACTTGGATTCATGTTTGATATAGTAAAGTGAATACCTAAAAATCACACTTAAATCAAACAGTTAAATCACAATTGCAAACCTTCTGTTTGAAGATTCCAAGTGTTTCGACGAAACAAGTTTCTACGAAACAGACTTGAATAAACAGAACTCCTTCCACGAAACAAATTAAACAAATTTAATCTTTGACGAAACGGGCCCAAAGTGTGAGACGAATCAGAATATGAAGTCCCAATTACGACGAAACAGTTTTACCTCGAAACGGGCCCAAGATTATTTAAGGCCCAAGTGAACGGCGAAATGGATTTTTAATGAAGAAAGAGAGGCCCACTATGGAATCGGCGAAACAGAATTTTCTGTTTCGGCTTCACAATTGACGAAACAAGGCCTTAATGGTTTATGATTTGGGCTTGACGAAACAGGTGAGTTCTTTTGGGCTTTGACGAAAAAGAAATGAGGCCCAAACAATAAACCACGAAACTGAAAAGCAGAATTGGTTTCGTCGATTACTCTTTGGCGAAAGGAAAGTTCTGTTTTGTCAAATGTCTGTTACGTCCAAAAGGTGCCAGGGGTTGGTAAACCTTTTCACCTTGACCTTATCCTTCTGACACAACAGACATGCTTTCGGCTTGTTTCACCAAACAAGGTATGGTTTGTATTATTTTAATCTTATCACTCTTACCAACACACAAACAAGTTTCACATATAATTTTAAGGATCAAAAAGTAGAATTTTATGAAGCACACTTGAAGGTTGTGAAGAACACTATAAACTTTCCGGTAAAACTATGAGTTTTCCGGTGACCCAACACACTACCGAAACGCGGTTTTGCATGATAATGTTTAATAAAAACCTATATTTAACACATAAACATTAATTTGTCAAGGTTTTTAACAAAACACAAAGCAAAACACAAGATTAAACCCGATTTTAAGATGTTTTTCCAGAAAAAGTAAACTTTTCAAAACCCGAAAAACATCAAGAACACCTCGGTTTTAACAAGGAGAAGAGCCAAGGCTCTGATACAACTTGTAGGTCCGGCTAGGAGGATCTAGTCGCCTAATCCTTGTGTACAAACCAACCCGGTTGTGCGGAATCCAACCGGAAAGGCAAACCGAGATAGAACACGCAAATAAACAACACACAATATTCACCGATTAACACCTCTGTATTAATACATATGGAAAGATCAGTTACAAGCTCAATGTTTACAGATGTATTCTATAAACTCTCAAAGTTCTCTCGTGTGTGTGTGCTCTCTGTTCTTATGTCTCATCTGTTTCTTATCCAGAGACTGAGACTGACTATATATAGCCACAGACATTACGTAACAGAACAGACTCGGCGAATCAGATCAACATCGACGAAAGGGAATCAAGTCGACGAAACAGCTCAGTTTCGTCGACCATATATTTGTTTCGCCGATTATGGGCTTGGGCCCAATTGTGTTTCGCCGAGATGCTTCAGTCCAGCACTTGAATCACGTCCTTTGTTCTTTTGGCCCATGTTTGATCTTTAAGCAAAACGACGGAGGAATGCCGTTGCCCGAGCCGACATGCGATAAGTCGAGTCGCGTCCACATACATGAATCAACAATACTACAGGACAAAAATCATGGAGTTTCATCAAACCTTGTGTAGTTTTGCCATAAGCCCCCATGTTTCGTCACTGTTGTGTCCAGCTGCCTATATAAACACACATGGTTTTACTTTGAAACTATGTGTTAATGCACTTTAGGTGATAAGTGCATGTCTCCCAAGTTATAGGGTCTTTATTGTACTTTTGTTAAAGATAGTCCCAAGTTTATCATAGGGACATTTTGTCCAAGGTTTAGGTTGATTTCTCTAGTCAGACCTTTTTGTTTGGTACTAGGTCAGAGTTTTGTTGTGTAGCTTTTGTCTGAGTTTTGTATAGGGACAAAATTCAGAGTTTCTTTGTGTATTTGTTATGTCCGGGCTTTCTAGTTAGTCTTGAAAGTCCGGGCTTTGCCTTGTATATATACTTTAATATGGAATAGACAAGGCGGCGATTCTGTGTGAAATTCTCTGCACCTAACCCTAATCATTGTGTTTTGTCTGGCGGCTGCTTTGTGTGAGTGACGTCATTCATCTTCATCAGGAATACTTAGTGTATTCTTGATTTCTCTCTCAAATCCTTGCATTCTAGTGTTTCATCTGCAGTGGTTGATCATCAGGTGGATTCCGCACACCTGTTGGTTGCTTTAGCTGAGTGAGATCTTGGATTAGGAGGCTAACAGAACAGACTCGGCGAATCAGATCAACATCGACGAAAGGGAATCAAGTCGACGAAACAGCTCAGTTTCGTCGACCATATGCTTGTTTCAACAATACTACAGGACAAAAATCAGATGCTTGCTTCCTTGAAAACATGGCCATACGTATGCCACACATCATTCAAGCAAGAAAAATTCTCAAACGGTCCCTCTCTAATGGTAGCACCACTCCTGCATCTATGGACATCCCCAAAGGCTATTTTGCCATTTATGTTGGAGAACAAGAGAAGAAGCGGTTTGTGGTGTCTGTATCACTACTAAGCGAACCTACGTTTCAGGAGCTACTGCATCAGGCAGAAGAAGAGTTTGGCTACAACCATCCAATGGGCGGGCTCACGATTCCCTGTAGTGAAGATGTATTCACAGATCTGGCTTCTCGTTTGGGAGCATTTTGACTTGTATACATCTGTCTATATCTACAACAGTTTTGTAAACATCTAACCAGTAGGAACCATTTATAGTTGTAAATTTAGATCATTGATCCAGATGAATGAAATTTAATTTGGATATTCTTTCGAGTTCATGATATTCTATATTTTTATTACATGGTTTTATTTGAATAAGAAGCGAGTTAGTAGCTAGTTAAAAAGGTTTAACTGGATAGCTACACTGAGAATTACATGCTCTCACATTTAGATAAAACCTGACAATAAGAAGATGTTTATACCTAATCCAGATCCCGCCTTGTAAAAAGCATTGAAATAAAGGCAAGGTTACACGTGTACGAGTCCCGAACTTATTAACAATACAGACTCAGTTTAAATGGTTCTCCTGTTTGAAATTTCTATTAATATAATTACCATGGTCAAGGAAAGTGTTGATACATATATGTGGACGCGACTCGACTCGGTTCGACTTGGCTCGGTTCGACTCGGTTAGGTTCGGCTCAAGCCCGACGTCACGGCATTCCTCTGTCGTGTGCCCCAGAGTTCGACACGCGAAGCACGGAGAGCCGCGAGGATTCCTGAGACGCCACATCACCATGACATCATCATGATGATGTCATGATGATGTCACATGTTTGAACAAATACAAAGTCACGTGGATATCTGATATATGTTCATGCATGCACTTTATTTGGGCTTCAATATTCAGCGAATCAAAGAAACAAGTCTTGGGCTATTGACTGTTTGGCGAAACAACCATTGGGCCCAAGCCCATGTTTGACGAATCACAAGGGAGTCAACGAAACACATGTGTTTCGTTGACAATCATTCCATTTCGTCAACCATAGTTCTTTTTCGTCAATTTTGTTTGTGATTCGCCAAGTCCTTTCAGTCACGTAGTGCTGTGTCTATAAATACACTGTCTGTGGATAAGATAAGAAAGGGAGAACACAGAGAGAACAGAGAGAACAGAGAGCACACACACACGAGATTTTTAGAGAGTTTGCAAAACATATTTGTAAACATTGCTTTGTAACCGAATCTTTCATACGTATTAATACAGAGGTGTTAATCGGTGAATATTGCGTGTCGTGTATTTGCTTGTTCTATCTCGGTTTGCCTTTCCGGTTGGATTCCGCACAACCGGGTTGGTTTGTACACAAGGATTAGGCGACTAGATCCTCCTAGCCGGACCTACAAGTGGTATCAGAGCCCTTGGCTCTTCTCCTTGTTAAAACCGAGTGTGTTCTTGGTTTGTTTTTCGGGTGTTAAACTTTATATTTTTCTGGAAAAACATCATGAAATCTGGTTAAATCTTGTGTTTTTGCTTGGTGTTTTGTTAAAAACCTTTTTATTTTTCATGTTTACATGTTAGTTATGGGTTTTTCTTAAACATTTTAGCAAAATATTATGTTCGGAATTTGAAGGTTCACCGGAAAATTTATTGTGTTCATAAAAATCTTCAAAGTGTTCCTCATATTTTCTTAGTTTTGATCCTTGAGGATAAGATTTGAAACTTGTTTGTGCATTGGGAAGGGTTACTTATATCATATCTTACTTGTTTGGTGAAAACCAGTGTGGGTAAGCCGAAAGGGGGTCTGTTGTGTTAGGAAGAAAAAGTCAATCAGTTCACCAACCCCTGACATCTTTTTGACAAATCAGACTTTTGACGAAAGTGATCTGATTCGCCAAAAGGGAGTCGACGAAACAGAAAAATTCTATTCATCTATTTCATTGACGAAACACAACTTGGGCCACCTGTTCCAATTTCGTCAAAGCCCAACTGAAAATTCTATTTCGTCAAAGCCCAAAAAGGGCAAAAGCCTTTCTATTTCGCCAAACATAGAAACAGAGGGGCCCAAGTATTAAATTTCAACGAAACAAATTCAAAAGCTTTAGCTTTTGTTTCGTCAAAATAGAAAGTCTAAAAGAATTATTTTGTTTCGCCAAAACCAACGTTTTTGATTCCTGTTTCGCCAACGGGTACCTAAAAGAAACTAAGTGTGTATTGGGCCTCTCATTTAGTAAATTATAAAGCCCACATTAGTAGACTGTTTTTGCAGAAAGTGATTTTGGGCCTATTTCGAAATTAAGGAGCTCAAGAAAATCATTTTGTTTCGTAAAAAGTCAAAAGGTTGTTTCGTCAAACCTTTTGTTTCGCCAAGAGCTTACAATTCAGTTTCGTGGAACAGTCTATTTCGTCAAGACACGTTGTGAATTTACACAGTAGGTTTGCAAAAGTGATTTAACTGTTTGTTTGAGTTGTAATTTTCAGGCATTCGGTTTTCAATAACAAACATGAATCCGAGTTGGTGGGGAACTCCGGCTCTAGATAGTGGAAACTATAGAAATACAAGTTCTTCTCCCTCATGGTGGGGTACTCCGGCTCCTGATGGGGGAAAGTATACAAATACAAGTTTATCTCCCTCATGGGCCGAATCCCCCGTATTGACATCTTCACAAGCCAATGCCATATCAGCCGGCCAATGGGCATTAGTATCAAATCAAACTCCGAGCATTCAAAGTATCTTATTGAGCGAAAGCGAAACCGGAAGTTTGAATCGATCTCCAAAGTTGATGCACTTAAATGAATATCCAGGATGGGCTGAGAGGTTCAAAACATACGTGCTTGGGCAAAATACAGAATTGTGGTTACGTTTCACCACAGATTTCAATCAAGCCATAGAAGTTGCCGCTTCATCTACTGCTACGTTTGCCGATCTTCCTGAAGATCAGAAAAAGACGTATGATCTGGAAAAGAAGGCATACGCCATTCTTACTCAGGCATTAAGCAAAGATATCTACCATTAATTTGTCAGTTTCAAGACAACCAAGAAGTTGTGGGACGCGTTGAAGACCAGAGGGGTAGGAAATGAAGCAACACGTCAACTGCAACATGATCTACTCAAGAAAGAATTCGATGTCTTCACATGTATGGATAAGGAATCGTTGGGAGACATGACAAGTCGGTTTAATCATTTGCTTACTGAGTTGAGTAATTTGGGGGTAGTAACAACTTCAGCAGAGGTGGTGAAGAAGTTTGCTGATGCGCTGCCTTCCCAATGGAATAGTTTCTTGGAGATTTTGAAGTATAACGGGGTTTTGGCTACTACAAACATCAACGACTTCGTGCAGCTTTTAGAGAACAAGGATCAGGAGGAAACCTTAAAAGCAAAAAGAGTTCTAGTGCCACAAAATCCTGAAATGTATTATGGAACTCCAACTACCTCTTCTGCAAAATCCATTGTACCATGCAATCCTGAGATGTATTATGGAACTTCCAGTTCTTCGTCTGCAAGACCCGGTTCACATGCTCCACTTCAAACGGCGTTTGTAACAAGCACGGATATGTATGGCAATCCAATACAAGTTCCTGTTAAGTCGGCTCCCACCACAGACATGTATGGAAATCCACTACAACCACCTCCTCCTGCTCAACAACAAGCGTGTTATGGAAATACATCATCTGCTGGTCAGCAATCAAAGCCAAATACAGTACGGCTCGACACTTCAAACTTTTCAAAGGTCAGTGTGGAAGTAGCAAAGGAACACATGGAGCTGCTTAACACCTTAGTGAGCGCGTACTATGGGTTAGTGGAAGGTCAAATTGGAAACATTAATCTGACACGGGAAGACTATCAGCAGATTGACAAGGAAGAGATGGACTTGATGGACATCAAGTGGGCTTTTGCTAGTGCTGTGAGGAGGGCAAAGGATTTCATGGAGAGAACGGGCAGAACCAGCTTGGAAAGCAAGAAAGACACCAAGTATGGGTTTGATAAATAAGCAGTGAAGTGCTTCAACTGTGGTGAACGGGGTCACTTCAAAAGGGAATGTACAAGGCCAGCACAGCATGGGAACCAGAATCCCTTCAGAAATCAAGGCAACCAGCAGAACCAGAACAGGAACAATGAGCGTATATTGGTGCCTGTTAACAACCAGAGTCAATCAGGACCATCAAATGCCAACCAAGCTCTTGTGGTTCGGGTAGATGAAGGTTGCGATTGGTCAATCCAGTTGAGTGGTGATGCTCCAGATAGAACAGCATGTTTTGCTGAAGTTGTGAAGGAGTTAACTCACGCCAGTGGTGGAGAATCTTCCGCCAATGGTGGTGAATCTTCTGAGGATGAAGACTCTTCGGGTTATAGCAGGAGTTCAGATGAAGAATCCTCAAGTTCAGGCGATGATCATGTGGGTGAGACATCTAGTGCGTCGGCTGATGCAGATATTGATGCAGATATTGATGAGCTTTTGGAGGAAGCTGCAGCAGGAATGAACAGAAGGCCTATGTTGGTGGATCAGGCTGCTTATTCTTCGTCTTCTCTCCATTCAGCCTTTATGGCGAATGTCGACAGTTCATCAAGTCAGGTATGTGTCGATGAACCCACTGCTATTAATTGTGATAATTGTGATAGTTTGACTGTTAAGTGTGCTGAGTTAGAAGAAAACATGTCTGAGTTGCAAGGCAAACATGATGCTTTACAAGCTAGTTTGTTTGACTTGCAAGACAAACATGCTTCTTTGAATGCCAAGTGGTGTGACTTGCAAAGCAAACACAAGGCTTTGCAAGAGAAGTATGATGTGACATTCATCCACAACAAGAAGTTAATCGTGGATGTTTCTAAGTGCACTGAAGCCAGCATGTTTTATGAAAACCATGAAAAGGATTTTAAGTCGGTAATTGAGAAATTAAAGAAAGATAAAACCGAGTTAACAAAAATGGTTTCCAGAAAACAAACTGATATTAATTTGTATATATCTCGCCTTGAGATAATGCAAAAGGAGATGGCTTGTGTGAAAACCGAAAGTGAGGCGATCCAACTTAAGCTAGACAGTTATTTGAGCTCTAGCTATGTGTTGGATCACATTATTGACGTTCAGAAAGAGAAACGGGATGTCACATGCATAGGCTACAAGAAATGTCCACCACCAGTGAGACACAATTATGATGCCATGCCTGACGAGGAGGATAGAACTTTCTTTGAACCATCTGTTCCTCTCGATGTGAAGGAATTTGCAACAGGACTCGGATATAAGAAAGAAACATCATCAGATTCAGATGTAGCAGCAGATACACGTGTGTCTTCTGCTGAACAGAATCAGGATCCTCCAGTCATTATTGAGGATGCTGATTCTTCTGATGATGAATCCGATGATACTGATGTAGCAAAGTCTGATGCGGAAATCAAAGAAGAGGACATACCTCTTGAGAATCATATTCTATGTGATCCTCCTGCAAAACCCGCTAAGACTGTTGCAATCCAGTCCACGTCTGCAAAAGAGTCGGAGAGTGTGAACTTGCTGTACACTCTTATTGGTGATGATAAGATTTACTCAGACAAAGATTTTCCGATTAAGAATGTTAATCAATCATTAATCAGTAAAGTCTTTGAAAATTCGACAAGTAAGTTTTTGGGAAAGACGGGATCATGTGTTACAGTAACACAATGTCCTCCTATTCCAAAGGCCGAAGTTCGAAGACAATTTGGCAATAAGAAATTACCAACAGTGCAACAACAGCAAAATCACAACAAGCAAAAAGGAAAATCACCGACTCAAGCTCAAAAGAAGCCGAATCAAAAGAAGAACAAAAATGTAAACTTTGTGAAATCGACGGGAACGGACAAAATCGAAACGTTTGAAAACAAATCTAACTTAGATTTTGTTAAGAAAGCAACTGTTTAGAAAAGAAATGAACGAAGCAGTTCAAAACCTAGTACCTCGGGATCACAAAGTTCATCATCATCGGCAAGACGATCACATGATACTTCGGGGTTTGTTGAACGAAGATCATGTTTTGAATGCAGTACAATTGGACATATCATTCGAAATTGTCCATACCTTCGTAAACAAAAAGGCAAAGTTGATGTTCCCCGTGACCAAACTGACCGTAAGCGATCTGTTTCTGTAAAACAAGATCCCCGTCTTGTAAAAGAAAGGGAGAAGAAACAGAAACGCCAACAGGTCAAGGAAGTTGAAAAGGCGTTAAAACCGGAGGTTGTCCAAACAAAATCTGTTAAATCGGATGTTAAACATGAAAAACAAAAACAGATTTGGAAACCAAAATCGGTAACTGTTTCAGGGGGAGCTACATCAATTCCAAATCATCGGGAAATAGATGTTACAATTCTCGATGATGACGGACGACCCAAGTCTGTGAAGGCTTGGGTCCCCCTCTCCAATTAATCTCTAAATGAGTGTGCAGGATGTTCCAGGAGGAACTATTGATAGTCTTAGGATTGTTGATAGTGGAGCGTCCATGCACAAGATTGGCGACATAAGGCTCCGAAATATTGTTACATCTAGGAGAATGTTGTTGCCATTGGTGGAGAGAGAGGGAAAAGGAAAAGAAGACAAAAATGTCAGATGAAAGAATGTGGCTGAATGAAGTTGCAAAATTCGACCGGATGAAAAATGTGCCAAAATTTGGTTGTTATGGTTTTTGATCGGGTACTCAGGAAAGATTCCAATGAAATGTACGCACCTGCAGCACGCCTGAAGTTCACAATCAGCAAGATAGCAAGATAAACGTGCAGTGTACATTTCTTCGCGGTGTGATTGAAGAAAATGTGTTTGTTGAACGAACTACACCGGATGTGCGAATGTCTTGGCGTGGATTGAACAACCACACACTACTTCTCAAGAGGAAGACAAAGACCTTCGCTGGTGCAATGTGGAAGACCAGCCGGAACCAAAGGTTTTTGATCATGTTGCTGTGAAGAGATTCTTCAGTAGCTACAAAATCGACTTTGAAGTCCACACCGGGTGGATATCCAGTTTGGGAGAGTGCTCAGATTCCTTGCAATGCACAAAGCAGTTGCAGGATACGGTTTTTAAATTTCTAATCTCTCCTATACTTGTTGAATTTTAAGCTACTTTATGAATTATATCATCTCATACAGCACTCTTTGGCCTGACACATTGATCTCAAATATCACCTCACACGTGATTGTTTCTCTATGAAACCCGTCAATGTTGTCAAGGTCCACACTGATGACCAACGTGCCGGCCTTTTTACCAAAGCATTTGACAAATCAAGATTTGACTTTTTATTATTGTTAAACGGCATTAAGGTCAAGCAAGAGTAAACCAACATCGGAAAATCATTTTTGTAAATATCTTTGTGTTTTAAATTTATCTTAGTTTGTTGATTTTAGGGGGAGTAAATCCAAAAATCTGAAAATCCAAAAACATCTAAAAATTTCAAAAACACAAAAACAATAGAAAAGTAAAAATGAGTTTTCTGGCGAGCAAAAGAGAAAATGATAGTACATCAGTGGTCTATCCAAACCTCTTTAAACCTTAAATGAAAAACGATAAGCAGCTCTATATAAGATGTATCGGTAGGCTCACAATCACTTTAAAGTGTGCAGGGTGATATAAATCTTAAACTGACTGAAGACCAAGTGGGAACCATTCATTGGCATATGGTCTTAGTACCGAAATTTCGTTTGATAGATTGCCGAGGTTCTGAGATATTCGGTCTTTATGCTGCTTATCATCTGGGTATCATGGTTGTATCTTTTACCGAAAAATAACGGGGACGCAAGTCTAGATCTTCCATGATACTATACATACGTGTACATATTGCATTCGACCTCAATAAGTGATCAACAATCACATGTCCACAAAATAAGTGATAAAATATCACATCTATCCGGGAGTCAAGTTCGTCTCTCTGCTGTACGAAAGTACTGACCTGTTCATGGACTTGCTCCTGTGCCCTCATGCATTGAAAATCAAGTTCCTCATAAATAAGTGATTCTATCACATAGGGCTTGTTTTCAAATCAAAATAAGTGAGAATCTCACATCATATACGGTCAAACAGATGATAATCAGTATACTCACCGGTAAGATGAACCCTCGTGCATACCTTGATACGGGAATGTGTCGTGATGTGGATGAACACCGGTCGGTAAGTATAAATCATACCTTAACGTATCCCCTCGCCATGATTACATCTGATAAGTTGAGCTTATGTGGATAACAATACCGATAATTGTTATAGGATGTTTATCTTAATGTTAACTAATTGAACAAAAAGAGCGTTTTGGCATGACCGTACACTGATATGATTCTCTTACCCTCGCAACTCACAAAAAGAATGTCGGTATATATTTATTTACTTCTTTCAGTCTTTACATTTCAAATATTCAAAAATACCAAAAAGATTTTAGGTGTGTTTTAATACAAACTTTATAAAAGCCGAAAAGATTTTACTTCTATTTTATTTTCGATCGTACGATGTTGGATCTCGAGTCTTCGTTGCCTAAAACCTAAACGAAAACCGAATTGACTAAATCTTCATAAACGGTCAAAATTTGCAAGTTTTGAAAGTTGGAAACTAAAATTGACAAATTTGTTAAACTTTCAAGCTGTCGGACGATGTTTGATTGAAACACGGTCATACGTGTGTCATTTGTTTATGCTAACTATATTCCAAGCAGTTGTTCTCATTACGCGTTTAGATTTCTTGCATGTGCAGATTCTAAAGGCAAGGAGAACATGGTCGATGACAAGCTTCGGAATGAAGACACGACGTGAAGGCACTCAAGTGATGAAGATGATCGAGTTGCCGCTGACCATCATCAACACCACAAGGATCTCAAGCTATAAAGATCAAGTCATTCACGAGCATAACTCAAGGGGGAGCTTATGTTAAGGGGGAGTTTGTCAACACACTTCCTACATGATACGGGTAGTTTGTTGATACACTTTCTGCTTTCAAGACGTGAAGACTTTGAAGATCCTCCGACATAGAAGACATGAAAGGCGAATCTCACGAGTAGCGTCCAAGGGGGAGTTTGTTGATACATATATGTGGACGCGACTCGACTCGGTTTGACTTGGCTTGGTTCGACTCGGTTAGGTTCGGCTCAAGCCCGACGTCACGACATTCCTCCGTCGTGTGCCCCAGAGTTCGACACGCGAAGCACGGAGAGCCGCGAGGATTCCTGAGACGCCACATCACCATGACATCATCATGATGATGTTATGATGATGTCACATGTTTGAACAAATACAAATTCATGTGGATATCTGATATATGTTCATGCATGCACTTTATTTGGGCTTCAATATTCAGCGAATCAAAGAAACAAGTCTTGGGCTATTGACTGTTTGGCGAAACAACCATTGGGCCCAAGCCCATGTTTGACGAATCACAAGGGAGTCAACGAAACACATGTGTTTCGTTGACAATCATTCCATTTCGTCAACCATAGTTCTTTTTCATCAATTTTGTTTGTGATTCGCCAAGTCCTTTCACTTTCGTAGTGCTGTGTCTATAAATACACTCTGTGGATAAGATAAGAAAGGGAGAACACAGAGAGAACAGAGAGCACACACACACGAGATTTTTAGATAGTTTGCAAAACATATTTGTAAACATTGCTTTGTAACCGAATCTTTCATACGTATTAATACAGAGGTGTTAATCGGTGAATATTGCATGTCGTGTATTTGCTTGTTCTATCTCGGTTTGCCTTTCCGGTTGGATTCCGCACAACCGGGTTGGTTTGTACACAAGGATTAGGCGACTAGATCCTCCTAGCCGGACCTACAGAAAGAATTCCCACTATAGAGTCTTAAGTGTTCTTAAATGAGCTAGCTAGTGTTTGAGGTTCACACAAACACCTGACTCGAACAAAAAGGCAAGATTGATGTAATGGTGGCAGTCCAGAATTTGAGGTCAGCATAAACACTGAGCTTCAGAGATATTGAAGATAATAATCGCTAGCGCTCAACAACTTTACGAAACTTCTTAAACCTCCACGTTACGATGTAACGAAGGCATTCTAGAGTTTTTAATCATCTTATGTGTTGATCAACGTGTGTTAGGCAGTCAATAAACAATTTTCAGGAGGCTCAGGTTCCATGGAAACATAACTCCCTAAGAAACTAAGACTGTATATTTGCTACTTTCAATCAGCAATCTTGAATTAGAGGGTAATTTCCGTTTTGTTTTATATTTAAGCATCGATGTTAGTGGTTAAAGCTGTAGTTTAAACACTAGTTTGGATAACCAAGTCTAATGCAGATCACTAGGTGGGAGGACACAGTGCCCTACAAGTGATAATTGTTGACTCAATCATCAAGACAAAGCCATGTGACATTGGCCTTCTTCACTACTTTTTGTACTCAAGGCCATATAATTATTCATGTTGATCTCCTGTTTGGATTGTGATTGAATATCGATGTCCACAAATTCTTTATAATTTTATTTTAAAGATACAAGACCATGTGTGTTTGTTTTATCGTCCATGTGCCCCTGTCTATTATGTACCTCATTATATCTTCTTGGTATATATATATATCATTCAACATGCACAATACACCCACATCTTCCTAGAAAATCATCTACAATATCACCCAACCAGAAGCAATACTTTGATTTTGTTTTCCATAACAAACATTTCCAAGTGAAACAGACTCACACTATCTTGAAAATATGGCCATCCGTATGCCTCGTATCATTCAAGCAAGAAAAATTCTGAGGCGGTCATTATCTAATGGAAGCAGAACTCCAACATATACGGACATCCCAAAAGGCTATTTTGCAATTTATGTTGGGGAACAAGAGAAGAAGCGGCACATGGTCCCGGTATCACTATTAAGCGAACCTTTGTTTCAGGACTTACTGCATCAGGCGGAGGAAGAGTTTGGGTACAACCACCCAATGGGCGCGCTCACAATTCCATGTAGTGAAGACGTATTCACGGATCTTGCTTCTCGTTTGGGAGCGTTCTGACATGTATACGTTTGTCTTTATAACCGCAGTTTTGTAAACAGCTAACAATTAGGAACACTTTATAGCTAGATGTAAATAGAGAATTGTTCCAGTTGACTGAAATTTAACTTGGATGTATTTTTTGAGTTGAAGGAATCATAACTTTTTTTAATTGCTGGTTTTCTTAAAAATACAAAGCCTGTGATCAGCTAGAGATAAAGGAAAACAAGTGGATACTTACAAAGAGAATTACGTTTCTTATTTTGTCACTCAAACTGACACTGCACTCAATCAACTAAATTTTACACCAGGAAGAGACATCCATTATACATAAGTCACTCACTGAACTAAAACAAAACAAACACATGTCCTCACATCATTTGTTAACAATATGGTCTCTGATTACAGCAGAGTGAAATTCAAATTATGATAATTACCTTGCATAGAAACGAATCTCACCTGTTAGTATTTTACATGTTCTTGTAAATCTTGTAAATGATGTCCACATAAGCATGTCACAGGAACAACAAAGGCAACATTTCTGACCACTGCAATCATTAGACATGAAAAAATCAGCACACAGCAACTTGACTACATGTACAAAGATATGATTTAAAGGAGATGTTCTAAAAGTTCGCATGTCATATGTAATGATCAACCTGGACGAGACATCCAAAGAACGTTTACTGGAGGTTCTTGGTATTGCAAAACTGTTGATACACTTTTGTGTGGACGCGGCACGTTCGGTTCGACACTTTAACGGAATGAAGACCAAGTCGGATATCCTCCTATCCTACTTGGGTCCGACAAGTTTGTCTCATTTGTATTGTAATGTATAAATGAACAATGCATGTTGCATACTTGGTTTATGTCTGTTTGTGTGTTTATAACGGTCTGCAGCAAACTGTTAACAGTTTGCATCATATCCATGTTTGGCAGCCCTCGACGAAACTCCCAAGTTTCGTCGAGCACTCATATGGGGAAACTCCCTTTGTGATGAAACTCCAAGTATCGTCATCTAGTGCATGGGGAAACTCCATGATGAAACTCCTAGAGTTTCACCAAGCTAAAGGACAAAACCATCATGAAACTCTAAGTTTCATCATGCTAAAGGACAAAACCATGGTGAAACTTCAAGTTTATCCATGACGAAACTTGTGTTGTGATGAAACTCCTAGGAGTTTCACCATACTACAGAACAAAAATCATGGAGTTTCATCAAACCTTGTGTAGTTTCGCCATAAGCCCCCATGTTTCGTCACTGTTGTGTCCAGCTGCCTATATAAACACACATGGTTTTACTTTGAAACTATGAGAGCATAACCCACTGTAAGAGTTTACTTCAAACTATGTGTATCGGTTTGAACCTTTGTTTTCATCTAATCAATTAAGTGTGATTCATTGGTTACTTTGTGTTCGTCATCATTATCTGTGCTTGGTTTGGCATCGTTACGGGGATTCCGCACCCTTGACCGTGTTTGTTATAAACAAGGATTCGGTTTCGTATTCGATCCTCTCAGATTCGGGACCTACAAAAACCCTACAAATCCAGAGATGAATAATTTATTTTTGACATATTCAATGGGTAAACTTTACATAGATTTATATTTTGTATATCTTTGTTGAGAATTAATAGGATAATGAATATCCTAGGGGCCAGGGACGATTTTCAAACCACTAATTTGGATAACCAGCTGAACCATCGGTCCTTAGGTGGTAAGACACAATGACCCAATATGGAATTTTTGGTTGAAATGCCAAGACACATGCATGTGATATTGGTCCTCTTATTCACTAGTTAATGTGATTGTTGGTGCACTTGTGTCTGTACTTTGTCTGTATTTCGTCACGATATAACGATGTCCTTTGTTAGTCTTTTAAGTTTGACCAAGTCAACCATACTCCTGGTTTGACTTGGCCAAACAGTTAGTGCATGATAATCACATGTCTGTGTCGAAGGATGTCTCATCGAAGGATAGTTTAGATCCTTCGATGAGCTCGAACGAAAGATGAACCTTCGATGGATGATGATAAACCTCGGTAGATCATCCTTCGAGGTAAATGTAGATCCTTCGACAGGTTTAACATCGATAGATGATCCTTCGATCAATCTATCTGATCTTTCGGACAGACAATCTGTGTTGGGTATATATACCCATGTAGTGTGTTCATTTCATTGTAGAAGCAAGACAGATAGAAAGATACGAGAGATAGAGAGAGTATTCTGTCAAGAACACACACACACTTAGAGAGTTTGCAAAACAGATTTGTAAACATTGAGCTTGTAACCGAACCTTTCATACGTATTAATACAAGTGGTGTTAATCGGTGAACATTGTGTGTCTTGTGTTTGTGCTTGTTTCATCTCGGTTTGCACTCTAGCTTGGATTCCGCACTTGCTAGTGTGTTTCACATAACAAGGTTAAGGTTTGACCTCATCCTCCGAGGGACCTACAAGTGGTATCAGAGCTTTGGCTCTTTTCCTTGTTAAAACCGAGTTTGTACAAGACTTTGGAGTGTTTGGACACTTGGTTTAGCACCCGTTTTTTTGTGTTTTTCTTGCTTTTCTTGACATAAAAACGTGTTCTAAACTAACCGGGTGTGTTCAAGGAAGGGTTGGGTAACTTAAAACTTGTCTTTAAGAAACTTGGTGATTTCCGGCCAAATTCCGGTCATAATTCCGGTGACCGGTTTCTGGATAAGGACCTTCCATTTTAAGCATATTTTATTGGTCAAATCGGGTTTGATACAAAAAGTATGGTCTGACCATACCTTTCTGCCGAAAGATCTCTACCAACCCATCACCTTTTCACCAACCTGTCATCTTTGTGTCAGCTGTGTCAGTTCACATCAAAAGATATCCTTCGAAGTCGAAAGATCATCTTTCGATCAGAGGAGGTTCGACAGATAATCATCCTTCAAACATCCTTCGAAGTCTGTGACTTATCTTTCGAGCCAAGGAATCTTTCCGAAGGATATATTGTTCGAGCTACAGTTCATATTCGAAAGATAAGGATCCTTCGCATTGGAGAATCTTTCGAAATCAATTGTTCGAAATTCAACAGTGATCTTTCGAACACTGTTGATCCTTCGAACAAGTGTTGATCATTCGAACAAGTGTTGATCCTTCGATCTTAGTCTGTTTAGGGTTAACAGGTCTGTGTTTGTTTTGTCTTTCGACCAGGATTGGATCCTTCGGCTGGCTGTCACCTTTCGAGATATTCATATAGACTTCATTTTTCTTATCCAACATGAATCCGAGTTGGTGGGGAACTCCGGCTCCAGATAGTGGAAAATATACAAGTACAGGTTCCACTCCCTCATGGTGGGGTACACCGGCTCCAGACAGTGGAAAGTACACGAGTACAAGTTTATCTCCTTCATGGGCCGAATCTCCGGTATCGACATCTTCACAAGCAAATGCCATATCGTCAGGTCAATGGGCATTAGTATCAAATCAAACTCCGAGCATTCAAAGTATCTTATTGAGCGAAAGCGAAACCGGAAGTTTGAATCGACCTCCAAAGTTGATGCACTTAAACGAATATCCGGGCTGGGTTGATAGATTTCGTACATACGTTCTTGGTCAAAATACCGAACTGTGGATACGTTTCACTACAGATTTCGATCAAGCTATAGAGGTTGCTGCTTTAGATACTGCTACGTTTGCCGATCTTCCTGAAGATCAAAAGAAAACGTATGATCTGGAAAAGAAAGCATACGCCATTCTCACTCAGGCGTTAAGCAAAGATATCTACCACCAGTTTGTCAGTTTCAAGACAACAAAGAAGTTGTGGGACGGGTTGAAAACCAGAGGAGTAGGGAATGAAGCAACACGTCAATTGCGTCATGATCTTCTCAAGAAAGAATTTGACTGTTTCACGTGCATGGATAAGGAGTCTTTGGAAGACATGACAAGCCGGTTTTATCACTTGCTTACAGAGTTGAACAATTTTGGAGTAGCGACAACTACAGCAGAGGTGGTGAAGAAGTTTGCTGATGCTTTGCCTCCCCAATGGAGTAGTTTCTTGGAAATCTTGAAGTATGACGGAGTATTGAGAACTACAAATATCAACGACTTCGTGCAGCTTTTAGAAAACAAGGATCAGGAGGAAACATTAAAGGCAAAAAGAGTTCCATTGCCACAAAATCCAGAAATGTATTATGGAACTTCCAGTTCTTCGTCTGCAAGAACCGGTCCACATGCTCCACTACAAACGACATTTGTCACGAGCACAGATATGTATGGCAATCCAGTACAAGTTCCTGTTAAGCCAGCTCCCACCACAGACACGTATGGAAATCCAATACAACCACCTCCTCCTCCTCCTGCTCAACAACATGCGTGTTATGGAGGGACATCATCTGCTGGTCAGCAATCAAAACCAAATACAGTACAGCTCGACACTTCAAGCTTCTCTAAGGTCAGTGTAGAAGTAGCAAGGGAACACATGGAGCTGCTTAACACTATAGTGAGCGCGTACTGTGGGTTAGTGGAAGGTCAGATTGGCAACATTAATCTGACACAAGAAGACTATCGGCAGATTGATAAGGAAGAGATGGACTTGATGGATATCAAGTGGGCCTTTGCTAGTGCTGTAAGAAGGGCAAAGGATTTCATGGAAAGTACTGGCAGAACCAGCTTGGAGAGTAAGAAAGACACCAAGTATGGGTTCGATAAACAGGCTGTAAAGTGCTTCAACTGTGGTGAACGGGGTCACTTTAAAAGGGAATGTACAAGGCCAGCACAGCATGGGAACCAGAACCCCTTCAGAAACTAAGGCAACCAGCAGAACCAGAATAGGAACAATGAACGTACATTGATACCTGTCAACAACCAGAGCCAAGCTGGAACATCAAATGCCAACCGGGCACTTGTGGTTCAAGTGGATGAAGGTTGTGACTGGTCAATCCAGTTGAGTGGTGATGCTCCAGATGGAACAGCATGTTTTGCTGAAGTGGTTAAGGATTTAGTTCACACCAGTGGTGGAGAATCTTCCGCCAATGGTGGTGAATCTTCTGAGGATGAAGACTCTTCGGGATATAGCAGGAGTTCAGATGAAGTATCCTCAAGTTCAGGCGATGATCATGTGGGTGAGACATCAAATGCGTCAGTCGATGCAGATATTGATAAGCTTTTGGAGGAAGTTGCAGCAGGAACTCAGAGAAGATCTATCTTGGTGGATCAAGCAGCTTATTCTTCGTCTTCTCTCCATTCAGCCTTTATGGCTAATGTCGACAGTTCATCAAGTCAGGTATGTGTCGATGAACCCACTGCTATTAATTGTGATAATTGTGATAGTTTGCATGTTAAATGTGCTGATTTAGAGGCAAACATGTCTGAGTTGCAAGGCAAACATGATGCTTTACAAGCTAGTTTGTTTGACTTGCAAGACAAACATGTTTCTTTGAATGCCAAGTGGTGTGAATTGCAAAGCAAACACGAAGCTTTGCAAGAGAAGTATGATGTGACATTCATCCACAATCAAAAATTGACAGTGGATCTTTCAAAATGCACTGAAGCCAACATGTTTTATGAAAATCATGAAAAGGAGTTTAAATCGGTAATTGAAAAGTTAACGAAAGATAAAACCGAGTTAACTAAAATGGTTTCCAGAAAACAAACTGACATTAACTTGTATATATCTCGCCTTGAGACTATGCAAAAAGAGATGGCTTGTGTGAAAACAGAAAGTAAGGCGATCCAACTTAAGCTAGACAGTTATTTGAGCTCTAGCTATGTGTTGGATCACATCATTGACGTTCAGAAAGAGAAACGGGATGTCACATGCATAGGTTACAAGAAATGTCCACCACCAGTGAGACACAATTATGATGCAATGCCTGATGAGGAGGATAGAGTGTTCTTTGAACCTTCTGTTCCTCTAGATGTTAAGGAGTTTGCTACAGGACTTGGATACAAGAAAGAAGTATCCTCAGATTCAGATGTGTCAGCAGATGCATGTGTATCTTCTACTGAACTGAATCAGGACCCTCCAGTTATTATTGAGGATGCTGATTCTTCTGATGATGAATCCGATGATACTATACCAGCAAAGTCTGATGCGGAAGTCAAAGAAGAGGACATACCTCTTGAGAATCATATTCTATGTGATCCTCCTGCAAAACCCGCTAAGACTGTTGCAATCGAGTCCTCGTCTGCAAAAGAGTCGGAGAGTGTGAATTTGCTGTACACTCTGGTTGGTGATGATAAAATTTATTCAGACAAAGATTTTCCGATTAAGAATGTTAATCAATCTTTAATTAGTAAAGTCTTTGAAAATTCGACAAGTAAGTTTTTAGGAAAGATAGGACCACGTGTTACAGTTACACAGTGTCCTCCTATTCCAAAGGACGAAATTCGAAAACAATATGGCAACAAGAAATTACCAACAGTGCAGAAACAGCAAAATCACACCAAGCCAAAAAGGAAATCACCAGCTCAAGCACAAAAGAAGCCGAATCAAAAGAAGAACAAAAATGTAAACTTTGTGAAATCGACGGGAACGGACAAAATTGAAACGTTTGAAAACAAATCTAACTTAGATTTTGTTAAGAAAGCAACTGTACAGAAAAGAAATGAACCAAGTAGTTCAAAACCTAGTACCTCGGGATCACAAAGTTCATCATCATCGGCTAGACGATCACATGATACTTCGGGGTTTGTTGAACGAAGATCATGTTTTGAGTGTGGAACAATTGGACATATAATTCGAAATTGTCCATATCTTCATAAACAAAAAGAAAAAGTTGATGTTCCCCGTGACCAAACTGACCGCAGGCAAACTGTTTCTATAAAACAAGATCCCCGCCTTGTAAAAGAAAGGGAAAAGAAACAGAAACGCCAATAGGTCAAGAAAATTGAAAAGGCGATTAAAACCGATGTGGTTAACAAAACAGCTGTTTATGTAAAACCAGAAAATTCAAAAACTTCAGACAACCATGAAGTTAAAATTTTAAAGAATAACACTGGTAAAACAAAACAGACCTGGAAACCAAAAACGGTTACTGAATCAGGGGGACCATCACAATTTACCAATCATCAAAGACAAGAAGTTATTGTTATTGATGAAAATGGAAGACCCAAGACCACAATGGCTTGGGTCCCCATCTCCAACTAATCATTTGAGTTCATGTGCAGGGTGTTCCAGGAGGAACTATCAGTAGTCATTGGATTGTTGATAGTGGGGCATCCAGGCACATGACAGGCGACATGAAGCTTCTCTACGACGTCAAATCTATTAGAGGAGGTTATGTTGCTTTTGCTGGAGATAAGGGTGGTTATATTACGGGTGAAGGAATGATATCCAACGGGATTGTCAGCTTTGACAAGATCAACTTTGTGCAACAACTTGATCACAATCTTCTTAGTGTTTCTCGAATTTGTGACAAGCAATTCTCAGTACACTTTGATGCTAATGGATGTTATGTGCTGAAACCCGGCTTCAAAATTCCAAAAGAATGGATTCTCTTGTCAGCTCCAAGGATAAATGATTTGTACGTCCTTGATATGAGCCAAGCTATTACTACGTCTGCACAAGCAACTTGTTTCATTTCCAAAGCCACAGAAAAAGACTCTATCTCTTGGCACAGACGAACGGGTCACATTCACTTACGCAAAATGAATCATTTGGTTTCAAATGAATTGGTGAATGGTGTTCCCCTAAAAAATTTCCATCTTCAAGACGTCTGTGTTTCGTGCCAGAAAGGAAAACAAACGAAGAAACGACACCCTACTAAGAAGATCAACACGGTGGCAGTTCCTCTTGAACGTTTGCACATGGATTTGTTCGGTCCTGTCAAGCACAAGAGTATTCGGAATGATCAATATTGCCTCGTGATTACTGATGATTATTCAAGATTTTCTTGGGTGGCGTTCATGGCACACAAGAGTGAAATCTTTGGTATTATCAAAAACTTGATCATTCAGATTGAGAATTTGTATAAGTTGAAGGTTAGGCGGATACGTAGCGACAATGGTACTGAATTTAAAAATCATTCCATGGCGGAGTTTTGCACTTCAAAGGGTATTCTTCATGAGTTTAGTGCAGCTTATACTCCTCAACAGAATGGCGTCGCTGAACGTAAGAACCGCACATTGATCGAGACTGCTAGGACTATGTTGGTAGAGTAGCAGTTGCCCATTCCATTCTGGACTGAAGCTGTAGCCTCAACATGTTACACATTGAACCGAGTCCTTACAGTCAAAAGGCACAATAAGACCTGCTTTGAGCTTCTTCAAAAACGGAAACCAGATTTGTCTAATCTTGAACCGTTTGGAGCTCCATGCACAATCATCGATCCTAATGGAAAGTTTGGGGCAAAAGCAATTGATGGATACTTTCTTGGGTATGCCACCCCTAACTTACGAGTCTGGAATCTAGAGACTAAAAGGGTCGACGAATGGTCTGAAGTCAGAGTACAAAGGCACACTTTGCCAGTCAAATGTCCTGGCCAGCCTTGGATGTTTGAGTACGATGACTTTTTCAATTCGATCAATGTTGAAGCCGTTGAAGAAAGTGCTGCGGCAAGGATGCTTTTCGAGAGTGACAATGCAACAGTTTCACCGGTGGTTCGTCCAATTCTTGTCAATCAAGAACCATCTTCGGTGAACAATAATACTCTCGACAATGAGGATTTTCACGATGCTGTTGAATTAAACGAATCTTCAGAGGATGATGAATTTGTAGATGCAGATCAAGAAGCTCCAACAACAGCAGTTCATGGTACTTCAGAGGGTACTCCTCCAGTGGATGCCCCCTAGAACAGCTCAATTTCAACAATCTGGGTATAAATATTCCAGTTCCAGATAATCCAGAAACAAGGATTCATAATACCCATCCTCAACAAAACATCATCGGAAATGTGCAAAGTGGCATTCAAACAAGAAACATGTTGCGAAACAACAACAATGCAGGCCTGTATGCAGCTATTCGAGAATCCGGGCAACAAAACGATTGGTCTTTCGCGTGTTATGTTTCACAGGAAGAGCCAAGAACTTGGAAAGAAGCCATGAAAGATAACTCTTGGGTTGAGGCAATGCAGGAAGAACTGCAACAATTCCAGAAGCTTGGTGTCTGGAAACTCGTAGAGAAACCTGCTGGATACAAGAAGATTGGTACTCGTTGGGTTTTCAAATGCAAAAAGGATGACCGCGGAGTTGTTATCCGGAACAAAGCACGTTTAGTCGTTCAAGGTTTTCGTCAGATAGAAGGAATCGACTATAACGAAGTCTATGCACCTGTTGCACGTCTGGAAGCAATTCGGATCTTTCTGGCTTATGCCTCATTCAAAGGATTCAAGGTTTACCAGATGGACGTCAAAAGTGCATTCTTACATGGTGTGGTTGAAGAAGAGGTGTACGTCGAACAGCCTCCGGGTTTTGAAGATCCTATCCATCCCGATCGGGTTTGGTTGCTCAACAAAGCTCTCTATGGTCTTCATCAAGCACCGCGAGCTTGGTATGCAACCTTATCTAACTATCTGCTGGAGAACGGTTTTCGAAGAGGTCTGATTGACTGTACTCTTTTCATCAAAGAACAAGATGGAGATCTTCTTCTGGTACAGGTATACGTTGATGATATTATTTTTGGTTCTACTAATGATGTCTTGTGTAGGAATTTCGAGCGCATTATGCAGGATAAATTCGAGATGAGTGCTATGGGGGAAATGACCTTCTTTTTGGGCCTACAAGTGCAACAAACTGAGTCTGGGATATTCATCCATCAGACTAAATATGTTGGTGACATCTTGAGCCGGTTCCAGAAGTCTGATGCAACGCCCATTGGTACCCCACTGCCACAAAATCACGGAATTACTCCAGACTTGAAGGGTGAAGCTGTTAGTCCTTCATACTACCGCGCAATGATCGGATCTCTTGTGTACCTCACAGCATCTAGGCCAGACATAATGTACCCAACATGTCTGCTTGCCAGATATCAAGTCAACCCGAAGGCCTCACATCTTGCAGCTGTCAAAAGGATTTTTCGTTATTTGAAGGGTTACCCTGACACCGGTCTATGGTACCCTAGGGATAATAACTTTGAATTGGTCGCTTTCAGTGATTCTGATTTTGGCGGATGCAAAATCGACGGCAAATCCACAACGGCTGGATGTCAGTTTTTAGGAAATCGCCTAGTCACATGGCAGTGCAAGAAGCAGACGTGCGTCGCTACATCAACATGCGAAGCTGAATACATTGCTGCCTCAAGTTGTTGCTCCCAAGTTCTTTGGATCCAACAACAATTACGCGACTACGGTTTTGAATTCCTAACTACTCCTATTTACGTTGATAATTCTGCTGCCTTACAGATCACTAGAAATCCTGTGCAGCACTCAAAGACCAAACACATCGAAATCAAATATCACTTCATACATGATTGCTTTGAGAAAAGGCTAATCGATGTTGTTAAGGTCCACACAGATGACCAACATGCCGACCTTTTTACCAAAGCATTTGACAAATCAAGATTTGACTTTTTATTATTGGTAAACGGCATTAAGGTCAAGCAAGAGTAAAACCAACATCGGAAAATCATTTTTGTAAATACCTTTGTGTTTTTAAATCTTATCTTAGTTTATTGATTTTAGGGGGAGTAAATCCAAAATCTGAAAATCCAAAAACATTGAAAAATTTCAAAAACACAAAAACAATAGAAAAACAAAAATGAGTTTCCTGGCGAGCAAAAGAGAAAATGATAGTACATCAGTGGTCTATCCAAACCTCTTTAAATCTTAAATGAAAAACGATAAGCAGCTCTATATAAGATGTATCGGTAGACTCACAATCATTTTAAAGTGTGCAGGGTGATATAAACTTAAATCGACTGAAGACCAGGTGGGAACCATTCATTGGCATATGGTCTTAGTACCGAAATTTTGTTTGATAGATTGCCGAGGTTCTGAGATATTCGGTCTTTATGCTGCTTATCATCTGGGTATCATGGTTGTTTCTTTTACCGAAAAATAACGGGGATGCAAGTCTAGATCTTCCATGATATTATACATACGTGTACATACTACATTCGACCTCAATAAGTGATAAACAATCACATGTCCATAACAAATAAGTGATAAAATATCACATTTATCCGGGAGTCAAGTTCGTCTCTCTACTGTACGGAAGTACTGACCTGTTCACGGACTTGCTCCTGTGCCCTCATGCATATGAAAATCAAGTTCCAAGTTCCTCGTAAATAAGTTATTATATCACATAGGGCTTGTTTTCAAATCAAAATAAGTGAGAATCTCACATCATATACGGTCAAACAGATGATAATTGGTGTACTCACCGGTAAGATGAACCCTCGTGCATACCTTGATACGGGAATGTGTCGTGATGTGGATGAACACCGGTCGGTAAGTATAAATCATACCTTAACGTATCCCCTCGCCATGATTACATCTGATAAGTTGAGCTTAAGTGGACAACAATACCGATAATTGTTATAGGAAGCTTATCTTAATGTTAACTAACTGAACAACAAGAGTGTTTTGGCATGACCGTACACTGATATGATTCTCTTACCCTCGAAACTCGCAAAAAGAATGTCTGTATATATATTTATTTACTGCTTTCAGTCTTTACATTTCAAAATATTAAAAATACCAAAAAGATTTTAAGTGAGTTTTAATATAAACTTTATAAAAGCCAAAAAGATTTTATTTCTACTTTATTTTCGATCGTACGATGTTGGAGCTCGAGTCTTCGTCACCTGAAACCTGACTGAAAACCAAATTGACTAAATCTTCATAAACGGTCGAAATTTGCAAGTTTTTGAAAGTTAAATCTAAAACTGACAAATTTATTAAACTTTCAAACTGTCGGACCATGTTTGATTGTGACATGGTCATTCGTGTGTCATTTGTTTATACTAACTATATTCCAAGCAGTTGTTCTCATTACGCGTTTAGATTTCTTGCATGTGCAGATTCTAAAGGCAAGGAGAACATAGTCGATGACAAGCTTCGGAATGAAGACAAGATGTGAAGGCACTCAAATGATGAAGATGATCGAGTTGCCGCTGACCATCATCAACACCACAAGGATCTCAAGCATTGAAGATCAAGTCATTCACGAGCATAACTCAAGGGGGAGCTTATGTTAAGGGGGAGTTTGTCAACACACTTCCTACATGATACGGGTAGTTTGTTGATACACTTTCTGCTTTCAAGACGTGAAGACTTTGAAGATCCTCCGACATTGAAGACTTGAAAGGACGTCAAAGACTTGAAGACACAAAGATCGAGACAAAGCTACAGCCAAGGGGGAGTTTGTTGGTGCACTTGTGTCTGTACTTTGTCTGTATTTCGTCACGATATAACGATGTCCTTTGTTAGTCTTTTAAGTTTGACCATGTCAACCATCCTCCTGGTTTGACTTGGCCAAACAGTTAGTGCATGATAATCACATGTCTGTGTCGAAGGATGTCTCATCGAAGGATAGTTTAGATCCTTCGATGGATGATGATAAACCTCGATAGATCATCCTTCGAGGTAAATGTAGATCCTTCGACAGGTTTAACATCGATAGATGATCCTTCGATCAATCTATCTGATCTTTCGGACAGACAATCTGTGTTGGGTATATATACCCATGTAGTGTGTTCATTTCATTGTAGAAGCAAGACAGATAGAAAGATACGAGAGATAGAGAGCGTATTCTGTCAAGAACACACACACACACTTAGAGAGTTTGCAAAACAGATTTGTAAACATTGAGCTTGTAACCGAACCTTTCATACGTATTAATACAAGTGGTGTTAATCGGTGAATATTGTGTGTCTTGTGTTTGTGCTTGTTTCATCTCGGTTTGCACTCTAGCTTGGATTCCGCACTTGCTAGTGTGTTTCACATAACAAGGTTAAGGTTTGACCTCATCCTCCGAGGGACCTACAGTGATAAGAACTCTGACCGTATATATTTCCTGGTATAGTCCTTCTTTGCTTGCCAGTGGAGATTGGTGTCCACAAAAGCATCCATAATTTTATTGTAGGGACCCAAAACCATGTGCGTCTGCTCTATCCTCCATATGTCACTGTCTGCTGTGAAATGATCATTATATTCTGTTCTTATATAAAGCGTTTGTTAGATTTAATCTTGACTTATGGTTTATTATTTGTTTTAATTAGTATCTTTAGTTTGTTTTATTAAAAGTCACGTTATGAGGAGCTTGAGAAGTGGTCGAAGTTTGACCGAGATATGTGGGGGAATGTGAACGTTCAAGTCAAAGCTGGTAGAATAATTCTCCTCATTTATGTGGCTGTAGTTTGTTTACGTTAGGTAGCATGTGGGTTATTGTAAGGCTATAAATAGCCTAGTCTTTTGTTGAATAAAGTGTTCATTTTTCCTTTTACAAAAGTCTCTTATTATTTTCTCTGCATATTTTTTCCACCACAAACACCAACAGTTCGAAAACCTCAGATTCATATTCGAATAAGAAGGGGCCTGAATACCAACATTTGGTATCAGAGCACCCAGGTTAGGGGTCGATTAGAAGAAGATAGGAAGCAGCGATTTCATGTGAATCGCAAAGGAAGAAAGAAGACCGAGAGAGAGACCGACATTGGCGAGAAGAACAAAGCCATAACTGACCGGTGGCTTGAAAATCAGACCGAAGAACTCTCGCCAGAAAGACCGTAGGTGTGAGCCAGAGACCGAAAGCTTACATCAGATAAGACCGAAGACCGTGACCGCTGCCGGAAAGTGAACTCCGGCGGAAGACCGAGAAGACCGACGAGCCGCAAGAGGCCCGCGACAACTAGACCGAGACCGCAGAGAAGACCGTGACCGGCGGTTCGACCGAAAAGGAAAGCTCAAGACCGAAAAAGAAGTGAAGCATGGCAATGGTACCTGTTAAAGAGGCTGGTTCGATGTCGTTTCAAGTTCCGGTTTTGACCCCAACAAACTATCCGGTGTGGGCAGTCAAGGTTAAGGCCATTATGGATGCAAATGGTGTATGGGAGACTGTTGAACCGAGGGCGTTAGGTGCTGAACCGGATGAAAAGAAAGCAAAACAAGCTTTAGCCTTTTTGTTTCAAGCTATTCCCGAAGAGATGGTGCTGCAAATGGCTAGCTACACCGATCCCAAGCAAGTGTGGGACGGACTGAAGACCCGGTACTTGGGTGTAGATCGGGTAAGAGCGGCTCGACTTGCAACATTAAGAAGGGAGCTTGAAACTATGCGCATGAAAGAGGGTGAAGCGGTTGATGATTTCGTGGTGAAATTGAACGGCATAGCATCGAAGGTAAGGTCTCTAGGTTATGAACTTGAAGAAGTTGATTTAGTGAAAAGGTTACTTGATTCGATGCCAAAGCCATTCTTTCAACTTGTGGCTTCAATCGAACAATGTTTTGATTTGGAAACAATGTTATTCGACGAAGCCGTTGGAAGATTAAAGGCGTATGAAGAGCGTATGAAAAGCCATGAGGAAAAGGAGGGAGAGCAAGGCCAACTCTTGATGGCTAGTGAGCAAAAGAATGGTGATGGTGATAGGCGATACGGTCGAGGAAGAGGTCGTGGAAGAAGCAGTGATAGAGGCGGAAGAGGCCGTGGAAGAGGCTCGGGTCGAGGTGACAAAAGTGGAATTAGGTGTTATGATTGTGGAGTTTTTGGGCATTTTAGCTACGAGTGCACGAAATGGAACGACAAAGACAAAGAAGCCAACTTGATCGAAGAAGACGAAGAGCCGACACTTCTTTGATGAAGAAACGGGTCAAGATTAAGGGGGAGAATGTTAGATTTAATCTTGACTTATGGTTTATTATTTGTTTTAATTAGTATCTTTAGTTTGTTTTATTAAAAGTCACGTTATGAGGAGCTTGAGAAGTGGTCGAAGTTTGACCGAGATATGTGGGGGAATGTGAACGTTCAAGTCAAAGCTGGTAGAATAATTCTCCTCATTTATGTGGCTGTAGTTTGTTTACGTTAGGTAGCATGTGGGTTATTGTAAGGCTATAAATAGCCTAGTCTTTTGTTGAATAAAGTGTTCATTTTTCCTTTTACAAAAGTCTCTTATTATTTTCTCTGCATATTTTTTCCACCACAAACACCAACAGTTCGAAAACCTCAGATTCATATTCGAATAAGAAGGGGCCTGAATACCAACAGCGTTCAGCATTCCCAATACAACCACATCAAAACTCATCTACAACATCATATCTTTCACCAGGAAGCGCTACTTCGATTCTTATCTTCCTTCAACAAATTTTGTAAGTGAGCAGCCTCTCGCTTCCTTGAAAACATGGCCATACGTATGCCACGCATCATTCAAGCAAGAAAAATTCTCAAACGGTCCCTCTCTAATGGTAGCACCACTCCTGCATCTATGGACACCCCCAAAGGCTATTTTGCCATTTATGTTGGAGAACAAGAGAAGAAGCGGTTTGTGGTGTCTGTATCACTACTAAGCGAACCTACGTTTCAGGAGCTACTGCATCAGGCAGAAGAAGAGTTTGGCTACAACCATCCAATGGGCGGGCTCGCGATTCCCTGTAGTGAAGATGTATTCACAGATCTGGCTTCTCGTTTGTGAGCATTTTGACTTGTATACATCTGTCTATATCTACAACAGTTTTGTAAACATCTAACCAGTAGGAACCATTTATAGTTGTAAATTTAGATCATTGATCCAGATGAATGAAATTTAGTTTGGATATTCTTTTGAGTTAATGGTATTCTATATTTTTATAACATGGTTTTATTTGAATAAGAAGCGAGTTAGTAGCTAGTTAAAAAGGTTTAACTGGATAGCTACACTGAGAATTACATGCTCTCACATTTAGATAAAACCTGACAATAAGAAGATGTTTATACCTAATCCAGATCCTGCCTTGTAAAAAGCATTGAAATAAAGGCAAGGTTACACGTGTACGAGTCCCGAACTTGTTAACAATACAGACTCAGTTTAAATGGTTCTCCTGTTTGAAATTTCTATTAATATAATTACCATGGTCAAGGAAAGAATTCCCACTATAGAGTCTTAAGTGTTCTTAAATGAGCTAGCTAATGTTTGAGGTTCACACTGTTGGAAATCAGGCCCCACAAATACACACTTAAACACACTCACTCAACGTGTATATGATTTACAGAAGGTGGAAGTATAACAACCAATAAAAAACTAAACTTTATCCTAAAGAACCGGCTAGAAGAAGACTTCTTCTACCCCACGTGCACCTTCCTTGTTAATCGGTCAACTTTTATTTACTGGTCCTTCGTAAGCATAACAACTCCCAAGTTGTTCACTTTCACACGTTTGCATGAACCCATAATAGATGACCCGTTAACCCATGATCTGTGACCCGTACTCGACCCGAACCAACCCGAACTTGACCCGTAATCAAGATTAAACCCAACATTCACCCCCTTAATCTTGATTCGGTTCTTTGTTCTGGCTTGTCTTCAGTCTTGCTAAACTTTCTTGATTCGAACCCGTTCTTGTTTGCTTGTCGAATCTTCTTGCTAACTTTCATGCTTTCTGAACTTGCTCTTTCTTTCTTGCTCAATCCAAGTTCAACTTTCTTGCTATTTGAATCATTAAGATTCAATCTTTCTACTTTCTACGAGCCAATATGACTCGATTCTTGCTCTTGCTTCACGAACCACGCAGGCCCGACCTTTCTCTTTCTTACGTGAACGCTTTCGGTCTTCGGTTCACGACTCGGTTTAATGTGAACTCTCGGTCTTTCTTCACAATTCGGTCTTTCTTTCGATCATTCGGTCTAAGCTTTCTATCGATAAAAGCTTCTTTCGGTCTACGATCTTTATCGGTCTATCTTGGTGCGAACCTTCGGTCAATGTCACACCCACGGTCTCCATCTCATGTGAACCTCTTCGGTCTCGGATTCACAATTCTGGCCTTTCGGTCTAAGCATTCTTCAAGAAATGCTTCTTTCGGTCTGCGGTCTCTCACCGGTTTCTATTACTCCGGTGACGGTCTCGGTCTTCGCTGCGGTGTGCAGCCGGTCTTCTCGCCGACCTCAGTCTTCTCTTTCTCCCACCAGAATTAACATTCCGGCAGCGGTCTTTCAAGCCATTCGGTCTGCACGGCGCGGTCTTCTCTCTTCTTGTTGATGTTGCCACTTCAACCTTCTGGACAGCATCGTTTCTTCAATTAACATGCCCTGTTCTCTTCCTTTTTCGGTGACATGATGCTTCTTTCTTTCTTTCGATGCTTTCTGCTTCGGTCCTTACAGCCAAAGGACTGCACTCCGTCTCTTGCCACCGACTCTCAAAACGGCCCTCCAATCTCACCTTGCTCTGATACCAACTGTTGGAAATCAGGCCCCACAAATACACACTTAAACACACTCACTCAACGTGTATATGATTTACAGAAGGTGGAATTATAACAACCAATAAAAAACTAAACTTTATCCTAAAGAACCGGCTAGAAGAAGACTTCTTCTACCCCACGTGCACCTTCCTTGTTAATCGGTCAACTTTTATTTACTGGTCCTACGTAAGCATAACAACTCCCAAGTTGTTCACTTTCACACGTTTGCATGAACCCATAATAGATGACCCGTTAACCCATGATCTGTGACCCGTACTCGACCCGAACCAACCCGAACTTGACCCGTAATCAAGATTAAACCCAACACACACAAACACCTGACTCGAACAGAGATATTGAAGATAATAATCGCTAGCGCTCAACAACTTTACCAAACTTCTTAAACCTCCACATTACGATGTAACGAAGGCATTCTAGAGTTTTTACTCATCTTATGTGTTGATCAACGTGTGTGAGGCAATCAATAAACAATTTTCAAGAGGCTCAGGTTCCTTGGAAACATAACTCCCTAAGAAACTTGGACTGTATATTTGCTACTTTCAATCAGCAATCTTGAATTAGAGGGTAATTTCCGTTTTTTTTTTTATATTTAAGCATCGATGTTAGTGGTTAAAGTTGTAGTTTAAACACTAGTTTGGATAACCAAGTCTAATGCAGATCACTAGGTGGGAGGACACAGTGTCCTACAAGTGATAATTGTTGACTCAATCATCAAGACAAAGCCATGTGACATTGGCCTTCTTCACTACTTATTGTACTCAAGGCCATATAATTATTCATGTTAATCTCCTGTTTGGACTGTGATTGAATATCGATGTCCACAAATTCTTTATAATTTTATTTTCAAGATACAAGACCATGTGTGTTTGTTTTATCGTCCATGTGCCCCTGTCTATTATGTACCTCATTATATCTTCTTGGTATATATATATATATCATTCAACATGCACAATACACCCACATCTTCCTAGAAAATCATCTACAATATCACCCAACCAGAAGCAATACTTTGATTTTGTTTTCCATAACAAACATTTCCAAGTGAAACAGACTCACACTATCTTGAAAATATGGCCATCTGTATGCCTCGTATCATTCAAGCAAGAAAAATTCTGAAGCGGTCATTATCTAATGGAAGCAGAACTCCAACATATACGGACATCCCAAAAGGCTATTTTGCAATTTATGTTGGGGAACAAGAAAAGAAGCGGCACATGGTCCCGGTATCACTATTAAGCGATCCTTTGTTTCAGGACTTACTGCATCAGGCGGAGGAAGAGTTTGGGTACAACCACCCAATGGGCGCGCTCACAATTCCTTGTAGTGAAGACGTATTCACGGATCTTGCTTCTCGTTTGGGAGCGTTCTGACATGTATACGTTTGTCTTTATAACCGCAGTTTTGTAAACAGCTAACAATTAGGAACACTTTATAGATAGATGTAAATAGAGAATTGTTCCAGTTGAATGAAATTTAACTTGGATGTATTTATTGAGTTGAAGGAATCTTAACTTTTTTTAATTGCTGGTTTTCTTAAAAATACAAAGCTTGTGATCAGCTAGAGATAAAGGAAAACAAGTGGATACTTACAAAGAGAATTACGTTTCTTATTTTGTCACTCAAACTGACACTGCACTCAATCAACTAAATTTTACACCAGGAAGAGACATCCATTATACATAAGTCACTCACTGAACTAAAACAAAACAAACACATGTCCTCACATCATTTGTTAACAATATGGTCTCTGATTACAGCAGAGTGAAATTCAAATTATGATAATTACCTTGCATAGGAACGAATCTCACCTGTTAGTATTTTTGTTGATGCACTTTTTGTGTCTGTTACTAGTCTTGTATGTAATGTCGTATTTTGTACGGTCTTTAATCTTTTATCGAGTCTGTATCCGTAGTCGACCAAGTCGGATATCCTCCTATCCGCTTGTGTCCGACGTGTTTTGTCTCTCCTTGTATGTATTTACAGTAAAACTATGCATGTCGCATGTAAGGGTAATTATGTCAATGTGTAATAACCTTCTATGCTATCTGTTTCTGCAAACTGTTGTGCAGAAACAGTTTACAAATTGCAGGCCTTGACGAAACAGGCCTGTTTCGTCAATTTGATGTCGACGAATCAGGCTTGTCGGTTTCGTTTGTGATTCGTCAAGGTAGTCATCGAATCAGACTTGATTCGTTGACTGTTGGGCTTTTTGTTGGGCTTGTCTCTGTTTCGTCAGCCCACCTTCTGATTCGTCAAGACTCTAAGCCCATCTGCTATATAAAGGCACAGAAGGTTTCACAGAAAGGTTAGAGATGCCAGTTTACCCCTTGTGCTTGTAAGAACTGTGTTTGTATCAGTTTGCATTTCTCATCAAGTTAATCAAACGATTGTGTTTCTTTGATTAACCCTTGTACTCTTTATGTTCTGTGTTTGATTGGCCAAGTTAAGTGGTTTCCGCACACTTAGCTTTGTTTGTTATAAACAAGGATTCCGTAGTGAAAATCGATCCTCCGATTTAGGGACCTACAAGTGGTATCAGAGCCTTGGCTGGCTCTTATCCTTGTTTAAAATCAAACATAGTTCGGTTTGGTTGTTTTGTGTTTGTGTTGTTTTGCTCAAAAGGTGTTCTTGAAAACTTTATACTTTTCTGGAAAAAGGGTTCACAAAATATTGACTGTTTTGGTGTTTTTGCTTGAATTTTAGTGAAAACCTTGATTGTTTGTGTGTTTTTCATACTTACAAGTTGGTTTTTGTTGAAATTTTCTAGTTAAAATTGGTTCTTGGAAATTGTCAGCTCATCAGATTGTGTTGTGTTCTTTATACCTTCATAACATCTTCAAAGTGTTCTTGACTAAAATTACTTTTTAATCTAAAGGATAAGATTGGTTGTTTTTTGAAAAATGTTTGACCATACTCTATTACCCACCATACTTCTGAAAGGGTAAGGGAAGCAGGTTGAAATTCGTGTGAGTTGACATAGTGTGTATAAACAATTCACCAACTTTTACCAACCACTGACAACTTTTTTGCCGAATCAGAATCTCGACCAATCAGGATTTCAACGAAACAGAACTCTATCTCGCCAAAGGCTATTTCAACGAATTAGAAAGTAATTCGTCAACATCTGTTTGACGAATCACAGTCTGTTTCGCCAAAAGTACCTTTGACGAATCACATTTCTGTTTCTTCAAACTTATTTGACGAATCACATTCCTATTTCTTCAAACTTACTTGACGAAACAAAGTCTATTTCGTCAATAGTTATTTCGTCAAAATCTGTTTCGTCAAAACCTATTTCGTCAAGGAAGTTGTGGTTTTTAAACAGAAGGTTTGCAAGTCAACCATAACAGTGTGTTTTCGAGTGTTTGTTCAAGTTTTCAGGTAGTAGACATCAAAGATGAGTTGTACAAGTCCTTGGGACTGGAGTACGGACCCACAGCCTGGTCAAGATCAAACTTCCGCAGCGGCTTGGGCAAGAAGTATGTTCCCTCCACCATCAATTAGTGCAAGTCAATGGGCACTTGTTTCCAATCAAAGTCAAAGCATTCAAAATCTCTTACTTAGCGAAAGTGAAACGGGCAGCAACAATCGCCCACCAAAGTTGAATCATATGAATGACTTTCCCTCATGGAAAAATCGCTTTCACACATATGTACAAGGACAGGAGAGACCTGTGAGACTTAGTGAAACTCTCTAAACATTGTTTGTATATGTTTCGGGTTGTACTCATCCCTAATCAATAGATATTGAATCTTTTGGTTACGTGTGTTATTATCTTACACTTTGTTTGGTTTGCACCGTCACGTGGATTCCGCACCCGTTACCGTGTTTGTGATAAACAAGGATAGGTTTACGTTATCGATCCACCGGAAAAACGGGACCTAAAATTGGTATCAGAGCTATTTGAACGTTTGATAGATCTCTGCTGAGCATTTTATCTTTGCCATTTTATGATCAAGAGGGAGTTCGGGATTCAGTATTTTAGAGGGATCAAGAGGGAGTTCGGGATTCAGTATTTTAGATCTCTGCTGAGCATTTTATCTTTGCCATTTTATGATGTGGCTGCCTTGACAAAGATAGATCTCATTAATCGCTCAGGTTTTGATGGTGCAACGCTATTTGAACGTTTGATACGAATGAACAAGAAATCGGGGTGGAAAGACAAGTCTTACAAGCCTCAGTTTCCCAGACATCAGCAGATAAAGTTCACGCTTGATCCGGAAACCAACACCGGTAGATACAAGCTAGTGTATGAGCCTGCAAGAGTGGTTGAAAAGATTCCTTTAATGCCGATGCAGCAAGACTTTCTTGGAGACATGCGTTTATGGTGTTATGATTCAGATACGCATGAAGCAGTGATCGTGTTCAACGATGACGGGAATTTTAGAATACTGGACCCGATGTGGCTGGTGAATATGTCAGCGTCCGATATCATGAAGTTGTACAGGCACGACATCATTTATGAAGATAAGGATGCTCAACAGGCCTTGAAGTTTCAACGGATTGCTTGCTACTTCTATTACCGGGGAATACATTCTGGTAGTTCCTGGTCCGAGCGTCACCTCTGAAGATCAAGATGAAGAACGAAGACGAGTAACAGACAAGGGGGAGTTTGTTGATGCACTTTTTGTGTCTGTTACTAGTCTTGTATGTAATGTCGTATTTTGTACGGTCTTTAATCTTTTATCGAGTCTGTATCCGTAGTCGACCAAGTCGGATATCCTCCTATCCGCTTGTGTCCGACGTGTTTTGTCTCTCCTTGTATGTATTTACAGTAAAACTATGCATGTCGCATGTAAGGGTAATTATGTCAATGTGTAATAACCTTCTATGCTATCTGTTTCTGCAAACTGTTGTGTAGAAACAGTTTACAAATTGCAGGCCTTGACGAAACAGGCCTGTTTCGTCAATTTGATGTCGACGAATCAGGCTTGTCTGTTTCGTTTGTGATTCGTCAAGGTAGTCAACGAATCAGACTTGATTCGTTGACTGTTGGGCTTTTTGTTGGGCTTGTCTCTGTTTCGTCAGCCCACCTTCTGATTCGTCAAGACTCTAAGCCCATCTGCTATATAAAGGCACAGAAGGTTTCACAGAAAGGTTAGAGATGCCAGTTTACCCCTTGTGCTTGTAAGAACTGTGTTTGTATCAGTTTGCATTTCTCATCAAGTTAATCAAACGATTGTGTTTCTTTGATTAACCCTTGTGCTCTTTATGTTCTGTGTTTGATTGGCCAAGTTAAGTGGTTTCCGCACACTTAGCTTTGTTTGTTATAAACAAGGATTCCGTAGTGAAAATCGATCCTCCGATTTAGGGACCTACAATTTTACATGTTCTTGTAATACTTGTAAATGATGTCCACATAAGCATGTCACAGGAACAACAAAGGCAACATTTCTGACCACTACAATCATTAGACATGAAAAAATCAGCACACAGCAACTTGACTACATGTACAAAGATATGATTTAAAGGAGATGTTCTAAAAGTTCGCATGTCATATGTAATGATCAACCTGGACGAGACATCCAAAGAACGTTTACTGGAGGTTCTTGGTATTGCAAAACTGTTGATACACTTTTGTGTGGACGCGGCACGTTCGGTTCGACACTTTAACGGAATGAAGACCAAGTCGGATATCCTCCTATCCTACTTGGGTCCGAAAAGTTTGTCTCATTTGTTTTGTAATGTATAAATGAACAATGCATGTTGCATACTTGGTTTATGTCTGTTTGTGTGTTTATAACGGTGGTCTGCAGCAAACTGTTAACAGTTTGCATCATATCCATGTTTGGCAGCCCTCGACGAAACTCAAGTTTCGTCGAGCACTCATATGGGGAAACTCCCTTTGTGATGAAACTCCAAGTTTCGTCATCTAGTGCATGGGGAAACTCCATGATGAAACTGCTAGAGTTTCACCAAGCTAAAGGACAAAACCATCATGTAACTCTAAGTTTCATCATGCTAAAGGACAAAACCATGGTGAAACTTCAAGTTTATCCATGACGAAACTTGTGTTGTGATGAAACTCCTAGGAATTTCACCATACTACAGGACAAAAATCATGGAGTTTTATCAAACCTTGTGTAGTTTCGCCATAAGCCCCCATGTTTCGTCACTGTTGTGTCCAGCTGCCTATATAAACACACATGGTTTTACTTTGAAACTACGAGAGCATAACCCACTGTAAGAGTTTACTTCAAACTGTGTGTATCGGTTTGAACCTTTGTTCTCATCTAATCAATTAAGTGTGATTCATTGGTTACTTTGTGTTCGTCATCATTATCTGTGCTTGGTTTGGCATCGTTACGGGGATTCCGCACCCGTGACCGTGTTTGTTATAAACAAGGATTCGGTTTCGTATTCGATCCTCTCAGATTCGGGACCTACAAAAACCCTACAAATCCAGAGATGAATAATTTATTTTTGACATATTCAATGGGTAAACTTTACATAGATTTATATTTTGTATATCTTTGCTGAGAATTAATAGGTTAATGAATATCCTAGGGGCCAGGGACGATTTTCAAACCACTAATTTGGATAACCAGCTGAACCATCGGTCCTTAGGCGGTAAGACAGAATGACCCAATGTGGAATTTTTGGTTGAAATGCCAAGATACATGCATGTGATATTGGTCCTCTTATTCACTAGTTAATGTGATAAGAACTCTGACCGTATATATTTCCGGGTATAGTCCTTCTTTGCTTGCCAGTGGAGATTGGTGTCCACAAAAGCATCCATAATTTTATTGTAGGGACCCAAAACCATGTGCGTCTGCTCTATCCTCCATATGTCACCGTCTATTGTGAAATGATCATTATATCCTGTTCTTATATAAAGCGTTCAGCATTCCCAATACAACCACATCAAAACTCATCTACAACATCATATCTTTCACCAGGAAGCGCTACTTCGATTCTTATCTTCCTTCAACAACTTTTGTAAGTTAGCAGCCTCTCGCTTCCTTGAAAACATGGCCATACGTATGCCACGCATCATTCAAGCAAGAAAAATTCTCAAACGGTCCCTCTCTAATGGTAGCACCACTCCTGCATCTATGGACATCCCCAAAGGCTATTTTGCCATTTATGTTGGAGAACAAGAGAAGAAGCGGTTTGTGGTGTCTGTATCACTACTAAGCGAACCTACGTTTCAGGAGCTACTGCATCAGGCAGAAGAAGAGTTTGGCTACAACCATCCAATGGGCGGGCTCACGATTCCCTGTAGTGAAGATGTATTCACAGATCTGGCTTCTCGTTTGGGAGCATTTTGACTTGTATACATCTGTCTATATCTACAACAGTTTTGTAAACATCTAACCAGTAGGAGCCATTTATAGTTGTAAATTTAGATCATTGATCCAGATGAATGAAATTTAGTTTGGATATTCTTTTGAGTTCATGGTATTCTATATTTTTATAACATGGTTTTATTTGAACAAGAAGCGAGTTAGTAGCTAGTTAAAAAGGTTTAACTGGATAGCTACACTGAGAATTACATGCTCTCACATTTAGATAAAACCTGACAATAAGAAGATGTTTATACCTAATCCAGATCCTGCCTTGTAAAAAGCATTGAAATAAAGGCAAGGTTACACGTGTACGAGTCCCGAACTTGTTAACAATACAGACTCAGTTTAAATGGTTCTCCTGTTTGAAATTTCTATTAATATAATTACCATGGTCAAGGAAAGAATTCCCACTATAGAGTCTTAAGCGTTCTTAAATGAGCTAGCTAGTGTTTGAGGTTCACACAAACACCTGACTCGAACAAAAAGGCAAGATAGATGTAATGGTGGCAGTCCAGAATTTGAGGTCAGCATAAACACTGAGCTTCAGAGATATTGAAGATAATAATCGCTAGCGCTCAAAAACTTAACCAAACTTCTTAAACCTCCACGTTACGATGTAACGAAGGCATTCTAGAGTTTTTACTCATCTTATGTGTTGATCAACGTGTGTGAAGCAGTCAATAAACAATTTTCAGGAGGCTCAGGTTCCTTGGAAACATAACTCCCTAAGAAATTAAGACTGTATATTTGCTACTTTAAATCAGCAATCTTGAATTAGAGGGTAATTTCCGTTTTGTTTTATATTTAAGCATCGATGTTAGTGGTTAAAGCTGTAGTTTAAACACTAGTTTGGATAACCAAGTCTAATGCAGATCACTAGGTGGGAGGACACAGTGTCCTACAAGTGATAATTGTTGACTCAATCATCAAGACAAAGCCATGTGACATTGGCCTTCTTCACTACTTATTGTACTCAAGGCCATATAATTATTCATGTTGATCTCCTGTTTGGATTGTGATTGAATATCGATGTCCACAAATTCTTTATAATTTTATTTTCAAGATACAAGACCATGTGTGTTTGTTTTATCGTCCATGTGCCCCTGTCTATTATGTACCTCATTATATCTTCTTGGTATATATATATATCATTCAACATGCACAATACACCCACATCTTCCTAGAAAATCATCTACAATATCACCCAACCAGAAGCAATACTTTGATTTTGTTTTCCATTACAAACATTTCCAAGTGAAACAGACTCACACTATCTTGAAAATATGGCCATCTGTATGCCTCGTATCATTCAAGCAAGAAAAATTCTGAGGCGGTCATTATCTAATGGAAGCAGAACTCCAACATATACGGACATCCCAAAAGGCTATTTTGCAATTTATGTTGGGGAACAAGAGAAGAAGCGGCACATGGTCCCGGTATCACTATTAAGCGAGCCTTTGTTTCAGGACTTACTGCATCAGGCGGAGGAAGAGTTTGGGTACAACCACCCAATGGGCGCGCTCACAATTCCTTGTAGTGAAGACGTATTCACGGATCTTGCTTCTCGTTTGGGAGCGTTCTGACATGTATACATTTGTCTTTATAACCGCAGTTTTGTAAACAGCTAACAATTAGGAACAATTTATAGATAGATGTAAATAGAGAATTGTTCCAGTTGAATGAAATTTAACTTGGATGTATTTTTTGAGTTGAGAATCTTAACTTTTTTTAATTGCTGGTTTTCTTAAAAATACAAAGCTTGTGATCAGCTAGAGATAAAGGAAAACAAGTGGATACTTACAAAGAGAATTACATTTCTTATTTTGTGACTCAAACTGACACTGCACTCAATCAACTAAATTTTACACCAGGAAGAGACATCCATTATACATAAGTCACTCACTGAACTAAAACAAAACAAACATGTGTCCTCACATCATTTGTTAACAATATGGTCTCTGATTACAGCAGAGTGAAATTCAAATTATGATAATTACCAATATTTTAAAAACCGTAAATACCGGCCGGTTATACCGATATTACCGTTTATAGATGTAAATCCGGTACGAAACACCCCGGTAAATAAGTGAAACGGTATAAGGTTTGTACCGACGATAAAATCCAGTATACCGGTTTGAAACGTAATACCGGTATCGGCCTAGGGTTATTTTAGTTTGGGTTGTTACTTATTTTTATTATATATGTTACTTATCTAACGGAATTTTTATATATTATGATTATTCGTAACTAAAAGTTCTTATTTAATATTGTATGAAACACAAATAGTTGATGTTTTCAACACTCAAATGCCTTAAACATATCGTACACTTTCATTTAAAAGAGCTTGTCAGAAAATTGAATGGTTTTTTTTATTATCTTTTTGATTATTTTTTATTATGGATTTACTTTTTGATCATCTTTTAATATGTAATCATGCATTTTTGGATTAACTTTTGAGTTGATGTTGTAATTTATGAAATTATAGAGCTAGCTAGTCAACCCGGTTGAACCGCTCGGTACAACTAGGTTCAACCGGTTGAACCATTTTTTAACTTAATCCGGTTTGATTTAAAAACCGGTTTTTAAAACAATGATAATTACCTTGCATAGGAACGAATCTCACCTGTTAGTATTTTACATGTTCTTGTAATACTTGTAAATGATGTCCACATAAGCATGTCACAGGAACAACAAAGGCAACATTTCTGACCACTACAATCATTAGACATGAAAAAATCAGCACACAGCAACTTGACTACATGTACAAAGATATGATTTAAAGGAGATGTTCTAAAAGTTCGCATGTCATATGTAATGATCAACCTGGACCAGACATCCAAAGAACGTTTACTGGAGGTTGTTGGTATTGCAAAACTGTTGATACACTTTTGTGTGGACGCGGCATGTTCGGTTCGACACTTTAACGGAATGAAGACCAAGTCGGATATCCTCCTATCCTACTTGGGTCCGACAAGTTTGTCTCATTTGTTTTGTAACGTATAAATGAACAATGCATGTTGCATACTTGGTTTATGTCTGTTTGTGTGTTTATAACGGTCTGCAGCAAACTGTTAACAGTTTGCATCATATCCATGTTTGGCAGCCCTCGACGAAACTCCCAAGTTTCGTCGAGCACTCATATGGGGAAACTCCCTTTGTGATGAACCTCCAAGTTTCGTCATCTAGTGCATGGGGAAACTCCATGATGAAACTCCTAGAGTTTCACCAAGCTAAAGGACAAAACCATCATGAAACTCTAAGTTTCATCATGCTAAAGGACAAAACCATGGTGAAACTTCATGTTTATCCATGACGAAACTTGTGTTGTGATGAAACTCCTAGGAGTTTCACCATACTACAGGACAAAAATCATGGAGTTTCATCAAACCTTGTGTAGTTTCGCCATAAGCCCCCATGTTTCGTCACTGTTGTGTCCAGCTGCCTATATAAACACACATGGTTTTACTTTGAAACTATGAGAGCATAACCCACTGTAAGAGTTTACTTCAAACTGTGTGTATCGGTTTGAACCTTTGTTCTCATCTAATCAATTAAGTGTGATTCATTGGTTACTTTGTGTTCGTCATCATTATCTGTGCTTGGTTTGGCATCGTTACGGGGATTCCGCACCCGTGACCGTGTTTGTTATAAACAAGGATTCGGTTTCGTATTCGATCCTCTCAGATTCGGGACCTACAAAAACCCTACAAATCAAGAGATGATTAATTTATTTTTGACATATTCAATGGGTAAACTTTACATAGATTTATATTTTGTATATTTTGTTGAGAATTAATAGGTTAATGAATATCCTACGGGCCAGGGACGATTTTCAAACCACTAATTTGGATAACCAGCTGAACCATCGGTCCTTAGCTGGTAAGACACAATGACCCAATATGGAATTTTTGGTTGAAATGCCAAGACACATGCATGTGATATTGGTCCTCTTATTCACTAGTAAATGTGATAAGAACTCTGACCATATATATTTCCTGGTATAGTCCTTTGCTTGCCAGTGGAGATTGGTGTCCACAAAAGCATCCATAATTTTATTGTAGGGACCCAAAACCATGTGCGTCTGCTCTATCCTCCATATGTCACCATCTATTGTGAAATGATCATTATATCCTGTTCTTATATAAAGCGTTCAGCATTCCCAATACAACCACATCAAAACTCATCTACAACATCATATCTTTCACCAAGAAGCGCTACTTCGATTCTTATCTTCCTTCAACAACTTTTGTAAGTGAGCAGCCTCTCGCTTCCTTGAAAACATGGCCATACGTATGCCACGCATCATTCAAGCAAGAAAAATTCTCAAACGGTCCCTCTCTAATGGTAGCACCACTCCTGCATCTATGGACATCCCCAAAGGCTATTTTGCCATTTATGTTGGAGAACAAGAGAAGAAGCGGTTTGTGGTGTCTGTATCACTACTAAGCGAACCTACGTTTCAGGAGCTACTGCATCAGGCAGAAGAAGAGTTTGGCTACAACCATCCAATGGGCGGGCTCACGATTCCCTGTAGTGAAGATGTATTCACAGATCTGGCTTCTCGTTTGGGAGCATTTTGACTTGTATACATCTGTCTATATCTACAACAGTTTTGTAAACATCTAACCAGTAGGAACCATTTATAGTTGTAAATTTAGATCATTGATCCAGATGAATGAAATTTAGTTTGGATATTCTTTTGAGTTCATGGTATTCTATATTTTTATAACATGGTTTTATTTGAATAAGAAGCGAGTTAGTAGCTAGTTAAAAAGGTTTAACTGGATAGCTACACTGAGAATTACGTGCTCTCACATTTAGATAAAGCCTGACAATAAGAAGATGTTTATACCTAATCCAGATCCTGCCTTGTAAAAAGCATTGAAATAAAGGCAAGGTTACACGTGTACGAGTCCCGAACTTGTTAACAATACAGACTCAGTATAAATGGTTCTCCTGTTTGAAATTTCTATTAATATAATTACCATGGTCAAGGAAAGAATTCCCACTATAGAGTCTTAAGTGTTCTTAAATGAGCTAGCTAGTGTTTGAAGTTCACACAAACACCTGACTCGAACAAAAAGGCAAGATAGATGTAATGGTGGCAGTCCAGAATTTGAGGTCAGCATAAACACTGAGCTTCAGAGATTGTTGGTGCACTTGTGTCTGTACTTTGTCTGTATTCGGTCATGATGTAAAACGATGTCCTTGTATAATGTTTTGTGTCGAAGGATAAGGCATCGAAGGATTGTGTATATCCTTCGATGAGCTCGAAAGATATCATTCGATGGATACAGATGGACTTCGAAGGATCCTTCGAAGTATATGTGGATCCTTCGATGGCTTTGTGATCGACAGATGATCTATCGATCAGTCAGTTTGATCCTTCGACCATACAACCTGTGTTGGGTATATATACCCATGTAGTGTGTTCATTTCTTTCGAGACACTCAGACAGAAAGATAGACAAGTGAGATAGAGAGATAGAACACACACACACTGTTAGAGAGTTTACAAAACAGATTTGTAAACATTGAGCTTGTAACCGAACCTTTCATACGTATTAATACAAGTGGTGTTAATCGGTGAATATTGTGTGTCTTGTGTTTGTGCTTGTTTCAACTCGGTTTGCACTCTAGCTTGGATTCCGCACTTGCTAGTGTGTTAAACATAACAAGGATAAGGTTTAACCTCAACCTCCGAGGGACCTACAAGTGGTATCAGAGCCGTGGCTCTTTTCCTTGTTAAAAAACTGGGTTTGTACAAGACTTTGGAGTGTTTGTTTAGCACCCGTTTTTAGTGTTTTTCTCGCATTTCTTGGCATAAAAACGTGTTCTAAACTTACCGGGTGTGTTAAGGAACGGGTTGGGTAACTTAAAACTTGTTTTTAAGGAACTTGGTGATTTCCGGCCAAAATTCCGGCTTACTCCAGTGACCGGATTTTCTGGATAAGGCTTTCCATTTTCGGCAATATTTTATTTGAAAAGTCTGAGTTGGTGAAAAAGTATGGTCTGACCATACCTTTCTGCCGAAAGATCTCTACCAACCCATCACCTTTTCACCAACCTGTCATCTTTGTGTCAGCTGTGTCAGAAGAGTTCGAAAGATATCCTTGGAAGTCGAAAGATTATCTTTCGATCAGAGGAGGTTCGACAGATATTGATCCTTCGAATATCCTTCGAAGTCTGTGATTTATCTTTCGAGCCAAGGAATCTTTCCGAAGGATATATTGTTCGAGATACAGTTATTGTTCGAAAGATAAGGATCCTTCGTCTTGGAGAATCTTTCGAAGTCGTTGTTCGAAACTCAACAGTGATCTTTCGAACGCTGTTGATCCTTCGAACAAATAGTATCTTTCGATTCTTGTCTGTTTGAATTTAACAAGTTTGTGTTTGTTAAGGTCTTCTATTAGTATCTCATCAAAATGAGTTGTACAAGTCCTTGGGACTGGAGTATTGACTCACAATCTAGTCAAGAACTAACCTCTGCTGCAGCTTGGGCGAAAAGTATGTTTCCACCGCCATCAATCAGTCCAAGTCAATGGGCATTGGTATCCAATCAAAGTCAAAGCATTCAAAATCTTTTGATTAGTGAAAGCGAAACGGGCAGCAACAATCGTCCACCAAAGTTGAACCATATGAACGATTTTCCATCATGGAAAAACCATTTTCACACGTATGTTCAAGGGCAAAGCACCGATCTTTGGACATGTTTCATCAATGCATTCAATGATAATCTTGAGGTTGCAGCATCCACTTCAGAAGGTTATGCTAACATGCACGAAAATGACAAGAAGGCTTATGAATTGGAGAAAAAGGCCTTTGCTACACTTACACAAGCACTCAACAAAGATATCTATCATCAGTTCTCCTACTGCAAGAACACGAAAACATTGTGGGATGCCTTAGTTGCTAGAGGAGAAGGCAATGCAGCTACTCGAAAGTCTCGTCATGATTTGTTGAAGAAAGAGTTTGAATCGTTTCAGTTTTTGGAAAACGAAACTCTAAATGATATGACAACACGTTTCTATCATCTGATTAGTGAAATGTGTGCTTATGGGGTTGTCTCTACTCAACAAGACATGGTGAATAAGTTTGCTGACGCCTTACCTCCAAAGTGGAGTTCTTTTATTGAGTTGTTAAAGCATACTGGAACTCTAGACACGGTTAACATCTATGAGTTCATTCAGAAGCTGGAACATAAAAATGATGAAGAAATCAGGAAGGCAAAGCGAGCTCCCGCTCCTCAGAATACTGAAATGTACCTTCCAGGCTTCGATGCTTTGGCAAGATCCGCTGCAGCTCAGCAACCTAAACTGCAAACTGCATTTGTGTCCAACACAAGTTCCTTTCCGTTTCCTCAATCAACTGCTGCTCCGGCTTTTGATCCAAGATCATACATTCCCGTCCCAACACAGTCACAAGTCCAACCACCACAACAACAGCAACAACTACAACAGGCTCATTATACAAACAATCCTCAACCTCAAAACCCTAACACAATCCGAGTCGATAATTCAAACCTTTCACACATCAGCATTGAAGTTGCTAAGGAGCATATGGAAATTATCAATACAATGGTCAGTGCTTACTGTGGTTTGGTTGCAGGTCAGCTTGGAAACATCAACATGACCAATGAAGATTATCAACAGATCGACAAGGAAGAAATGGAGTTGATGGATATCAAATGGGCTTTTGCTAGTGCAGTAAGAAGGGCAAAAGATTTCATGGCTCGAATGGAAGAACTTCGTTGGAAGGAAAGAAAGATACAAAGTATGGGTTTGATATTAACGCCGTTACATGCTTCAATTGTGGTAATAAAGGGCACTTCAAACGTGAGTGCACTCGACCAACAAAACAAGGCAATCACAACCCTTTCAGAAACCAGACAAGTACTACAAATGTGAATGCCCAGCAAGAAAACCGTGAAAGGAGGATTGTGGTAGTTAATAACAATCAGGGCCAGCCTGGAACTTCAAATCCCAATCGAGCTTTGACTGTTCAAGCTGATGAGGGATGTGACTGGTCTGTGCAGTTTGGTGAAGGTGATCAAGGAAGTGGAACAGCTTGCTATGCAAAGATCATCAATCACATCAAGCATGTTCATAATGAAGAGTCCTCTGAAAGTGATGACAGTTCTGGTTATTCTGGAAGTTCTGATGAAGAAGGCTCTGTTTCTGGGGATAATCAATCAGAGTCTGATGTGAAGGAGGAAGCAGGTTCTAGTGTTGAGGATTTATTGAATGAAGCTGATGAACTCATATGTCAGAAATCAATTCTGATCAAGAAGGCTGCTACTACATCCAGGGAAATGGAAAAGTTCTTTTCTGAAGACGGATCTTTTTCTTTTCAAACTGCCTTTATGACAAATGTGTCAGCCTCTTCGAGTCAGGTAAATTCTGAACCTCCTGCTCCTAGTGTTTGTGAATCATGTGCTGAAATGAAGCTTGAATTAGAAAAGCTTCATAGTCATAATCAAAATTTGGTTATTGAACTTTCCAAATGCAAAGAGGCAAATATGGCTTTAACTCGGAACGAAAAAGATTTTAAATCAGTAATTGAAACATTAAAGAAAAATGTGTCCGAAGTGAACAAAGTAGTTTACCACAAGCAAGTAAGTATAAATGAATACATTAACATTGTGGAAGAAACTAAGAAGCAATTAGCCATTGCCCAATGCGAGCATGATGCGATCAAACAAAAACTGGAGAGTTATTCTAACTCCCAATTTGTGCTTGATCACATCATCGATGTTCAACAACCAAAGGGAAATCAGAAAGGCATAGGGTATAAGAAATGTCCGCCCCCTTTGATGAATAATTATACCAAGATGCCTGATGAGGAGGAAGTGCCTCAGTATGAACCCAGTGTGCCTCTTGATTTTGAGGAATTTGCTACTGGCCTAGGGTTCAAACCGGACAATTCTTCAAACACATCCTCTAAGCAACAAGAAACTTCAGCATCCATGAAGCAAAGTCCTCCAATTATTGAGGACTATGAGACATCGGATGATGAATCAGCATTGGATGTGAGTGATCAGGATAAATCACTTAACAAGATGAAAGGAGTAGTTATTCCACGAGAGAATCACATTCTTTGTGATCCTGATACTCCTGATGTCCCATCTGTTAAGAAACAAGTGATTGATTCTGTCAAAGTTGATAAGACATGTGTGTCTACTGTTAAAAGCAGTAATGTGTTGTATACATTGGTTGGAGGTGATAAAATCTACTCAGATCACGATTTCCCAATTAAAAATGTAAATCAATCTTTGATTGATAAAGTCTTTGAAGACAACACAAACAAATTTTTGGGAAAAACACTTCCGGGAATTGTTGTAACACAATGTGATCCAATTCCTAAGGCTGAGATTAGAAAACAGTTTGGTAATCAAAAATCTTCAACCACTCAACAACCTAGTGCTTCTAATGGTAAACAACCAGTCAAACGAGCTCAAAAGCATAAGGTCTCTCAGATGAAATCTGAAACAAAAGGAGCTCGATCTCAAAAGAAAGCAAAAAGTGTCAAATTCGTGGCATCCACAGGTACGGATAAGATTGAGACTTTTGAGAATAAATCAAACACAGATTTTGTACAACAGGTCACGATCTTAAAACGTAACATTGATAACAATTACACTCAACACACAAATGGGTGTGATGAAAAGGCTAGTACCTCAGGTTCCACGGGTTCGACATCTTGTGGTCAATCAAGTTCTCCTAAATTTGTTGAAAGGAGAACATGTTTTAAATGTGGAGAATTTGGGCACATCATCAAAAACTGCCCAAATGCTCCAAAGAATAAATTTGTTGAGAAAGCTCCACCTGAAACAGCTCATCCTCAACGTCGGTCAGTTTCACCTAAACATGATAAACGAACAGTAAAAGAACATGAAACTAAACAACGACGTAAGAACATGAAAACTGTTGAAAAAGCTTTGAAATCTGAAGTTAAAACAGTTAAAAGGGAACCAAGTGTGTCACAACCTGTAAAACCAGAAGCTTCAAAAACTGTTTACAACACTCAAACTGGTAGGCAAAAACAAACTTGGTTACCTAAGGCGGGTGACAATTCAGGGGGAGCAGTTGTTCTTGAAAACCATCAAGAGATTGATATCACGTTTCGTGATGCTCAGGGACGACCCAAGACCACTAAGGCTTGGGTCCCCATCCTCAACTGATGTTTTAAAATGACATGTGCAGGGTGTTCCAGGAGGAACTATTAATAGTCATTGGATTGTTGATAGTGGAGCATCCAGGCACATGACTGGCGACTTACGGCTCTTATACGACCTGAGAAATATTAGAGGAGGGTATGTCGCATTTGCGGGAGACAAAGGCGGATACATCACTGGAGAGGGAAGTATCTCAAATGGTATTGTGTGCTTCGATAAGATCAATTATGTTAAGCAAATTGATCATAATCTTCTCAGTGTGTCGCAAATCTGCGATAAAAAATTCTCCGTGCATTTTGATGATGCCGGCTGCTATGTGCTGAAACCTGGATTCAAAATTCCACAAGAATGGATTCTCTTATCAGCTCCGAGAGTTAATGATCTTTATATTCTCGACATGAGCCAAGCGATTACAACATCTGCACAAGTCACTTGCTTTGTCTCGAAAGCCACAGAAAAGGAGTCTATATCTTGGCACAGAAGAATGGGACACATTCACTTGAGAAAGATGAACCATTTGGTGAAAAATAATCTTGTGAATGGTGTGCCTGTGAGAAGTTTTCATTTACAAGATATCTGTGTCTCGTGCCAAAAGGGGAAGCAAACAAAGAAGTCTCACCCTTTGAAGAAAATCAACACTGTCAGCATACCTCTCGAACGTCTTCATATGGATTTTTTTGGACCTATGAAACACAAGACAACATTCGGAGATGCTTATTGTCTAGTTGTTACTGATGATTATTCTAGATTTTCTTGGGTATCCTTCATGGCACACAAGAGTGAAACTCCTGGCATCCTCAAGGATCTTCTTACAATGTTGGAGAATCTCTATTCGTTGAAAGTGAAGAGGATCCGAAGCGACAATGGAACCGAATTCAAGAATCAATTTATGGATGAGTTTTGTACTTCTAAAGGCATTCTTCATGAGTACAGTTCTCGTTATACTCCACAACAAAATGGTGTCGCGGAGAGGAAGAATCGGACGATTATCGAGAAACTGCAAGAACAATGTTAGTAGAGTCGGAACTCCCTATTCAATTCTGGGGGGAGGCTGTATCGGCTGCATGCTACACGTTAAACAGAGTTCTTACAGTAAAGAGACATGGCAAAACTTGCTTCGAACTCCTTCAGAAAAGGAAACCGGATCTTTCTTACCTAGAACCGTTTGGTGCTCCATGTACTATGATTGAGCCGGATGGAAAGTTTGGAGCGAAAGCTATCGAGGGTTTCTTCCTTGGATATGCTACTCCGAATTTTCGTGTTTGGAATCTGGCTACCAAAAAGATTGAGCTATGGAGTGAAGTGAGGGTTCAAAGGTACACGAGTCCTGTTAGGGCTCCGGGTGATCCGTGGATGTTCGATTATGATGGACTATTCATCCATCAGACTAAATATGTTGGTGACATCTTGAGCCGGTTCCAGATGTCTGATGCAACGCCCATTGGTACCCCACTGCCACAAAATCACGGAATTACTCCAGACTTGAAGGGTGAAGCTGTTAGCCCCTCATACTACCGCGCAATGATCGGATCTCTTATGTACCTCACAGCATCAAGGCCAGACATAATGTACTCAACGTGCCTGCTTGCCAGATATCAAGTCAACCCGAAGGCCTCACATCTTGCAGCTGTAAAACGGATTTTTCGTTATTTGAAGGGTTACCCTGACACCGGTCTATGGTACCCTAGGGATAATAACTTTGACTTGATCGCATTCAGTGATTCTGATTTTGGCGGATGCAAAATCGACGGCAAATCCACAACGGCTGGATGTCAGTTTTTAGGAAATCGCCTAGTCACATGGCAGTGCAAGAAGCAGACATGCGTCGCTACATCAACATGCGAAGCTGACTATATTGCTGCCTCAAGTTGTTGCTCCCAAGTTCTGTGGATCCAACAACAATTGCGGGACTACGGTTTTGAATTCCTAACTACTCCTATTTACGTTGATAATTCTGCTGCATTACAGATCACTAGAAATCCTGTGCAGCACTCTAAGACCAAACACATCGAAATCAAATATCACTTCATACGTGATTGCTTTGAGAAAAGGCTAATCGATGTTGTTAAGGTCCACACCGATGACCAACGTGCCGACTTTTTACCAAAGCATTTGACAAATCAAGATTTGACTTTTTATTATTGGTAAATGGCATTAAGGTCAAGCAAGAGTAAACCAACATCGGAAAATCATTTTTGTAAATACCTTTGTGTTTTAAATTTGTCTTAGTTTATTGATTTTAGGGGGAGTAAATCCAAAAATCGGAAAATCCAAAAACATCGAAAAATTTCAAAAACTCAAAAACAATAGAAAAACAAAAATGAGTTTCTTGGCGAGCAAAAGAGAAAATGATAGTACATCAGTGGTCTATCCAAACCTCTTTAAATCTTAAATGAAAAACGATAAGCAGCTCTATATAAGATGTATCGGTAGGCTCACAATCATTTTAAAGTGTGCAGGGTGATATAAACTTAAATCGACTGAAGACCAGGTGGGAACCATTCATTGGCATATGGTCTTAGTACCCAAATTTCGTTTGATAGATTGCCGAGGTTCTGAGATATTCGGTCTTTATGCTGCTTATCATCTGGGTATCATGGTTGTATCTTTTACCGAAAAATAACGGGGACGCAAGTCTAGATCTTCCATGATACTATACATGCGTGTACATATTGCATTCGACCTCAATAAGTGATAAACAATCACATGTCCATACAAAATAAGTGATAAAATATCACATTTATCCGGGAGTCAAGTTCGTCTCTCTGCTGTACGAAAGTACTGACCTGTTCACGGACTTGCTCCTGTGCCCTCATGCATATGAAAATCAAGTTCCTCATCAATAAGTGATTATATCACATAGGGCTTGTTTTCAAATCAAAATAAGTGAGAATCTCACATCATATATGGTCAAACAGATGATAATCGGTATACTCACCGGTAAGATGAACCCTCGTGCATACCTTGATACGGGAATGTGTCGTGATGTGGGTGAACACCGGTCGGTAAGTATAAATCATATCTTAACGTATCCCCTCGTCATGATTACATCTGATAAGTTGAGCTTAAGTGGACAACAATACCGATAATTGTTATAGGATGCTTATCTTAATGTTAATTAACTGATCAAAGAGAGTGTTTTGGCTTGACCGTGCACTGATATGATTCTCTTACCCTCGAAACTCGCAAAAAGAATGTCTGTATATATTTATTTACTGCTTAACTTTTATTGTTTTATTTTAAACAGTTTCGTCGTTTGGTGCATATCAGCACGACATTAGCGGTGATGTCGTTTGATAACACTCAAAGGATATTAAAATTGTTGTCTTTTAATTTATTCAAAAATACCAAAAAGATTTTAGGTGTGTTTTAATATAAACTTTATAAAAGCCAAAAAGATTTTATTTCCACTTTATTTTCGATCGTACGATGTTGGAGCTCGCGTCTTCGTTACCTGAAACCTGAGTGAAAACCGAATTGACTAAATCTTCATAAACGGTCGAAATTTGCAAGTTTTTGAAAGTTAAATCTAAAACTGACAAATTTATTAAACTTTCAAACTGTCGGACGGTGCTTGATTGAAACATGGTCATACGTGTGTCATGCTAACTGTATTCCAAGCAGTTGTTCTCATTACGCGTTTAGATTTCTTGCATGTGCAGATTCTAAAGGCAAGGAGAACATGGTCGATGACAAGCTTTGGAATGAAGACACGATGTGGAGGCACTCAAGTGATGAAAATGATCGAGTTTCCGCTGACCATCATCAACACCACAAGGATCTCAAGCATTAAAGATCAAGTCATTCACGAGCATAACTCAAGGGGGAGCTTATGTTAAGGGGGAGTTTGTCAACACACTTTCTACATGATACGGGTAGTTTGTTGATACACTCTCTGCTTTCAAGACATGAAGACTTTGAAGATCCTCCGACATTGAAGACTTGAAAGGACATCAGAGTCTTGAAGACACGAAGATCAAAGATGATCAAGATCGAGACAAAGCTACAGCCAAGGGGGAGTTTGTTGGTGCACTTGTGTCTGTACTTTGTCTGTATTCGGTCATGATGTAAAACGATGTCCTTGTTAGTCCTGTAAGTTTGACCAAGTCAACCATCCTCCTGGTTTGACTTGGACAAACAGTTAGATTATGGTTGTATAATGTTTTGTGTCGAAGGATAAGGCATCGAAGGATTGTGTATATCCTTCGATGAGCTCGAAAGATATCATTCGATGGATACAGATGGACTTCGAAGGATATGCCATCCTTCGAAGTATATGTGGATCCTTCGATGGCTTTGTGATCGACAGATGATCTATCGATCAGTCAGTTTGATCCTTCGACCATACAACCTGTGTTGGGTATATATACCCATGTAGTGTGTTCATTTCTTTCGAGACACTCAGACAGAAAGATAGACAAGTGAGATAGAGAGATAGAACACACACACACTGTTAGAGAGTTTACAAAACAGATTTGTAAACATTGAGCTTGTAACCGAACCTTTCATACGTATTAATACAAGTGGTTTTAATCGGTGAATATTGTGTGTCTTGTGTTTGTGCTTGTTTCAACTCGGTTTGCACTCTAGCTTGGATTCCGCACTTGCTAATGTGCTAAACATAACAAGGATAAGGTTTAACCTCAACCTCCGAGGGACCTACAGAGATATTGAAGATAATAATCGCTAGCGCTCAACAACTTTACCAAACTTCTTAAACCTCCACGTTACGATGTAAGGAAGGCATTCTAGAGTTTTTACTCATCTTATGTGTTGATCAACTTGTGTGAGGCAGTCAATAAACAATTTCAGGAGGCTCAGGTTCCTTGGAAACATAACTCCCTAAGAAATTAAGACTGTATATTTGCTACATTCAATCAGCAATCTTGAATTAGAGGGTAATTTATGTTTTGTTTTATATTTAAGCATCGATGTTAGTGGTTAAAGCTGTAGTTTAAACACTATTTTGGATAACCAAGTCTAATGCAGATCACTAGGTGGGAGGACACAGTGTCCTACAAGTGATAATTGTTGACTCAATCATCAAGACAAAGCCATGTGACATTGGCCTTCTTCACTACTTATTGTACTCAAGGCCATATAATTATTCATGTTGATCTCCTGTTTGGATTGTGACTGAAATACATATTTGTGGACGCGACTCGACGTCACGTAATTCGGTTTAGCATCGGCTTTCCTCCGTCGTATACAAGATCGAATATTGGGCCAAGAAGACAAAAGATTTGAACTGGTCCATGGGCTAAGCAAATACGATGAACCAGATCAACAAAACAAGACATGGGCTTGTTTTGGCGAAACACAAATGGGCCAAGCCCCTGTTTGGCGAAACACAAACAGTGTTGATGAAACACATGTGTTTCATCAACCTTTTCCCTGTTTCGTCAAGCATGGATGTGTTTCATCAAGCTTTCTGTTTCACCAAGGTCACTTTCGCCAAGCAGGTTCTGTTTCGTAGTGTTTGTGTGTATAAATAGACTGTCACTGGTCTTAGAACAAGAGAGAATACAGAGGAGCACATTGTTGAGAGCACACACACACAGGAGAGTTTGAGAGAGTTTGCAAAACACATTTGTAAACATTGAGCTTGTAACTGAACCTTTCATACGTATTAATACAGAGGTGTTAATCGGTGAATATTGTGTGTCGTGTATTTGCGTGTTCTATCTCGGTTTGCCTTTCCGGTTGGATTCCGCACAACCGGGTTGGTTTGTACACAAGGATTAGGCGACTAGATCCTCCTAGCCGGACCTACAAGTGGTATCAGAGCCTTGGCTCTTCTCCTTGTTAAAATCGAGTGTGTTCTTGGTTTGTTTTTCGGGTTTTAAAATTCATATTTTTTCTGGAAAAACATCTTAAAATCGGGTTTAATATTGTTATTTTTGCTTTGTGTTTTGTTAAAAACCTTGTTAAACTCATGTCCACATGCTAAATATTGGTTTTCATTAAACATTGCAAGCAAAATCACGTTTTCGGATATATTCGGTTCACCGGAAAAGTGACTGTGTTCTTCATAAATTCAGATCATCTTCAAAGTGTTCTTCAACATTTACACTTTTTGATCTTTGATAATTGTTGTGAAAGTTGTTTGTGCTTTGGAAAATGTTATTTGATTAAAATATACAGAACCTTACTTGTTTGGTGAAACAAGCCGAAAGCATGTCTGTTGTGTCAGAAGGATAAGGTCAATTGTCAAACAGTTTACCAACCCTCTGTCACATCTTGGCGAAACAAAACATCAGTTTCGTCATAAGCATTCTTGGCGAAACAGAATTTGTGTTACGTCAAGTCAATTGGGCTTTGTTTTTGAGACTTGGGCTTATTTCCATTTCGTTGAGCCCATAAAGTTCCCCTTGTTTCGCCGAGTTCAAAAAGGCAAAAAGATAAAAAGATTTTCTCTCCTGTTTCGTGGACAAGAAGCCCCCATTCACTAAACCTGTGTTTCGCCGAACAATTTTAGTGGGACTGTTTCGTAAGGCCAAAAATTAAAAAATTCTGTTTTGCCGATAAGCAATTTGTTTCGTCAAGTTTAAAATTATGAAGTCCGTTTCGTGGAACTTGTTTCGTCGAAACACTTTGTTAAAATTAAACAGAAGGTTTGTAAGTGTTGTTTAACTGTTTGTTTGAGGTGTGACTTTCAGGTAATCATTTTTTTCATGATCAAACATGAATCCCTCATGGTGGGGTACTCCGGCTCCGGATGGGGAAAGTATACAAATACAAGTTTATCTCCCTCATGGGTCGAATCTCCCGTATCGACATCTTCACAAGCCAATGCCATATCAACCGGTCAATGGGCATTCGTATCAAATCAAACTCCTAGCATTCAAAGTATCTTATTGAGCGAGAGTGAAACCGGAAGTTTGAATCGACCTCCAAAGCTGATGCACTTGAATGAATATCCAGGTTGGGTTGATAGATTTCGTACATACGTTCTTGGTCAAAATACAGAATTGTGGATACGTTTCACCACAGATCGATCAAACTATAGAGCTTGTCGCTTCATCTGCTGCTACGTTTGCCGATCTTCCTGAAGATCAGAAAAAGACGTATGATCTGGAAAAGAAAGCACACGCCATTCTTACTCAGGCGTTAAGCAAAGATATTTACCATGAGTTTGTCAGTTTCAAGACAACGAAGAAATTATGGGATGCGTTGAAGACCAGAGGGGTAGGTAATGAAGCTACACGTCAATTGCGACACGATCTACTCAAGAAAGAATTCGATGGCTTCACGTGTATGGATAAAGAATCTTTGGGAGACATGATAAGTCGGTTTAATCATTTGCTTACTGAGTTGGGTAATTTTAGGGTAGTAACAACTCCAGCAGAGGTAGTGAAAAAGTTTGCAGATGCGTTTCCACCTCAGTGGAATAGTTTCTTGGAAATTCTGAAGTATAATGGAGTTTTGGCTACGACACACATCAATGACTTTGTTCAGCTCTTGGAAAACAAAGATCAGGAGGAAACCTTAAAGGCAAAAAGAGTTCCAGTGCCACAAAATCCTGAAATGTATTATGGAACTTCGAGTACTTCTTCTACAAGACCTTTTGTTCCACACAATCCTGAAATGTATTATGGAACTTCCAGTACTTCTTCTGCAAGATCCATTGTGCCATGCAATCCTGATATGTACTATGGAACTTCTAGTACTTCGTCTGCAAGACCCGGTTCACATTCTCCACTTCAAACGGCGTTTGTCACAAGCACCGATTTGTATGGCAATCAGATACAAGTTCCTGTTAAGCCAGCTCCCACCACAAACTTGTATGGAAATCCTCTACCACCACCTCCTCCTACTCAACAACAAGCGTGTTATGGCAGTACTTCATCTGCTGGTAAGCAATCAAAGCCAAATACTATGCGGCTCGACACTTCAAGCTTTTCAAAGGTCAGTGTAGAAGTAGCAAAGGAACACATGGAGCTACTTAACACTTTAGTGAGCGCGTATTGTGGGCTAGTTGAAGGTCAGATTGGCAACATTAATTTGACTCAAGAAGACTATCAGCAGATTGACAAGGAAGAGATGGAGATGATGGACATCAAGTGGGCCTTTGCTAGTGCTGTGAGGAGGGCAAAGGATTGCATGGAAAGAACTGGCAGAACCAGCTTGGAAAGCAAGAAAGACACCAAGTATGGGTTCGATAAACAAGCTGTAAAGTGCTTTAACTGTGGTGAACGGGGTCATTTTAAAAGGGAATGCACAAAGCCAGCACAGCAGCAGAACCAGAACAGGAACAATGAGCGTACATTGATAGCTGTCAACAACCAGAGTCAAGCAGTGTGACACCCCAGGAAAACCAATGAACGATATAACTTACCTAGCTTCCTCAGTGAGTGCGTACCAAATTTCGGGACGAAATTTCTTTCAAGTTGGGAATATTGTAACAATTCGAGTTTTCAAGGTCTCTATCCGAATTAACCATGTGCTTATTTGCAAGGTATGTTTATTTATATATGTATATATATTTTTGGGGTGCAATATAATTGATTATATGTTAATAGGGTGTCTTGTATTAATTGGTATTTTATATTTAAATATGGATCTTGGCTGAACACACTCCTACTCCTACGAAATCACCTACACTTGAAGACATTCCCTTGGTGAAAACCCTACCTCACGAAAACACCCATGATGAAAACACTTTAAGTGTTTTCGTCCATTGATTACTGCTGAAAACCGAATGGGCTTTAGGCCCAGTAGTGGACCAGTTATATGTTGTTCCAAACTTTTATGCGAGAACCATTATTCCACAAAACCCTAACCACCTCTTGTATTCTCTCTCGCTATCCTTCGAACCCGGTGGCAGTCTTGAGACCGCGATCTCGAAGCTTTTGTATTGATCGAGTCATTTATCGTCTTGCATCGGTTAGTGTTTAATCCACACCAGTTAGATTATTCGATATCACTGTTGAATGTGTTATTGAAATCATGATTTCGTGATATTATGTAATACTTGAATGTATGTTGTATAAGGAGTTGTTCATCATAGATTACTAGATTGTCGATTTCGGTTCAGCATGATAAATGTGGTCAGTTGATGGTTGTGTCATGAATCTTGTAGAATAGATCTGCTGTTATATGTTTGTTCAAATGTTGAATTGAATATTAATGATGATGACTCTGTTTACATGATGTTTGGAGGATGTTCCTGAATGTATTGATGATTGATTTCGTAACTGTTAGTGATGACTAGGGTTATTGATAATCACACCAACTTGTTAGTAAACACATGATGACTGAGTGAATTTATGAATGGACCGAGTTGTATTACCGTGATGATGATTAGGGTTGGTGTATCTGTTGATGAGATGATGTAAACGGCGAAAACCCCACCTATGAAAACACTACCCAACGAAAACCCAAGCTTGACGAAATCACTTTGGGATTTCGTCACCCTAGTGATTTCGCCAATAAGTGTTTTCGCTATAAAGGGTTTTCCTCAAATAATCTGTAAGTTCATTTAACTGTGTTAGTATATTAAGTCTATTGAGTTCGTTAACCATGTTAAGTATATTACCTTGGCCAAGCATGTTAATTCTGTCAAGTTTATTAACTTCTGTTAAGTTTAACTCCGTTAGTTCCGTTAATCTCATTAGCTTGTTAACACTGTTAAGTGAGTTAACCCTGTTATGTATATTAACAAACGTTAACTATGAAACTTCATTATGTATGTTACTTCCATTAGTCCTGATTAACGCTGTTAACACTGCTAAGTTTATCATCACTGTTAACGAATCATCCATGTTAGAAAGAACTGAGAAAGCTGTTATGCGAAGCGTGAAGTTGCATGAGTTGATTTACTGTTTATATGATACAAGATGCTAAGCACACTTTGTGATAATACTGTGATGCAAGTTACATGAGAAATATTACGAACCTGAACTGATTGAGTATACGTGCACTATAGGACCTCATTGATTAACTGTGAGCATATACTTTAGCATACCGAGCAAACCAAGGTGAGTTCACACAGCCAAGGCATGGGGTTCCCGGGTGGGAATGGGATTGGATGACTTATTGTATATACTCAGATGATAGAACCTAACGACAAGATACGGCTAGACTAGTAACACTTATTGAACTGATCTTCGCACACCTGCCAAGGGTTGGCCGCGATATTATGACTGACTTCGCACACCCGCCTTAGGAAGGCCGCGAACTAAATTTACTAATCTTCGCACACCCGCCTGGGAGGCCGCGATACAAATAAACCTAGTCTAGAATACTTGGGAAAGACATCCCCTAATCTTCGCATACCTGCCTGGGAGGCCGCGATGGAAACTAATACGATACATGACATAACGAACGAACATACTACTCACACTATACTATTACTGAACTATAAACTGTGAACTCGCTCAACTAGTTGTTGACTCTCTATTACATGCCTTGCAGGCTTATAGGTGCATATCCAGGGAACTTGCTGTCTGGGAAGCTGGAGTGGTCATGGGTCGAGACACATGGAAACGCAACACAAGAATTAAGAACTTACATGTGGTTTTATAAACACTCATTGAGTTAAATATGTTTCCGCTGTAAACTGTGAAATATGGTAATATTGTAACACTTGTTGTTTATAAATGAAAGTACTGTTCACCTATACTTATGAGTTCAATGTGATTGATGGTTAAGATCCTGGTCAGTCACGCCTCCAAGCGGTGGTACTCCGCATGTGGATTTTGGGGGTGTGACAGATTGGTATCGGAGCCATTGCTTATAGTGAACTTGGTTTTAAAAAGGGAAAACTGTTTTTGTAAAACCAGACTATAACCGGACAGTTCTGAAAGCGAGAATACGACCATGACACTCAGCTCCAGATTGCAAGGTTCGTCTCTCTTATACTCATTGTACTACATAACTAGTGAACACCTACATACGATATTGCATGTGGTTGCACGCTTAGCACCACGATACGAATTCATGTACATTTTCACGTAATAAGAGACCGATAGGGTGGTCATTCCCTAAACCTTCATAACTTACACTACTTGATACTCTTTGAAATCTACTCGAGTGTGGGGAACCATTTGACATGAGTTAAGAGGAGCTGAGATGAACATGCAAATCACAATATTATTGTGGGTGCACACATAATAATAATGTGGGGTGCATGTGAGTCCCAGTTAGGCTTAACAAGTGGAAAAGGGGTTCTGTCCTGTTATTCGATCAGTATGAAACATAACCAACCTATAGGGGCTATAGTAGTAATTGTCCCATACTTAAACTCAAACGTGAACCTCTCATTTATCGTTGGATTCTTTCGAAACTAGAAGTTATCAAGTATTACCTGAACACCCATCAGAACACCTAGCGGACCGTGTAGAATGTTAGGTGCTTATACAAACATCCCTGAGTTGGATGTCCCTGCGTAGAAGGATTGAACAATACCTTTTCCTACTCCTCCTCGTCTCCTGAAACTCATGGATTGATGACTCCGATTCCGAAGTGTGACCACTTCTACAACACTTCTCGTATCAGACAGTGAACTCCTTGAACCACTCGTAACGACGACGGACAGGAGGATGAGCGTAGCACCCTACCGACCTCAGTACGGGATAAGTTAAAACGTCATCAACCCAAGGAACAATGATAGTTTTGGGAGTTCTAGTAATAGTAGCAACAACACTGGATGTGGTATTCGCGATGGGCATTCAGGATTGGTGTGGGCAACGCCAAGATTGTAACAACATGGTGGCCTTCATGCTCTTAGTAATAAATCATTTCGTCACCGTTTAGCTCAACCCTGGTACATCTCGAAACCGAACCTGCTATGGAAACGGCAGATGGCGAGCCAATTGAAACCTCATATGGGTGTAGGAATGCAAACTCGACCTTGTGGGACAAGTGATCAACGTCGACCATCCTTTTGCTACCCTTGATTGATTTGATACAGTAGCCGTGTGGATTGGCTACCCAGATATCGTATGCATACACCCAATGAGGAGAAAACTTTGTGCAGAGAAACATTACGTACTGCAGCGTGTCAGAGTGGCACAACGGTTAACTTCATTTCAGCAAGAAGGACCAGGAGTGTCTCAGGAAGGATTACCCCGCAATGTTGACCCTCGACATAGATGTCAAGACCAAGGAAAGGAGGATCGAGGATCCACCAATTATTCGTGACTTCCCCCTAAATGTTACCCGAAGAACTGTCAGGTTTATCTACACATCGACAGGAGGGACGTCAGACCTGTATCATGCTAGAAGTAACCCTCGTTATTGGTGTACCTTACTACCTTACACCAGGAAGGTTGCAGGAACTGTCAAATCAACTCCAGGAATTATTGGACTCGAGCTTCGTCGGACCTAGTCTTCGCTTTAAGGAGCCCCGTTATACTCAAGAAGAGAAGTTATTCCGCATGTGTAACGATTATCGAGAACTCAACAAAGTGACGGTGAAGAACCGCTATCCTCCTCCACAAATTGATGATTTATTCGACCGGTTTCAAAGGCCGAGCTACTACTCCAAGATAGACCAGAGGCCAGGTTACCATCAGCTGAGAGTCCAGGATGAGGACGTCTCCAAAACAGCATTCAGAACTTGCTACGGACACTACGAGTTTCTTGTTATGCCATTCGGGCTAACGAACGCGCCCGCAGTCTTCATGGGTTTGATGAACAGGGTGTGCAAACCCTACCTAGACAAGTTTGTGATAGTTTTCGACATCCTGATCTACTCCAAGAGTCAGGAGGAACACGAGCAGCATCTACGACTTATCTTGGAACTTCTTCGAAAGGAACAACTTTACGCCAAGTTTTCAAAATGCGACTTCTGGCTTCGTGAAGTCCACTTTCTAGGCCACGTAGTAAACAAGGATGGGATCCATGTTGATCCATCCAAGGTAGATTCGATCAGGAACTGGCCTGCACCGCGTACACCAACAGAAATACGCCAATTTTTGGGTTTGGCGGGATATTACAGACGGTACACCAAAGATTACTCAAAGATTGCACAGCCGCTTACACTACTGACACAGAAGGGTGTCACCTATCGTTGGGGTAATCCCCAGGAAACCGCTTTTCAGCGCTTAAAGGATAGGCTCTGCAGCGCACCTATCCTCTCATTGCCAGAGGGCACGGACAATTTTGTGGTCTATTGTGACGCATCGATACAGGGGCTTGGTTGTGTATTGATGCAACGGGATAAAGTTATTGCTTACGCTTCGCGCCAACTTAAACCTCACGACCGGAATTACACGACGCACGCTTTAGAGCTGGGAGCTGTTGTTTTCGCGCTTGAGATATGGCGACATTACCTGTACGGTACCAAGGGCACCATCTACACCGATCACAGGAGTCTCGAGTATATCTTCAAGCATTAGGATTTGAACATGCGTCAACGAAGATGGGTCGAACTTTTGAACGATTACGAATGCGCTATCAAGTACCATCCAGGCAAAGCCAATGTTGTGGCTGACGCCATCAGTCGGAAAGACACTACACCTAAGCGCGTACGAGCATTGCAGCTCACAATTCAGTCTAGCCTTCCAGCACAGATACGAGATGCTCAGGTAGAAGCATTAAAACCGGAAAACGTTAGGGCTGAAGCCCTACGTGGCTCAAGTCAACGATTGGAACAGAAGGAAGACAGTGCCTACTATGTAACAGGGCGTATTTGGGTTTCACTTTATGGCAACTTGCGTGAGCTAGTGATGGGTGAAGCTCACAAGTCTCGCTACTCGGTACATCCAGGGTCGGATAAAATGGACCACGACATCAGAACTACTTATTGGTGGCCTAGCATGAAGACCCACATTGCTACCTATGTCAGCAAATACTTGACTTGTGCAAGAGTCAAGGCAGAGTATCAGAAACCAGCGGGTCTACTCCAGCAACCAAAGATACCACAGTGGAAATGGGAGGAAATTTCCATGGATTTTGTTACAAGCCTACCTAGATCCCAGTGTGGGAACGATACTATTTGGGTGATCATGGATCGACTCACCAAGTCTGCTCCTTTCCTGGCAATCAAAGAAACGGACAAGTTTTCCACACTAGCAGACATATAGTTGAAGGAAGTAGTCTCAAGGCACGGGGTGCCCACCTCTATCATTTCGGATCGCGATGCACGATTCACATCAGAACTAGGGCAAGCAATGCATAAGGCTTTTGGCTCTCGATTAGACATGAGCACAGCATATCACCCTCAGACGAATGGGCAGTCTGAACGCACGATTCAAACCTAAGAAGGCATGCTTCGGGCATGTGTTATTGATTTCGGCAACAGCTGGGAAAAGCATCTCCCTTTGGTGGAGTTCTCGTATAATAACAGTTACCACACCAGCATACAAGCTGCTCCATTCGAGGCATTGTACAGGCGTAAATGCCGGTCACCTCTCTGTTGGGCAGAGGTGGGGGATAGTCAGATCACGGGTCCAGGACTTATAGTGGACACCACGGAAAAGATTGCACAAATACGACAACGCATGGCGGCAGCTCGCGACCGTCAGAAAAGCTACGCGGATAAGCGTAGGAAGCCATTGGAAATTTCAAGTCGGGGACCGGGTTTTACTTAAAGTCTCACCCTGGAAGGGTGTGGTTCGTTTTGGCAAACGGGGCAAACTCAATCTGCGGTATGTCGGACCATTCGAGATTATAGAGGAAATAGGCAAAGTAGCCTACAGACTGAACCTACCAGCTGAACTCGGGGCAGTTCACAATGTTTTCCACGTGGTGCCTGTCAGATGAGACCCTCATAATTCCCTTAAAAGAGCTCACTATCGACGAACAGTTGCACTTCGTCGAGGAACCTGTAGAAATCACGGACCGGGATGTTAAGGTCCTCAAACACAAGAGAATCCCTCTTGTCCGAGTTCGTTGGAACTCCAAACGTGGCCCAGAGTACACCTGGGAACGCGAAGACCAGATGAGAAAAGTACCCCCAGTTATTCGGAACCAATGCAACCACTACTGAGGCTGAAGCTACTACTGCGGAGATCAACGGGGGGAGGATGTGACACCGCAGGAAAACCAATGAACGATATAACTTACCTAGCTTCCTCAGTGAGTGCGTACCAAATTTCGGGACGAAATTTCTTTCAAGTTGGGAATATTGTGACAACTCGAGTTTTCAAGGTCTCTATCCGAATTAACCATGTGCTTATTTGCAAGGTATGTTTATTTATATATGTATATATATTTTTGGGGTGCAATATAATTGATTATATGTTAATAGGGTGTCTTGTGTTAATTGGTATTTTATATTTAAATATGGATCTTGGCTGAACACACCCCTACTCCTACGAAATCAACTACACTTGAAGACATTCCCTTGGTGAAAACCCTACCTCACGAAAACACCCATGATGAAAACACTTTAAGTGTTTTCGTCCATTGATTACTGCTGAAAACCGAATGGGCTTTAGGCCCAGTAGTGGACCAGTTATATGTTGTTCCAAACTTTTATGCGAGAACCATTATTCCACAAAACCCTAACCACCTCTTGTATTCTCTCTCGCTATCCTTCGAACCCGATGGCAGTCTTGAGACCGCGATCTCGAAGCTTTTGTATTGATCGAGTCATTTATCGTCTTGCATCGGTTAGTGTTTAATCCACACCAGTTAGATTATTCGATATCACTGTTGAATGTGTTATTGAAATCATGATTTCGTGATATTATGTAATACTTGAATGTATGTTGTATAAGGAGTTGTTCATCATAGATTACTAGATTGTCGATTTCGGTTTAGCATGATAAATGTGGTCAGTTGATGGTTGTGTCATGAATCTTGTAGAATAGATCTGCTGTTATATGTTTGTTCAAATGTTGAATTGAATATTAATGATGATGACTCTGTTTACATGATGTTTGGAGGATGTTCCTGAATGTATTGATGATTGATTTCGTAACTGTTAGTGATGACTAGGGTTATTGATAATCACACCAACTTGTTAGTAAACACATGATGACTGAGTGAATTTATGAATGGACCGAGTTGTATTACCGTGATGATGATTAGGGTTGGTGTATCTGTTGATGATGATGATGTAAACGGCGAAAACCCCACCTATGAAAACACTACCCAACGAAAACCCAAGCTTGACGAAATCACTTTGGGATTTCGTCACCCTAGTGATTTCGCCAATAAGTGTTTTCGCTATAAAGGGTTTTCCTCAAATAATCTGTTAGTTCATTTAAACTGTGTTAGTATATTAAGTCTGTTGAGTTCGTTAACCATGTTAAGTATATTACCTTGGCCAAGCATGTTAATTCTGTCAAGTTTATTAACTTCTGTTAAGTTTAACTCCGTTAGTTCCGTTAATCTCGTTAGCTTGTTAACACTGTTAAGTGTGTTAACCCTGTTATGTATATTAACAAACGTTAACTATGAAACTTCATTATGTATGTTACTTCCATTAGTCCTGATTAACGCTGTTAACATACCGAGCAAACCAAGGTGAGTTCACACAGCCAAGGCGAGTATACGTGCACTATAGGACCTCATTGATTAACTGTGAGCATATACTTTAGCATACCGAGCAAACCAAGGTGAGTTCACACAGCCAAGGCATGGGGTTCCCGGGTGGGAATGGGATTGGATGACTTATTGTATATACTCAGATGATAGAACCTAACGACAAGATACGGCTAGACTAGTAACACTTATTGAACTGATCTTCGCACACCTGCCAAGGGTTGGCCGTGATATTATGACTGACTTCGCACACCCGCCTTAGGAAGGCTGCGAACTAAATTTACTAATCTTCGCCCACCTGCCTGGGAGGCCGCGATACAAATAAACCTAGTCTAGAATACTTGGGAAAGACATCCCCTAATCTTCGCATACCTGCCTGGGAGGCCGCGATGGAAACTAATACGTTTCAATTCCATAACGAACGAACATACTACTCACACTATACTATTACTGAACTATAAACTGTGAACTCGCTCAACTAGTTGTTGACTCTCTATTACATGCCTTGCAGGCTTATAGGTGCATATCCAGGGAACTTGCTGTCTGGGAAGCTGGAGTGGTCATGGGTCGAGACACATGGAAACGCAACACAAGAATTAAGAACTTACATGTGGTTTTATAAACACTCATTGAGTTAAATATGCTTCCGCTGTAAACTGTGAAATATGGTAATATTGTAACACTTGTTGTTTATAAATGAAAGTACTGTTCACCTATACTTATGAGTTCAATGTGATTGATGGTTAAGATCCTGGTCAGTCACGCCTCCAAGCGGTGGTACTCCGCATGTGGATTTTGGGGGTGTGACAAGCAGGACCATCAAATGCCAACTAGGCACTTGTGGTTCAAGTAGATGAAGGTTGTGACTGGTCAATCCAGTTGAGTGGTGATGCTCCAGATGGAACAGCATGTTTTGCTGAAGTTGTGAAGGATTTAGTTCACACCAGTGGTGGAGAATCTTCCGCCAATGGTGGTGAATCTTCTGAGGATGAAGACTCTTCGGGTTACAGCAGAAGTTCAGATGAAGAATCCTCGAGTTCAGGTGATGATCATGTGGGTGAGACATCAAGTGCGTCAGCTGATGCAGATATTGATGAACTTTTGGAGGAAGCTGCAACAGGAACTCATAGGAGATCTATTTTGGTGGATCAAGCTGCTTATTCTTCGTCTTCTCTCCATTCAGCCTTTATGGCTAATGTCGACAGTTCATCAAGTCAGGTATGTGTCGATGGACCCACTGCTGTATTTTGTGATAATTGTAATAGTTTGAGTGTTAAATGTGCTGATTTAGAGGCAAACATGTCTGAGTTGCAAGGCAAACATGATGCTTTACAAGCTAGTTTGTTTGACTTGCAAAACAAACATGTTACATTGAATGATAAGTGGTGTGAGTTGCAAAGCAAACACCAGGCTTTGCATGAGAAATATGATGTGACATTCATCCACAATCAGAAGTTAACCGTGGATCTTTCAAAGTGCACTGAAGCCAACATGTTTTATGAAAACCATGAAAAGGAGTTTAAATCGGTAATTGAGAAATTAAGGAAAGATAAAACCGAATTAACTAAAATGGTTTCTAGAAAACAAACTAACATTAATTTGTATATAACTCGCCTTGAGATTATGCAAAAAGAAATGGCTTGTGTCAAAACAGAGAGTGAGGCGATCCAACTTAAGCTAGACAGTTATTTGAGCTCTAGCTATGTGTTGGATCACATCATTGACGTTCAGAAAGAAAAACGGGATGTCACATGCATAGGTTACAAGAAATGTCCACCACCTGTGAGACACAATTATGATGCGATGCCTGACGAGGAGGATAGAACTTTCTTTGAACCATCTGTGCCTCTAGACGTTAAAGAATTTGCAACAGGACTCGGATACAAGAAAGAAGTATCATCAGATTCAGATGTGTCAGCAGATACATGTGTGTCTTCTGCTGAACTGAATCAGGATCCTCCAGTTATCATTGAGGATGCTGATTCTTCTGATGATGAATCCGTTGATACTAACCCAGCAAAGTCTGATGCGGAAATCAAAGAAGAGGACATACCTCTTGAGAATCATATTTTATGTGATCCTCCTGCACAACCCGCTAAGACTGTTGCAATCAAGTCCTCGTCTGCAAAAGAGTCGGAGAGTGTGAATTTGCTGTACACTCTTGTTGGTGATGATAAAATTTGTTCTGACAATGATTTTCCTATTAAGAATGTTAATCAATCTTTAATAAGTAAAGTCTTTGAAAATTCGACAAGTAAGTTTTTGGGAAAGACAGGATCACGTGTTACAGTAACACAATGTCCTCCTATTCCAAAGGCTGAAGTTCGAAAACAATTTGGCAATAAGAAATTACCAACAGTGCAAAAACAGCAAAATCACACCAAGCAAAAAGGAAAATTACCGGCTCAAGGTCAAAAGAAGCCGAATCAAAAGAAGAACAAAAATGTGAACTTTGTGAAATCTAAGGGAACGGACAAAATAGAAACGTTTGAAAACAAATCTAACTTAGATTTTGTTAAGAAAGCAACTGTGTTGAAAAGAAAGGAATCAAACAGTTCGAAACCTAGTACCTCAGGATCAGAAAGTTCATCATCATCAGCAAGACGATCACATGATACTTCGGGGTTTGTTGAACGAAGATCATGTTTTGAATGTGGTACAATTGGACATGTAATTCGAAATTGTCCATATCTTCATAAACAAAAAGGCAAAGTTGATGCTCCCCGTGACCAAACTGACCGTAAGCGATCTGTTTCTGTAAAACAAGATCCCAGTCTTGTAAAAGAAAGGGAGAAGAAACAGAAACGCGAACAGGTCAAGGAAATTGAAAAGGCGATTAAAACCGATGTGGTTAACAAAACATCTGTTTCTGTCAAACCAGACAATTCAAAAACTTCAGACAAGATTTTAAGGAATAACACTGGTAAAACAAAACAGACCTGGAAACCAAAAACGGTTGTCGAATCAGGGGGACCATCAAAATTTACGAATCATCAAAGAATAGAAGTTATTATTGTTGATGAAAATGGAAGACCCAAGACCACAATGGCTTGGGTCCCCCTCTCCAACTAATCTCTGAGTGAGTGTGCAGGCTGTTCCAGGAGGAACTATTGATAGTCTTACGATTGTTGATAGTGGAGCATCCATGCACAAGATTGGCGACATAAGGCTCCAAAATATTGTTACATCTAGGAGAATAGTGTTGCCATTGATGGAGAGAAAGGAAAAAGAAAAGAAGACAAAAATGTCTGATGAAAGAATGTGGTTGAATGAAGTTGCAAAATTCGACCAGATGAAAAATGTGCCAAAATTTGGTTGTTATGGTCTTTGATCGGGTCCTCAGGAAAGAATACGATGAAATGTGTGCAGATGCCGTGGCGTGGATTGAACATCCGCACACCACTTCTGAAAGAGAAAGACAAAGACCTTTGCTGGTGCAATATGGAAGACAAGCCGGACCCGGAGGTTTATGATCTTGTTGCTGTGAAGAGATTTCTCAGTAGCTACAAAAATCGACCTTGAAATCCACACCGGGTGGATATTCAGTTTGGAAGAGCACTTAGATTCCTTGCAATGCATGAAACAGTTGCAGGATACGGTTTTGAATTTCTAATCTCTCCTATACCTTTCGATATTTAAGCTGCTTTATGAATTATATCATCTCGTACAGCACTCTTTGGCCTGACACGTTGATCTCGAATATCACCTCACACGTGATTGTTTCTCAATGAAACTCGTCAATGTTGTCATGGTCCGCACCGCTTACCGACGTGCCAACTGATTTTTCCAAAATTCGATAAATCTTTTCTGATTAAAACTTAATTTTGGTAAATGGCATTGAGGTCAAGCAAGAGTAAACCAACATCGGAAAATCATTTTTGTAAATACCTTTGTGTTTTAAATTTGTCTTAGTTTAGTGATTTTAGGGGGAGTAAATCAATCCAAAAATTTGAAAATCCAAAAACATCGAAAAATTTAAAAACACAAAAACAATAGAAAAACAAAAATGAGTTTCCTGGCGAGAAAAAGAGAACATGATAGTACATCAGTGGTCTATCCGAACCTCTTTGAACCCTAAACTGAAAAACGATAAGCAGCTCTATATAAGATGTATCGGTAGGCTCACAATCATTTTAAAGTGTGCAGGGTGATATAAATCTTAAACCGACTGAAGACCAGGTGGGAACCATTCATTGGCATATGGTCTTAGTACCGAAATTTCGTTTGATAGATTGCCGAGGTTCTGAGATATTCGGTCTTTATGATGCTTATCATCTGGGTATCATGGTTGTATCTTTTACCGAAAAATAACGGGGACACAAGTCTAGATCTTCCATGATACTATACATACGTGTACATACTGCATTCGACCTCAATAAGTGATCAACAATCACATGTCCAAACAAATAAGTGATAAAATATCACATTTATCCGGGAGTCAAGTTCGTCTCTCTGCTGTACGGAAGTACTGACCTGTTCACGGACTTGCTCCTGTGCCCTTCATGCATATGAAAATCAAGTTCCTCATAAATAAGTGATTCTATCACATAGGGCTTGTTTTCAAAATCAAAATAAGTGAGAATCTCACATCATATACGGTCAAACAGATGATAATCGGTATACTCACCGGTAAGATGAACCCTCGTGCATACCTTGATACGGGAATGTGTCGTGATGTGGATGAACACCCTCCCCATGATTACATCTGATAAGTTGAGTTTATGTGGACAACAATACCGATAATTGTTATATGATGCTTATCTTAATGTTAATTAACTGAACAACAAGAGCGTTTTGGCATGACCGTACACTACACTGATATGATTCTCTTACCCTCGAAACTCACAAAAAGAATGTACGTATATATTTATTTACTGCTTTCAGTCTTTACATTTGAAATATTCAAAAATACCAAAAAGATTTTAGGTGTGTTTTAATATAAACTTTATAAAAGCCAAAAAGATATTATTTCTATCATATTTTCGATAGTACGATGTTGGATCTCGAGTCTTCGTTACCTGAAAACTGAACGAAAACCGAATTAACTAAATCTTCATAAACGGTCGAAATTTGCAAGTTTTGAAAGTTAAAAACTAAAATTGACAACTTTATTAAACTTTCAAACTGTCGGACGGTGTGTGATTGAAACATGGTTATTCGTGTGTCATTTGTTTATACTAACTATATTCCAAGCAGTTGTTCTCATTACGTGTTTAGATTTCTTGCATGTGCAGATTCTAAAGGCAAGGAGAACATGGTCGATGACAAGCTTTGGAATGAAGACACGACGTGAAGGCACTCAAAAGATGAAGATGATCGAGTTGCCGCTGACCATCATCAACACCACAAGGATCTCAAGCACTGAAGATCAAGTATTACACGAGCATAACTCAATGGGGAGCTTATGTTAACGGGGAGTTTGTCAACACACTTCCTACATGATACGGGTAGTTTGTTGATACACTTTCCGCTTTCAAAACGTGAAGACTTTGAAGATCCTCCGACTTAGAAGACATCAAAGGCGAATCTCGCGAGTAGCGTCCAAGGGGGAGTTTGTTGATACATATTTGTGGACGCGACTCGACGTCACGTAATTCGGTTTAGCATCGGCTTTCCTCCGTCGTATACAAATAGAATGAACCAGATCAACAAAACAAGACATGGGCTTGTTTTGGCGAAACACAAATGGGCCAAGCCCATGTTTGGCGAAACACAAACAGTGTTGATGAAACACATGTGTTTCATCAACCTTTTCCCTATTTCGTCGAGCATGGATGTGTTTCATCAAGCTTTCTGTTTCACCAAGGTCACTTTCGCCAAGCATGTTCTGTTTCGTAGTGTTTGTGTGTATAAATAGACTGTCACTGGTCTTAGAACAAGAGAGAACACAGAGGAGCACATTGTTGAGAGCACACACACACACGAGAGTTTGAGAGAGTTTGCAAAACACATTTGTAAACATTGAGCTTGTAACCGAACCTTTCATACGTATTAATACAGAGGTGTTAATCGGTGAATATTGTGTGTCGTGTATTTGCGTGTTCTATCTCGGTTTGCCTTTCCATGACGAAACCATCATGAAACTCTAAGTTTCATCATGCTAAAGGACAAAACCATGGTGAAACTTCAAGTTTATCCATGACGAAACTTGTGTTGTGATGAAACTCCTAGGAGTTTCACCATACTACTGGACAAAAATCATGGAGTTTCATCAAACCTTGTGTAGTTTCGCCATAAGCCCCCATGTTTCGTCACTGTTGTGTCCAGCTGCCTATATAAACACACATGGTTTTACTTTGAAACTATGAGAGCATAACCCACTGTAAGAGTTTACTTCAAACTGTGTGTATCGGTTTGAACCTTTGTTTTCATCTAATCAATTAAGTGTGATTCATTGGTTACTTTGTGTTCGTCATCATTATCTGTGCTTGGTTTGGCATCGTTACGGGGATTCCGCACCCGTGACCGTGTTTGTTATAAACAAGGATTCTGTTTCGTATTCGATCCTCTCAGATTCGGGACCTACAAAAACCCTACAAATCCAGAGATGTTCTACTAAAAAACTGCCTTGCTTCCGACCAAGGTTTTTGTCGGAAAACTGTCGGAGGAAAACGGCGTTTCCGACCAGTTTCCGATAGAAATAGGTTTGTCGGAAAAAGCCTTGTAGGAAAAGATTTCCGACAAGTATCCGACTAAATTGGCGACAAATTTCCGACAAAAAAAAGAAGTTACTATTTCCGACAAAGTTCCGACCATAATTTTCCTACAACTTTCCGACCGCCGTTTTCCTACTATTTTCTGACCACCATTTTCCTACTATTTTCCGACCAAAAGGTTCCTACAGCTTTCCGACCACCGTGTACCTACTGTTTTCCGACCACCATTTTCCTACTATTTTCCGACTAAAAGGTTCCTACAGCTTTCCGACCACTGTGTACCTACTGTTTTCCGACCATAACCTTTCCACAGTTTTCCAACCAGATTTTCTAATTTCTCTTCCTACCAATTTCCGACTAAAAACTTTTTAATAAAAAAATAAAAAATCCAGATTTTTTCTACTAAAAATGTAGAAAAAAAAATCCAATAAAAATCCTAAATACGACACGATTATAGAACTTAAAGTTCATCCACAAAATACAAAACCATTGTCTAATTGTAGGTTCAACAAGAAAATATGCCACGGTTGTTAAATTACAAGTTCAACCGCAAAAGAAAACAAACAAAACTAAACTATGGTGGAGGATTGCTAGGATTACCAAACTGCTTCATCAACTCGGTTATTTGTCGTTGCATATCTTCTCTCATTTGTGTTGCATCCCTTCGACTTGGTTTTGCAACACTTCCGTGTGGGATTGTTGCGCCTCTTCGAATCATTTATTTAACTTTTCCACTTGGGATTGCAAGTTCCACACCTAAACAGCATGCATAATATTAGTAAAAAAGCTATAGATATAGACACACTAGTAGGAAACCCATGCGATGCAATCCATTTGACATACTATGTTAATCCAATTATATAATTAACAAAACTATCTGTAGGATCTAAGGATGATTTTATTTAAAAAAAATTATGTGTTACGATTACTTTCTAATTGATATAATGTAAAACGAAAAACACATTTTATCGATTTACCTTTTTATTGATTTCTATCAATGAATTTTATAAAAAATCATATTAACTATATATATATTTAGGAAATGAAAAATGACAATGGGATGAACTTGTACTAGTACTCATTGCTCGATATGTAATCAAAATTTGCGCTAATTATTAACTGATAAAGCTTACACTTATGTAATTCAAATGGTAAAAAGGACTGTATTGAACTAAAATCAAATCATACCAATAAATAATTTTACAATTGCTCAAACACTTTTGAATTAGTGTCATGATTAACATTTTAAGAAATACAAAACATTGAGACATATTTTATTTTTTAAGGGCCAATATCATTGCGAACTAGTAAAAAGTTAGATTAACAAGACTATATATCTTTTTTAATTTACAAATAATCTTGCAATAAACAGGGCTTCTAGAAACTAAACAGAACAGCCACTAGTAATGTTTTTACTACAGGGACTCAAATAAGCTGATTTTCCTCAAACTTAAAAAAATAGATAAATTGATGCTTCCTATCAAATTTACAAAATACGCAATGCTTACTTACTCCTAATTTACATCAATTTAATCTTAAACTACTATTTGCTTAGGATTGAACCCAAAACCTTCATTAAGAGACAAAAGTCTCTACCAAGTGGGTTGACCCCGCATTGGCATTTATAAAATACATAGTTACGTAAATGGGTGTACACAGTAAGCATGAAAACACAATCAATCGACCGGTTGTACCTAGAAGGGGACACATATAACCAAATGAATTAAAAAAAACAAAGAGATTTATAAAAAAGAACCATAAAGAAATATATTAATATTCACACAGCTATGAATCCAAACAACTAAAACAAAGTAGCTTTCTTTGAGCACCTTAAACTTCAAAATTTTCTTGAGCAAATACATTTACATACTCACCTACAGACCACACTTAAAATAAACGCTGAACCAAACAGATAAAAAAGATAAATCGAGAAGGCACAATGGCCATTTCAAGGGAGATTGTCGCCAAAAAAACTAAACGGCATCATGCGACACATAAAACGAATCACATAATCATGTATTGCAGAATCAAAGCGCGAAATAAAAACGAGAACCGAGGAATAATAAACTGTCAATAAAGACCCATTCTAAAACCCCTAACCAAACACCAATTCTAAAACCTCCACCAAATAAATCGCAAATCCATGTAACCCAAAAACATTCTATAACCCCTAATTTAAGAATTTAAAATCATGAACCACAGCAGCTAAAATCATATATTGCAAAATTAAATCACTATAGCAAACCATCCAAAAACAAATTCCAAAACTAATACAAATAAATTATCAATTCAGAGCTATTCCAAAACGCCTAATCAAAACAAAAATTCTAAAACTCCTGTCAAGACCACAAATCCAAGTGCCCAACATTAACTTCCAATGTAGAAAACAAGATCAAAAAAATAACAGATTTTATAGCATAATTGAAACAAGATCAGGAACACATATACGAACAAACCTGCAATTAGGTTAGGGTTTCTTCAAATCGGTGTTCAACCTTGTGCGTTTAGATATCAAATCGGTGTTCAATCCACCACCGCACCAATTACCGCCGCTGTGGTGGTCGTGCATCCCCATCGAGCCACTGTGTACCACTCAGTTGCCTCTCCTGCTCCTTACCACCCATCCCGTCATCACCTTAAACCCCGGTCGCACCCACACAACCCTTCTGCCACTAAAACACCACCGGGAAACCACAACCGCAGCGCCGTCATGACCAGGTGGCCGGCCGGATGTCATCGCTGCATCTTGCCCCTCTCTTTCTTTCAACTCTCACTCTTTCTCTAGATATCCAGATTGTGTGTGTTGAGGAAAAACAAAATGGGGGCTAGGGTTTTGAATTTTGTGGAGAAGAATCAAGGGAAGAGATAAGGGTGATTAAATAGATAGGGTTTGAGTGGTTAGGTTGGTGTGTGTCATGTATACGAACCCGCTTTTGTCGTTTCTCGCTAGGGTGTGAATTTCTGACACCGCCCGAAAATACGACACGAACCTAACACAAAATTTACGGGTTTAGGTTTAGTCTAAACGGGTTCAGGTCAGTTTCAGGTTGAACCCGCGAACCCATTTAGGTTAACGGGTCGGGTTCGGGTGAACCTGGTCGGGTTGGCGGGTTTATATATATAGATATACACCACCGCATAATTAAATATGAAAAAATAAATGTTTTAGTCGGAAATTTGTCGGAAATTTCCGACAACTTTCTGACCAAATGTTATGTTTCGTCGGTAAGTGGTCGGAAATTTCCGACCATTTTCCGACACCCATATCCGTTTTTTCGGTTTTTCAACATTCTAACATGGTTTTTTCATTACGTATTTTGTACACCTTAGTTATACATGAAAAGCTCTTACTTTACCAACTTATACGTATAATTATAACCACTCATACGTGCGTGTACGCTAACGGGACCCATTACTTAAACGAAGCTTTTCCTATTGTATAAGTGTGTATATATGTATATGTATGTGTGTGTATGCACCGATACAACTACATACTTATACACACATACACATACATATAGAGACAAGAAATATGTTTATGTATATAGATATACACCAGCGCATAATGAAATATGAAAAAAATAAATGTTTTAGTCGGAAATTGGTCGGAAATTACCGACAAATTTCCGACGAAATGTTATGTTTCGTCGGAAAATGGTCGGAAATATCCGTTTTTTCGGTTTTTCAACATTCTAACATGATTTTTTCATTACGTATTTTGTACACCTTAGTTATACATGAAAAGCTTTTACTTTACCAACTTATACGTATAATTATAACCACTCATACGTGCGTGTACGCTGTCGGGACTCATTACTTAAACGAAGCTTTTCCTATTTTATAAGTGTGTATATATGTATATGTATGTGTGTGTATGCACCGATACAACTACATACTTATACACACATACACATACATATAGAGACAAGAAATACGTTTATATATATATATATATACATATATACACCACCACATAATTAAATATAAAAAAATAAATGTTTTAGTCGGAAATTTGTCGGAAATTTCCGACAACTTTCCGACCAAATGTTATGTTTCGTCGGTAAGTGGTCGGAAATTTCCGACCATTTTCCGACACCCATATTCGTTTTTTTCGGTTTTTCAACATTCTAACATGGTTTTTTCATTACGTATTTTGTACACCTTAGTTATACATGAAAATCTCTTACTTTACCAACTTATACGTATAATTATAACCACTCATACGTGCGTGTACGCTAACGGAACCCATTACTTAAACCAAGCTTTTCCTATTGTATAAGTGTGTATATATGTATATGTATGTGTGTGTATGCAACGATACAACTACATACTTATACACACATACACATACATATAGAGACAAGAAATACGTTTATATATATAGATATACACCACCGCATAATTAAATATGAAAAAAAAATAAATGTTTTATTCGGAAATTGGTCGGAAATTACCGGCAAATTTCCGACGAAATGTTATGTTTCGTCGGAAAGTGGTCGGAAATTTCCGACCATTTTCCGAAACCCATATCCGTTTTTTTCGGTTTTTCAACATTCTAACATGATTTTTTCATTACGTATTTTGTACACCTTAGTTATACATGAAAAGCTCTTACTTTACCAACTTATACGTATAATTATAACCACTCATAGGTGCGTGTACGCTGTCGGGACTCATTAATTAAACGAAGCTTTTCCTATTTTATAAGTGTGTATATATGTATATGTATGTATGTTTGTGTATGCACCGATACAACTACATACTTATACACACATACACATACATATAGAGACAAGAAATACATTTATATATATAGATATACACCACCGCATAATTAAATATGAAAAAATAAATGTTTTAGTCGGAAATTTGTCGGAAATTTCCGACAACTTTCCGACCAAATGTTATGTTTCGTCGGTAAGTGGTCGGAAATTTCCGACCATTTTCCGACACCCATATCCGTTTTTTCGGTTTTTCAACATTCTAACATGGTTTTTTCATTAAGTATTTTGTACACCTTAGTTATACATCAAAAGTTGTTACTTTACCAACTTATACGTATAATTATAACCACTCATACGTGCGTGTACGCTGTCGGGACCCATTACTTAAACCAAGCTTTTCCTATTGTATAAGTGTGTATATATGTATATGTATGTGTGTATGCACCGATACAACTAAATACTTATACACACATACACATACATACATATAGAGACAAGAAATACGTTTATATATATAGATATACACCACCGCATAATTAAATATGAAAAAATAAATGTTTTAGTCGGAAATTTGTCGGAAATTACCGACAAATTTCCGACCAAATGTTATGTTTCGTCGGTAACTTTTCCGACCATGTTCCGACACCCGTATCCGTTTTTTCGGTTTTTCAACCTTCTAACATGGTTTTTTCATTACGTATTTTGTACACCTTAGTTATACATGAAAAGCTCTTACTTTACCAACTTATACGTATTATACACATTCATACGTGCGTGTACGCTATCGAAACTAATTACTTAAACTTGTCTTTTATTATTCTATAATTATATATAGGTATATATGTGTGTGTGTATACTCCAAGTCATATACATACACATACATGAATATAGACACAAGCAAATACATTCACATGTGTATACATAGCTCAATATAATTAAATAAAAAAAATAAAGGTTTTAGCCGGAAAATTGTTGGAAATTTCCGACTACTTTCCAACCAATGTTTTTCTTTTTTATAGTTTTTTTTGTCGGAATTTAGTCGGAACTTTCCTTCAAATTTCCGACGACTTTTTTCTTTGTCGGTAAGCGGTCGGAAATTGGTTGCTAATATTTGACTTTTATTCTAGTCGGAAGTTTGTCGGTAAGCGGTCGGAAATTTCCGACTGAATTTTTTTAGTCGGTAATTTTGGTAGGAAATCCTCAATTTTCTAGTAGTGATGAATAATTTATTTTTGACATATTCAATGGGTAAACTTTACATAGATTTATATTTTGTATATCTTTGTTGAGAATTAATAGGATAATGAATATCCTAGGGGCCAGGGACGATTTTCAAACCACTAATTTGGATAACCAGCTGAACCATCGGTCCTTAGGTGGTAAGACACAATGACCCAATATGGAATTTTTGGTTGAAATGCCAAGACACATGCATGTGATATTGGTCCTCTTATTCACTAGTTAATGTGATAAGAACTCTGACCGTATATATTTCCTGGTATAGTCCTTCTTTGCTTGCCAGTGGAGATTGGTGTCCACAAAAGCATCCATAATTTTATTGTAGGGACCCAAAACCATGTGCGTCTGCTCTATCCTCCATATGTCACCGTCTATTGTGAAATGGTCATTATATCATGTTCTTATATAAAGCGTTCAGCATTCCCAATACAACCACATCAAAACTCATCTACAACATCATATCTTTCACCAGGAAGCGCTACTTGGATTCTTATCTTCCTTCAACAACTTTTGTAAGTGAGCAGCCTCTCGCTTCCTTGAAAACATGGCCATACGTATGCCACGCCTCATTCAAGCAAGAAAAATTCTCAAACGGTCCCTCTCTAATGGTAGCACCACTCCTGCATCTATGGACATCCCCAAAGGCTATTTTGCCATTTATGTTGGAGAACAAGAGAAGAAGCGGTTTGTGGTGTCTGTATCACTACTAAGCGAACCTACGTTTCAGGAGCTACTGCATCAGGCAGAAGAAGAGTTTGGCTACAACCATCCAATGGGCGGGCTCACGATTCCCTGTAGTGAAGATGTATTCACAGATCTGGCTTCTCGTTTGGGAGCATTTTGACTTGTATACATCTGTCTATATCTACAACAGTTTTGTAAACATCTAACCAGTAGGAACCATTTATAGTTGTAAATTTAGATCATTGATCCAGATGAATGAAATTTAGTTTGGATATTCTTTTGAGTTAATGGTATTCTATATTTTTATAACATGGTTTTATTTGAATAAGAAGCGAGTTAGTAGCTAGTTAAAAAGGTTTAACTGGATAGCTACACTGAGAATTACATGCTCTCACATTTAGATAAAACCTGACAATAAGAAGATGTTTATACCTAATCCAGATCCTGCCTTGTAAAAAGCATTGAAATAAAGGCAAGGTTACACGTGTACGAGTCCCGAACTTGTTAACAATACAGACTCAGTTTAAATGGTTCTCCTGTTTGAAATTTCTATTAATATAATTACCATGGTCAAGGAAAGAATTCCCACTATAGAGTCTTAAGTGTTCTTAAAGGAGCTAGCTAGTGTTTGAGGTTCACACAAACACCTGACTCGAACAAAAAGGCAAGATAGATGTAATGGTGGCAGTCCAGAATTTGAGGTCAGCATAAACACTGAGCTTCAGAGATATTGAAGATAATAATCGCTAGCGCTCAACAACTTTACCAAACTTCTTAAACCTCCGCGTTACGATGTAATGAAGGCATTCTAGAGTTTTTACTCATCTTATGTGTTGATCAACGTGTGTGAGGCAGTCAATAAACAATTTTCAGGAGGCTCAGGTTCCTTGGAAACATAACTCCCTAAGAAATTAAGACTGTATATTTGCTACTTTCAATCAGCAATCTTGAATTAGAGGGTAATTTCCGTTTTGTTTTATATTTAAGCATCGATGTTAGTGGTTAAAGTTGTAGTTTAAACAATAGTTTGGATAACCAAGTCTAATGCAGATCACTAGGTGGGACGACACAGTGTCCTACAAGTGATAATAGTTGACTCAATCATCAAGACAAAGACATGTGACATTGGCCTTCTTCACTACTTATTGTACTCAAGGCCTGTAGGTCCCTGTTTCGGGATCGATTCCGTGATTTTCATGTTCATGTTCAAAGACGGAAGAGATAAGAGAGGATAAACAAACAAACTTTGTATTAATCCGGTAGAAAAACATTACAAGTCGGCCCGATTACATGGAATCCGAACTAATACCAAAGAAGTATACATCCGGGGAGAAACCAAGTGGTGATTTCTCCCGGTGAGGTCTCAAACCTCCTATCACTCTCTTGCACACACTTGTGCTCTAACTCTTGTGTTGCAAATGACAAGGTGTTGGTATTTATACCAAACACAGGTTGCACGGTCGAAGGATTAAACTGACTGGTCGATAGATCATCTGTCGACCATCCAGCTTTCGAAAGATACACACATACCTCGAAGGATGCCATATCCTTCGAGGTCCATCTTCAACCTTCGATGGATATCTTTCGAGCTCATCGAAGGATACACAATCCTTCGATGCCTTATCCTTCGACACCAACATATACAACCATAATTTGTCTAGCAAACACACACGGTCAACCGAATAACCCTCTCGTTTGACCACTTCAAACGAGCGGGTCTATACACGTTCGATAGACCGTTTCACTAACTATTACAAATTCAGCGTAAAATAATAACTAATCTATTCGACAAGCATTGGACACAAAATCTGCATCAACAAATTCCCCCTTGTCCGTTGCTGTCGAATGCTGAAAATGCAACTGCAATCGATCTTCAGCCAAGTATTCATCTTCTCTGTGTTAACAAATTCCCCCTTGACCGATGATCCAGGTAAGTAGTATCTTGATGCTCATTGTATAATATTTCCCCCTCAAAGTACGCGTATCCGTGTTGAGTGTTGTGCAATTTCCTCAAAAGGCTCAATTGACCGATCTTCCGCTGATCTTCCAATACTCCAACCGGCATATGATAAGGGTTCCATTCTTTAACAACTGCATCAAGTCTTGATCTTCAAGCATGAAAATCACAAACTCTACCACCTATGATTGCGTTTAGAAATTTACCGAAGAAATACCGAAGAAATTCAACATATGAAAATTTTTATCCCCCCATTTCTTTGGTAAAATCTCTAAACCATAACAGATTCTTTCCACTTCAAAGAAACTGTCGTCAAATGTTCACCAATTCCCTCCACTGAGCGGAACTGTCATCAATCTTCATTGAATGTTCTCGGTTCCGAAAATTCACGAACATGAGTTTCTTCTTTGCATAATCTAGTTGAATAAAAACGTCCCCTGGTACCCCGTAGGATCTGACTTGTATCCCCCCAAAGACCAAAGACTTTGTGAACTCGTTAGGACCGGTATAGACGTTCCAGGTTCATACGTTCGTCTTCAAATGCGAGAATATGACAATAAACAAAATCCTTTCGAACATTTCCGAATAACCGGTAATACTCATAAATACTGATGCGCGGAAGCGAACATATCGTGTTGTTTTTGGCCCATAATAGTCGCGTCACCATTTTTGCCATTGCATCGGTAACCGTGACTACCCCACAATTTTTTAAACATCAAGTTTTCATCATCTTCTGTTTTCATCGTTCCGAATCATCCCGCGCGCTTCCAAAACCCATACGAATTTTGACCTTGATATCAGGAGCGCGATTCAGATAAGCTGCGCGAACAACCAACCCCACTTTGCAACTCACGAAGAGAAACGGGTGCCCGACTCCGTGTTTCATCCCATCGTCCACCTTGATCCAATAAATCTCCAGCCAAAAAAAATATATAATTTATACCTCTAGTGGACCAAAAGAAGACTTAGCCAAAGTCACATGACCTGTCGACATCATCCTTTTAATCCATAGCCCACTTTTTGACTTAACAGCTTTGATATATATATTTTTTTTTATTAATTGATAAAGTCACCACCGCTAAAATTGACCAACCCTATACTTCCATTTATTCTTAGCCGACATCATCATTTCCTGACCTCTTTTTCTTCCTCGATAAAAACAACAACCAGCCTCCATTCACAATTTGTTATCCTTCGAAAACTGAATCAATCGAAAGAAGAAAGAGTGACCCTTCGAATTCTTGATCTTTCGAAGTGTTGCTGAATTGTGGTTAATCTGAATTGTGATCTTTCGAAGTGACCCTTCGAATTGTTGATCTTTCAAACACACAATGATCTGACCCTTCGATACAGAATTTTATCTTTCAAAATCAGTTGATCTTTCGAAAAATAAGGAAGAATGACCTTTCGAAGTAGTTCTGGAAATATAGACTTGACCTTTCTAAATCAGTTGGTTGACCCTTCGAAACAATCAAATAATCTATCGAAAATTTAAATGATCTTTCAAAGTTTTGGATCTGACCCTTCGAACACAGTTGGGAAATGATTGACCTTTCGAGCAGCCTTATCATCTTACGAATTATGCAGATGTGACCCTTCGAATTCAGTGAGATGACCCTTCGAGCAGTTAACTGATCCTTCGAAGTTATTTACATCTTTCAAATTATGAAGATGTGAAGAACATCAAGAACACAGCAACCTGGGTAATCTGCAGATTCGATGAAAACGCTCGTACACGATTTTTGATGAAGAAAACTTGAAGATTTAGGAGAAAAACATAAAACCCAACACTCGTTTTATCACAGATCTGAATATTCGGGTCCAGATCTGAGTTTTTCTCATTTTCACCATTTTTACATCTTGAACAAAAACCCACAAAAATCACAGATCTAGAGCACATGTGACTTAGTAAACGGTTAGTTTTACTAAATCGGGCACCATGGCTCTGATACCAATTGTAGGTCCCGGTTTCGGGATCGATTCGTGATTTTCATGATTATGTTCATAGATGGAAGAAGATAGAGATGATAAACAAACAACTTTGCATTAATCCGGTAGTAAAACATTACAAGTCGGCCCGATTACATGATAACCGAACTAATACCAAAGAAGTATACATCCGGGGAGAAACCAAGTGGTGATTTCTCCCGGTGAGGTCTCAAACCTCCTATCACTCTCTTGCACACACTTGTGCTCTCACTCTTGTGTTGCAAATGACAAGGTGTTGGTATTTATACCAAACACAGGTTGCACGGTCGAAGGATTAAACTGACTGGTCGATAGATCATCTGTCGACCATCCAGCTTTCGAAAGATACACACATACCTCGAAGGATGCCATATCCTTCGAGGTCCATCTTCAACCTTCGATGGATATCTTTCGAGCTCATCGAAGGATGCCATATCCTTCGAGGTCCATCTTCAACCTTTTTGCGAGTTTCGAGGGTAAGAGAATCATATCAGTGTACGGTCATGCCAAAACACTCTTGTTGTTCAGTTAGTTAACATTAAGATAAGCATCCTATAACGATTATCGGTATTGTTGTCCACTTAAGCTCAACTTATCAGATGTAATCATGGCGAGGGGATACGTTAAGGTATGATTTATACTTACCGACCGGTGTTCATCCACATCACGACACATTCCCGTATCAAGGTATGCACGAGAGTTCATCTTACCGGTGAGTATACCGATTATCATCTGTTTGACCGTATAAAATGTGAGGTACTCACTTATTTTGATTTGAAAAACAAGCCCTATGTGATATAATCACTTATTGATGAGGAACTTGATTTTCATATGCATGAGGGCACAGGTGCAAGTCCGTGAACAGGTCAGTACTTCCGTACAGCAGAGAGACGAACTTGACACCCGGATAAATGTGATATTTTATCACTTATTTGTTTGGAAATGTGATTGTTTATCACTTATTGAGGTCGAATGCAGTATGTAATATGTACACGTATGTATAGTATCATGGAAGATCTAGACTTGCGTCCCCGTTATTTTTCGGTAAAAGATACAACCATGATACCCAGATGATAAGCAGCATAAAGACCGAATATCTCAGAACCTCGGCAATCTATCAAACGAAATTTCGGTACTAAGACCATATGCCAATGAATGGTTCCCACCTGGTCTTCAGTCCATTAAGATTTATATCACCCTGCACACTTTAAAATGATTGTGAGCCTACCGATACATCTTATATAGAGCTGCTTATCGTTTTACACTTAAGGTTTAAAGAGGTTTGGATAGACCACTGATGTACTATCATTTTCTCTTTTGCTCGCCAGGAAACTCATTTTTGTTTTTCTATTGTTTTTGTGTTTTTGAAATTTTTCAATGTTTTTGGATTTTCAGATTTTCGGATTTACTCCCCCTAAAATCAATAAACTAAGATAAATTTAAAACACACAAAGATATTTACAAAAATGATTTTCCGATGTTGGTTTTACTCTTGCTTGACCTTAATGCCGTTTACCAATAATAAGAAGTCAAATCTAGATTTGTCAAAAGCTTTGGTAAATAAGTCGGCACGTTGGTCATCGGTGTGGACCTTAACAACATCGATTAGCCTTTTCTCAAAGCAATCACGTATGAAGTGATATTTGATTTCGATGTGTTTGGTCTTTGAATGCTGCACAGGATTTTTAGTGATATCTAAAGCAGCAGAATTATCAACGTATATAGGAGTAGTTAGGAATTCAAAACCGTAGTCCCGCAATTGTTGTTGGATCCAAAGAACTTGGGAGCAACAACTTGAGGCAGCAATGTATTCAGCTTCGCATGTTGATGTAGCGACGCATGTCTGCTTCTTGCACTGCCATGTGACTAGGCGATTTCCTAAAAACTGACATCCAGCCGTTGTGGATTTGCCGTCGATTTTGCATCCGCCAAAATCAGAATCACTGAATGCGACTAAGTCAAAGTTATTATCCCTAGGGTACCATAGACCGGTGTCAGGGTATGCCTTCAAATAACGAAAAATCCTTTTGACAGCTGCAAGATGTGAGGCCTTCGGGTTAACTTGATATCTGGCAAGCAGGCACGTTGGGTACATTATATCTGGCCTTGATGCTGTGAGGTACATAAGGGATCCAATCATCGCGCGATAGTATGAAGGGCTAACAGGTTCACCCTTCAAGTCTGGAGTAATTCCGTGATTAGTTGGCAGTGGGGTACCAATGGGCGTTGCATCGGACATCTGGAACCGGCTCAAGATGTCTCCAACATATTTAGTCTGATGGATGAATATCCCAGACTCCGTTTGTTGCACTTGTAGGCCCAAAAAGAAATTCATTTCCCCCATAGCACTCATCTCGAACTTATCCTGCATGATGCGCTCGAAATTCCTACACAAAACATCATTAGTAGAACCAAAAATAATATCATCAACATATACCTGTACCAGAAGAAGATCTCCATCTTGTTCTTTGATGAAGAGAGTACAATCGATAAGACCTCTTCGAAAACCGTTCTCCAGCAGATATGTAGATAAGGTTGCATACCAAGCTCGTGGCGCTTGATGAAGACCATAGAGAGCTTTGTTGAGCAACCAAACCCGATCGGGATGGACAGGATCTTCAAAACCTGGAGGCTGTTCGACATATACCTCTTCTTCAACCACACCATGTAGAAATGCACTTTTGACATCCATCTGGTAAACCTTGAATCCTTTGAATGAGGCATAAGCCAGAAAGATCCGAATAGCTTCCAGACGTGCAACTGGTGCATAGACTTCGTTGTAGTCGATCCCTTCAATCTGACGAAAACCTTGAACGACTAAACGAGGTTTGTTCCGAATAACCACTCCACGGTCGTCTTTCTTGCATTTGAAGACCGATCGAGTGCCAATCTTCTTATAGTTCTCAGGCTTTTCAACAAGCTTCCAAACACCAAGCTTGTGAAATTGCTGTAATTCTTCCTGCATGGCTTCAACCCAAGCACTATCTTTCAATGCTTCTTTCCACGATTTTGGTTCTTCTTGTGACACGTAACACGCGAAGGACCAGTCATTTTGTTGACCAGATTCTCTTATAGCTGAATACAAACCAGCATTCCGGTTGTTTCTCAGCTGATTACGCGTCTGCACACCGCGATGGACATCTCCTATTATGTTCTGCTGGGGATGGGTATCGTGAATCCTCATTTCAGGATTATCTGGCACACGAGCATTGATACCCAAGTTGGTAAGATTAAGATCAACAACCAACTCCACACCAGGAATGTGGGTAGAGGTGGATGCATTCCCTTCAGCAGTGTCTACATTCTGCGTATGAGGTGTATCTACAGAAGCACCTTGAACAGGAGCAGCTGGAGCTGAAGATCCTTCGGCTGCATCATGATATTCATCATCTTCAGAAGAGTCATTATAATCAGCAGCATCTTCATAAACCTCATTTTGAACCATATTGTTGACTGACGAAGAAGCTTGAGGGTCAACAACAATAGGTCTAACCAATGGCGAGACAGCAGCGTTGTCACTTTCCAACAACATCCTAGCCGCTGCTGATTCTTCGTCAAAGGTTGGCAGATTGAAGGAGTCAAATAGCCCATCATAATAGAACATCCACGGATCACCCGGAGCCCTAACAGGACTCGTGTACCTTTGAACCCTAACTTCGCTCCATAGCTCAATCTTTTTGGTAGCTAGATTCCAAACACGAAAATTCGGAGTAGCATATCCAAGGAAGAAGATCCTTGAGGATGCCAGGAGTTGCACTCTTGTGTGCCATGAAGGATACCCAAGAAAATCTAGAGTAGTCATCAGTAACTACTAAACAATAGGCATCACCGAACGTTGTTTTGTGCTTCATAGGTCCAAAAAGGTCCATATGAAGACGTTCGAGAGGCATGCTGACAGTGTTGATTTTCTTCAAAGGGTGAGACTTCTTTGTTTGCTTCCCCTTTTGGCACGAGACACAGATATCTTGTAGATGAAAACTTCTCACAGGCACACCATTCACAAGATTATTTTTCACCAAATGGTTCATCTTTCTCAAGTGAATGTGTCCCATTCTTCTGTGCCAAGATATAGACTCCTTTTCCGTGGCTTTTGAGACAAAACAAGTGACTTGTGCAGATCTTGTAATCGCTTGGCTCATGTCGAGAATATAAAGATCATTAACTCTCGGAGCCGATAAGAGAATCCATTCTTGTGGAATTTTGAATCCAGGTTTCAGCACATAGCAGCCGGCATCATCAAAATGCATGGTGAATTTCTTATCGCAGATTTGCGACACACTGAGAAGATTGTGATCAATTTGCTTCACATAATTGATCTTATCAAAGCACACGATGCCATTGGAGATACTTCCCTCTCCAGTGATAGAACCGCCTTTGTCACCCGCAAAAGCAACATACCCTCCTCTAATATTTCTAACGTCGTATAGGAGCCGTAAGTCGCCAGTCATGTGCCTGGATGCCCCACTATCAACAATCCAATGACTATTAATAGTTCCTCCTAGAACATCCTGCACATGTCATAAAAACATCAGTTGAGAATGGGGACCCAAGCCTTAGTGGTCTTGGGTCGTCCCTTAGCATCACGAAACGTGAGCTCGATCTCTTGATGGTTTTCAAGAACAACTGCTCCCCCTGAATTGTCACCCGACTTAGGTAACCAAGTTCGTTTTTGCCTACCAGTTTTTGAAGATTCTGGTTTTACAGGTTGTGACACTCTTGGTTCCTTTTGAACTGTTTTAACTTCAGATTTTAAAGCTTTTTCAACAGTTTTTATGCTCTTACGTCGTTGTTTAGTTTCTTGTTCTTTTACAGTTCGTTTATCATGTTTAGGTGAAACTGACCGACGTTGAGGGTGAACTGTTTCAGGTGGAGTTTTCTCAACAAATTTCTTCTTCAGAGCATTTGGGCAGTTTCTGATAATGTGCCCAATTTCTCCACATTTGAAACAAGTTCTCCTTTCAACAGACTTAGGAGAACTTGATCGACTACCAGATGTTGAACCTGTAGAACCTGAGGTACTTGCTCTTTCATCACACCCGTTTGTGTGTTGGGTGTAATTGTTATCACTGTTACGTTTCAAAATCTTGACTTGTTGGACAAAATCAGTGTTTGATTTGTTTTCAAAAGTCTCAATTTTATCTGTACCTTTTGATGCTACAAATTTAACATCTTTTCCTTTCTTCGTGTAACGAGCTCCTTTTGATTCAACCTTAGCCTTTGGCTTTGGAGCTCGTTGTTGTTGTTTACCCTTAAAGGCAGTAGGTTGTTGAGTGGTTGGAGATTTTTGATTACCAAACTGTTTTCTAATCTCAGCCTTAGGAATTGGATCACATTGTGTTACCACAATTCCCGGAAGTGTTTTTCCCAAAAATTTGTTTGTGTTGTCTTCAAAGACTTTGTCAATCAAAGATTTATTTACATTTTTAATTGGGAAAACATGATCTGAGTAGATTTTATTATCTCCAACCAAAGTATACAACACATTACTGCTTTTAACAGTAGTTACACCTGTCTTATCAACTTTGACAGGATCAATCACTTGCTTCTTAACAGATGGAACCTCAGGAGTATCAAGATCACAAAGGATGTGATTTTCTCGTGGAATATCTACTCCTTTCATCTTGCTAAGTGATTTATCCTGATCACTTACAGCCACTTCTGATTCATCATCCGATGTCTCATAGTCCTCGATAATTGGAGGACTTTGCTTCATGGATGATGAAGTTTCTTGTTCCTTAGAGGCTGTGTTTGAAGAATTTTCCGGTTTGAACCCAAGGCCAGTAGCAAACTCCTCAACATCAAGAGGAACACTGGGTTCATACCGAGGCATTTCTTCCTCATCAGGCATCTTGGTATAGTTGATACCAATTGTAGGTCCCTGTTTCGGGATCGATTCCGTGATTTTCATGTTCATTTTCAAAGACGGAAGAGATAAGAGAGGATAAACAAACAAACTTTGTATTAATCCGGTAGAAAAACATTACAAGTCGGCCTGATTACATGGAATCCGAACTAATACCAAAGAAGTATACATCCGGGGAGAAACCAAGTGGTGATTTCTCCCGGTGAGGTCTCAAACCTCCTATCACTCTCTTGCACACACTTGTGCTCTAACTCTTGTGTTGCAAATGACAAGGTGTTGGTATTTATACCAAACACAGGTTGCACGGTCGAAGGATTAAACTGACTGGTCGATAGATCATCTGTCGACCATCCAGCTTTCGAAAGATACACACATACCTCGAAGGATGCCATATCCTTCGAGGTCCATCTTCAACCTTCGATGGATATCTTTCGAGCTCATCGAAGGATACACAATCCTTCGATGCCTTATCCTTCGACACCAACATATACAACCATAATTTGTCTAGCAAACACACACGGTCAACCGAATAACCCTCTCGTTTGACCACTTCAAACGAGCGGGTCTATACACGTTCGATAGACCGTTTCACTAACTATTACAAATTCAGCGTAAAATAATAACTAATCTATTCGACAAGCATCGGACACAAAATCTGCATCAACAAGGCCATATAATTATTCATGTTGATCTCCTGTTTGGATTGTGATTGAATATCGATGTCCACAAATTCTTTATAATTTTATTTTCAAGATACAAGACCATGTGTGTTTGTTTTATCGTCCATGTGCCCCTGTCTATTATGTACCTCATTATATCTTCTTGGTATATATATATATCATTCAACATGCACAATACACCCACATCTTCCTAGAAAATCATCTACAATATCACCCAACCAGAAGCAATACTTTGATTTTGTTTTCCATAACAAACATTTCCAAGTGAAACAGACTCACACTATCTTGAAAATATGGCCATCCGTATGCCTCGTATCATTCAAGCAAGAAAAATTCTGAGGCGGTCATTATCTAATGGAAGCAGAACTCCAACATATACGGACATCCCAAAAGGCTATTTTGCAATTTATGTTGGGGAACAAGAGAAGAAGCGGCACATGGTCCCGGTATCACTATTAAGCGAACCTTTGTTTCAGGACTTACTGCATCAGGCGGAGGAAGAGTTTGGGTACAACCACCCAATGGGCGCGCTCACAATTCCTTGTAGTGAAGACGTATTCACGGATCTTGCTTCTCGTTTGGGAGCGTTCTGACATGTATACGTTTGTCTTTATAACCGCAGTTTTGTAAACAACTAACAATTAGGAACACTTTATAGATAGATGTAAATAGAGAATTGTTCCATTTGAATGAAATTTAACTTGGATGTATTTTTTGAGTTGAAGGAATCTTAACTTTTTTTAATTGCTGGTTTTCTTAAAAATACAAAGCTTGTGATCAGCTAGAGATAAAGGAAAACAAGTGGATACTTACAAAGAGAATTACGTTTCTTATTGTGTCACTCAAACTGACACTGCACTCAATCAACTAAATTTTACACCAGGAAGAGACATCCATTATACATAAGTCACTCACTGAACTAAAACAAAACAAACACATGTCCTCACATCATTTGTTAACAATATGGTCTGTGATTACAGCAGAGTGAAATTCAAATTATGATAATTACCTTGCATAGGAACGAATCTCACCTGTTAGTATTTTACATGTTCTTGTAATACTTGTAAATGATGTCCACATAAGCATGTCACAGGAACAACAAAGGCAACATTTCTGACCACTACAATCATTAGACATGAAAAAATCAGCACACAGCAACTTGACTACATGTACAAAGATATGATTTAAAGGAGATGTTCTAAAAGTTCGCATGTCATATGTAATGATCAACCTGGACGAGACATCCAAAGAACGTTTACTGGAGGTTCTTGGTATTGCAAAACTGTTGATACACTTTTGTGTGGACGCGGCACGTTCGGTTGGACACTTTAACGGAATGAAGACCAAGTTGGATATCCTCCTATCCTACTTGGGTCCGACAAGTTTGTCTCATTTGTTTTGTAATGTATAAATGAACAATGCATGTTGCATACTTGGTTTATGTCTGTTTGTGTGTTTATAACGGTGTGCAGCTAACTGTTAACAGTTTGCATCATATCCATGTTTGGCAGCCCTCGACGAAACTCCCAAGTTTCGTCGAGCACTAATATGGGGAAACTCCATTTGTGATGAAACTCCAAGTTTCGTCATCTAGTGCATGGGGAAACTCCATGATGAAACTCCTAGAGTTTCACCAAGCTAAAGGACAAAACCATCATGAAACTCTAAGTTTCATCATGCTAAAGGACAAAACCATGGTGAAACTTCAAGTTTATCCATGACCAAACTTGTGTTGTGATGCAACTCCTAGGAGTGTCACCATACTACAGGACAAAAATCATGGAGTTTCATCAAACCTTGTGTAGTTTCGCCATAAGCCCCCATGTTTCGTCACTGTTGTGTCCAGCTGCCTATATAAACACACATGGTTTTACTTTGAAACTATGAGAGCATAACCCACTGTAAGAGTTTACTTCAAACTGTGTGTATCGGTTTGAACCTTTGTTCTCATCTAATCAATTAAGTGTGATTCATTGGTTACTTTGTGTTCATCATCATTATATGTGCTTGGTTTGGCATCGTTACGGGGATTCCGCACCCGTGACCGTGTTTATTATAAACAAGGATTCTGTTTCGTATTCGATCCTCTCAGATTCGGGACCTACAAAAACCCTACAAATCCAGAGATGAATAATTTATTTTTGACATATTCAATGGGTAAACTTTACATAGATTTATATTTTGTATATCTTTGTTGAGAATTAATAGGTTAATGAATATCCTAGGGGCCAGGGACGATTTTCAAACCGCTAATTTGGAAAACCAGCTGAACCATCGGTCCTTAGGCGGTAAGACACAATGACCCAATATGGAATTTTTGGTTGAAATGCCAAGACACATGCATGTGATATTGGTCCTCTTATTCACTAGTTAATGTGATAAGAACTCTAACCGTATATATTTCCTGGTATAGTCCTTCTTTGCTTGCCAGTGGAGATTGGTGTCCACAAAGCATCCATAATTTTATTGTAGGGACCCAAAACCATGTGCGTCTGCTCTATCCTCCATATGTCACCGTCTATTGTGAAATGATCATTATATCCTGTTCTTATATAAAGCGTTCAGCATTCCCAATACAACCACATCAAAACTCATCTACAACATCATATCTTTCACCAGGAAGCGCTACTTCGATTCTTATCTTCCTTCAACAACTTTTGTAAGTGAGCAGCCTCTCGCTTCCTTGAAAACATGGCGATACGTATGCCACGCATCATTCAAGCAAGAAAAATTCTCAAACGGTCCCTCTCTAATGGTAGCACCACTCCTGCATCTATGGACATCCCCAAAGGCTATTTTGCCATTTGTGTTGGAGAACAAGAGAAGAAGCGGTTTGTGGTGTCTGTATCACTACTAAGCGAACCTACGTTTCAGGAGCTACAGCATCAGGCAGAAGAAGAGTTTGACTACAACCATCCAATGGGCGGGCTCACGATTCCCTGTAGTGAAGATGTATTCACAGATCTGGCTTCTCATTTGGGAGCATTTTGACTTGTATACATCTGTCTATATCTACAACAGTTTTGTAAACATCTAACCAGTAGGAACCATTTATAGTTGTAAATTTAGATCATTGATCCAGATGAATGAAATTTAGTTTGGATATTCTTTTGAGTTCATGGTATTCTATATTTTTATAACATGGTTTTATTTGAATAAGAAACGAGTTAGTAGCTAGTTAAAAAGGTTTAACTGGAGAGCTACACTGAGAATTACATGCTCTCACATTTAGATAAAACCTGACAATAAGAAGATGTTTATACCTTGTTGGTGCACTTGTGTCTGTACTTTGTCTGTATCTTGTCACGATATAAAACGATGTCCTTTGTTAGTCCTGTAAGTTTGACCAAGTCAACCATCCTCCTGGTTTGACTTGGCCAAACAGTTAGTACATGATCGTAACATGTCTGTGTCGAAGGATGGCTCATCGAAGGATAGTTTAGATCCTTCGATGAGCTCGAAAGATAAACCTTTGATGGATAATGATGGACCTCGATAGATCATCCTTCGAGGTATATGTAGATCCTTTGACAGGTTTAAGATCGATAGATGATCCTTCGATCAATCTATCTGATCCTTCGACCAGACGATCTGTGTTGGGTATATATACCCATGTAATGTGTTCACTTCATTAGAAGAAAGCAGGATACACTTCACAGAGAACACACACACACTTAGAGAGTTTGCAAAATAGATTTGTAGACATTGAGCTTGTAACCGAACCTTTCATACGTATTAATACAAGTGGTGTTAATCGGTGAATATTATGTGTCTTGTGTTTGTGCTTGTTTCATCTCGGTTTGCACTCTAGCTTGGATTCCGCACTTGCTAGTGTGTTTAACATAACAAGGTTAAGGTTTGACCTCATCCTCCGAGGGACCTACAAGTGGTATCAGTGCTAAGGCTCTTTTCCTTGTTAAAGCCGAGTTTATACAAGACTTTGGAGTGTTTAGACACATGGTTTAGCACCCGTTTTTAGTGTTTTTCTTGCATTTCTTGAGGTAAAAACGTGTTCTAGACTAACCGGGTGTGTTAAAGAACGGGTTGGGTAACTTAAAACTTGTTTTTAAGAAGTTGGTAATTTCCGGCCAAAATTCCGGCTTACTCCGGTGACCGGTTTCTGGATAAGATCCTTCCATTTTTGGTAATATTTTATTAGTCAAATCTGTTTTGGTAGAAAAGGGATGGTCTGAACATACCTTTCTGCCGAAAGTTTCTACCAACCAATCACCTTTTTCACCAACCTGTCACCTTTTGTCTGCTGTGTCAGTAGAGATCGAAGGATATCCTTCGAAGTCGAAAGATCATCTTTCGATCAAAGGAGGTTCGACAGATAATCATCCTTTGAACATCCTTCGAAGTCTGTGACTTATCTTTCGATCCAAGGAATATTTTCGAAGGATATATTGTTCGATCTACAGTTCATATTCGAAAGATAAGGATCCTTCGCATTGGAGAATCTTTCGAAATCATTGTTCGAAATTCAACAGTGATCTTTCGAACACTGTTGATCCTTCGAACAAGTCTTGATCCTTCGATCTTAGTCTGTTTAGGTTTAACAAGTTTGTGTTTGTCTTGTCTTTCGATCAGGGATCCTTCGGCTGGCTGTTATCATTCTAGATATTCATATAGAACTCATTTTTCTTATCAAACATGAATCCGAGTTGGTGGGGAACTCCGGCTCCAGATAGTGGAAAATACACAAGTACCGGTTCAACTCCCTCATGGTGGGGTACACCGGCTCCAGATAGTGGAAAGTACACAAATACAAGTCCATCTCCCTCATGGGCCGAATCTCCGGTGTCGACATCTTCGCAAGCAAATGCCATATCGACAGGTCAATGGGCATTAGTATCAAATCAAACTCCGAGCATTCAAAGTATCTTATTGAGCGAAAGCGAAACCGGAAGTTTGAATCGACCTCCAAAGTTGATGCACTTAAACGAGTATCCGGGCTGGGTTGATAGATTACGTACATACGTTCTTGGTCAAAATACCGAACTGTGGATACGTTTCACTACAGATTTCGATCAAGCTATAGAGGTTGCTGCTTCAGATACTGCTACGTTTGCCGATCTTCCTGAAGATCAAAAGAAAACGTATGATCTGGAAAAGAAAGCATACGCCATTCTCACTCAGGCGTTAAGCAAAGATATCTACCACCAGTTTGTCAGTTTCAAGACAACGAAGAAGTTGTGGGACGGGTTGAAAACCAGAGGAGTAGGGAATGAAGCAACACGCCAATTGCGTCATGATCTTCTCAAGAAAGAATTTGACGGTTTCACGTGCATGGATAAGGAGTCTTTGGGAGACATGACAAGCCGGTTTTATCACTTGCTTACAGAGTTGAACAATTTTGGAGTAGCGACAACTATAGCAGAGGTGGTGAAGAAGTTTGCTGATCCATTACCTCCACAATGGAATAGTTTCTTGGAAATCTTGAAGTATAACGGAGTTTTGAGAACTACAAACATCAACGACTTCGTGCAGCTTTTAGAAAACAAGGATCAGGAGGAAACATTAAAGGTAAAAAGAGTTCCAGTGCCACAAAATCCAGAAATGTATTATGGAACTTCCAATTCTTCGTCTGCAAGAACCGATCCACATGCTCCACTTCAAACGGCGTTTGTCACAAGCACAGATATGTATGGCAATCCAGTACAAGTTCCTGTTAAGCCAGCTCCCACCACAGACATGTATGGAAATCCAATACAACAAGCGTGTTATGGAGGGACATCATCTGCTGGTCAGCAATCAAAACCAAATACAGTACAGCTCGACACTTCAAGCTTCTCTAAGGTCAGTGTAGAAGTAGCAAGGGAACATATGGAGCTGCTTAACACTGTAGTGAGCGCGTACTGTGGGTTAGTGGAAGGTCAGATTGGCAACATTAATCTGACACAAGAAGACTATCGGCAGATTGATAAGGAAGAGATGGACTTGATGGATATCAAGTGGGCCTTTGCTAGTGCTGTAAGAAGGGCAAAGGATTTCATGGAAAGTACTGGCAGAACCAGCTTGGAAAGCAAGAAAGACACCAAGTATGGGTTCGAGAAACAGGCAGTAAAGTGCTTCAATTGTGGTGAACGGGGTCACTTTAAAAGGGAATGTACAAAGCCAGCACAGCATGGGAACCAGAATCCCTTCAGAAACCAAGGCAACCAGCAGAACCAGAACAGGAACAATGAGCGTACATTAATACCTGTCAACAACCAGAGTCAAGAGTCAAGCTGGAACATCAAATGCCAACCGGGCACTTGTGGTTCAAGTGGATGAAGGTTGTGACTGGTCAATCCAGTTGAGCGGTGATGCTCCAGATGGAACAGCATGTTTTGCTGAAGTGGTTAAGGTTTTAGTTCACACCAGTGGTGGAGAATCTTCCGCCAATGGTGGTGAATCTTCTGAGGATGAAGACTCTTCGGGATATAGCAGGAGTTCAGATGAAGAATCCTCAAGTTCAGGCGATGATCATGAGGGTGAGACATCAAATATTGATGAGCTTTTGGAGGAAGCTGCAGCAGGAACTCAGAGAAGATCTATCTTGGTGGATCAAGCTGCTTATTCTTCGTCTTCTCTCCATTCAGCCTTTATGGCTAATGTCGACAGTTCATCAAGTCAGGTATGTGTCGATGAACCCATTGCTAGTAATTGTGATAATTGTGATAGTTTGCATGTTAAATGTGCTGATTTAGAGGCAAACATGTCTGAGTTGCAAGGCAAACATGATGCTTTACAAGCTAGTTTGTTTGACTTGCAAGACAAACATGTTTCTTTGAATGCCAAGTGGTGTGAATTGCAAAGCAAACACGAGACTTTGCAAGAGAAGTATGATGTGACATTCATCCACAATCAAAAGCTGACCGTGGATCTTTCAAAATGCACTGAAGCCAATATGTTTTATGAAAATCATGAAAAGGAGTTTAAATCGGTAATTGAAAAGTTAAAGAAAGATAAAACCGAGCTAACTAAAATGGTTTCCAGAAAACAAACTGACATTAATTTGTATATATCTCGCCTTGAGACTATGCAAAAAGAGATGGCTTGTGTGAAAACCGAAAGTGAGGCGATCCAACTTAAGCTAGACAGTTATTTGAGCTCTAGCTATGTGTTGGATCACATCATTGACGTTCAGAAAGAGAAACGGGATGTCACATGCATAGGTTACAAGAAATGTCCACCACCAGTGAGACACAATTATGATGCAATGCCTGACGAGGAGGATAGAGTGTTCTTTGAACCATCTGTTCCTCTAGATGTAAAGGAGTTTGCTACAAGGCTCGGATACAAGAAAGAAGTATCATCAGATTCAGATGTATCAGCAGATACATGTGTGTCTTCTGCTGAACTGAATCAGGATCCTCCAGTCATTACTGAGGATGCTGATTCTTCTGATGATGAATCTGATGATGTTGTCCCAGCAAAGTCTGATGCGGTAGTCAAAAATGAGGACATACCTCTCGAGAATCACATTCTATGTGAGCCTTCTGCAAAACCCGCTAAGACTGTTGCAATCGAGTCCTCGTCTACAAAAGAGTCGGAGAGTGTGAACTTGCTGTACACTCTTATTGGTGATGATAAAATCTACTCTGACAAAGATTTTCCTATTAAGAATGTTAATCAATCTTTAATAAGTAAAGTCTTTGAAAATTCGACAAGTAAGTTTTTAGGAAAGACAGGACCATGTGTTACAGTTACATAGTGTCCTCCTATTCCAAAGGCCAAAATTCGAAAACAATTTGGCAATAAGAAATTACCAACAGTGCAAAAACAGCAAAATCACACCAAGCCAAAAGGAAAATCACCGGCTCAAGCTCAAAAGAAGCCGAATCAAAAGAAGAACAAAAATGTAAACTTTGTGAAATCGACGGGAACGGACAAAATCGAAACGTTTGAAAACAAATCTAACTAAGATTTTGTTAAGAAAGCAACTGTACAGAAAAGAAATGAACCAAGTAGTTCAAAACCTAGTACCTCGGGATCACAAAGTTCATCATCATCGGCAAGACGATTACATGATACTTCGGGGTTTGTTGAACGAAGATCATGTTTTGAGTGTGGAACAATTGGACATATAATTCGAAACTGTCCATATCTTCATAAACAAAAAGGCAAAGTAGATGTTCCCCATGACCAAACTGATCGTAAGCGATCTGTTTCTGCAAAACAAGATCCCCGACTTGTAAAAGAAAGGGACATGAAACAGAGACGCCAACAGGTCAAGAAAATTGAAAAGGCGATTAAAACCGATGTGGTTAACAAAACATCTGTTTCTGTCAAACCAGAAAATTCAAAAACTTCAGACAACCATGAAGTTAAAATTTTAAAGAATAACACTGGTAGAACAAAACAGACCTGGAAACCAAAAACGGTTACTGAATAAGGGGGACCATCACAATTCACCAATCATCAAAGACAAGAAGTTATTGTTATTGATGAAAATGGAAGACCCAAGACCATAATGGCTTGGGTCCCCATCTCCAACTAATTGATTGAGTTCATGTGCAGGGTGTTCCAGGAGGAACTATCAGTAGTCAGTGGATTGTTGATAGTGGGGCATCTAGGCACATAACAGGCGACATGACGCTTCTCTACGACGTCAAATCTATTAGAGGAGGTTATGTTGCATTTGCTCGAGATAAGGGTGGTTATATTACGGGTGAAGGAATGATATCCAACGGGATTGTCAGCTTTGTACAACAACTTGATCACAATCTTCTTAGTGTTTCTCAAATTTGTGACAAGCAATTCTCAGTACACTTTGATGCTAATGGATGTTATGTGCTGAAACCCGGCTTCAAAATTCCAAAAGAATGGATTCTCTTGTCAGCTCCAAGGATAAATGATTTGTACGTCCTTGATATGAGCCAAGCTATTACTACGTCTGCACAAGCAACTTGTTTCGTTTCCAAAGCCACAGAAAAAGACTCTATCTCTTGGCACAGACGAATGGGTCACATTCACTTACGCAAAATGAATCATTTGGTTTCAAATGAATTGGTGAATGGTGTTCCTCTCAAAAACTTCCATCTTCAAGACGTCTGTGTTTCGTGCCAGAAAGGAAAACAGACGAAGAAACGACATCCTACTAAGAGGATCAACACGGTGGCAGTTCCTCTTGAACGTTTGCACATGGATTTGTTTGGTCCTGTCAAGCACAAGAGTATTCGGAATGATCAATACTGCCTCGTGATTACTGATGACTATTCAAGATTTTCTTGGGTGGCGTTCATGGCACACAAGAGTGAAACCTTTGGTATTATCAAAAACTTGATCATTCAGATTGAGAATTTGTATAAGTTGAAGGTTAGGCGGATACGTAGCGACAATGGTACTGAATTTAAAAATCATGCCATGGCGGAGTTTTGCACTTCAAAGGGTATTCTTCATGAGTTTAGTGCAGCTTATACTCCTCAACAGAATGGCGTCGCTGAACGTAAGAACCGCACATTGATCGAGACTGCTAGGACAATGTTGGTAGAGTCGCAGTTGCCCATTCCATTCTGGACTGAAGCTGTGGCCTCTGCATGTTACACATTGAACCGAGTCCTTACAGTCAAAAGGCACAATAAGACCTGCTTTGAGCTTCTTCAAAAACGGAAACCAGATTTGTCTTATCTTGAACCGTTTGGAGCTCCATGTACAATCATCGATCCTAATGGAAAGTTTGGGGCTAAAGCGATTGACGGATACTTTCTTGGGTATGCCACCCCTAACTTACGAGTCTGGAATCTAGAGACTAAAAGGGTCGAGGAATGGTCTGAGGTCAGAGTACAAAGGCACACTTTGCCAGTCAAATGTCCTGGTCAGCCTTGGATGTTTGAGTACGATGACTTTTTCAATTCGATCAATGTTGAAGCCGTTGAAGAAAGTGCGGCGGCAAGGATGTTTTTCGAGAGTGACAATGCAACAGTTTCACCGGTGGTTCGTCCAATTCTTGTCAATCAAGAACCATCTTCGGTGAACAATAATACTCTCGATAATGAGGATTTTCACAATGCAACCGAATTAAACGAATCTTCAGAGGATGATGAATTTCTAGATGCAGATCAAGAAGCTCTAACAACAGCAGTTCATGGCACTTCAGAGGGTACTCCTCCAGTGGATGCCCCTAGAACAGCTGAAGCTACTGCATCATCCTCTTCGTCAATTCTGGGCATTGATTTAGTTGTTGATCTCAATTTCAACAATCTGGGTATAAATATTCCAGTTCCAGATAATCCAGAAACATGGATTCATAATACCAATCCTCAACAAAACATCATCGGAAATGTGCAAAGTGGCATTCAAACAAGAAACATGTTGCGAAACAACAACAATGCAGGCCTGTATGCAGCTATTCGAGAATCCGGGCAACAAAACGATTGGTCTTTCGCGTGTTATGTCTCACAGGAAGAGCCAAGAACTTGGAAAGAAGCCATGAAAGATAACTCTTGGGTTGAAGCAATGCAGGAAGAACTGCAACAATTCCAGAAGCTTGGTGTCTGGAAACTCGTAGAGAAACCTGCTGGTTACAAGAAGATTGGTACCCGTTGGGTTTTCAAATGCAAAAAGGATGACCGCGGAGTTGTTATCCGGAACAAAGCATGTTTAGTCGTTCAAGGTTTTCGTCAGATAGAAGGGATCGACTACAACGAAGTGTATGCACCTGTTGCACGTCTCAAAGCAATTCGAATCTTTCTAGCCTATGCGTCCTTCAAAGGATTCAAGGTTTATCAGATGGACGTGAAAAGTGCATTCTTACATGGTGTGGTTGAAGAAGAGGTGTACGTCGAACAGCCCTCAGGTTTTGAAGATCCTATCCATCCCGATCGGGTTTGGTTGCTCAACAAAGCTCTCTATGGTCTTCATCAAGCACCGCGAGCTTGGTACGCAACCTTATCAAACTATCTGCTGGAGAACGGTTTTCGAAGAGGTCTTATCGACTGTACTCTTTTCATCAAAGAACAAGATGGAGATCTTCTTCTGGTACAGGTATATGTTGATGATATTATTTTTGGTTCAACTAATGATGTCTTGTGTAGGAATTTCGAGCGCATTATGTAGGATAAATTCTTGATGAGTGCTATGGGGGAAATGACCTTCTTCTTGGGCCTACAAGTGCAACAAACTGAGTCTGGGATATTCATCCATCAGACTAAATATGTTGGTGACATCTTGAGCCGGTTCCAGATGTCTGATGCAACGCCCATTGGTACCCACTGCCACTAAATCAGGGAATTACTCCAGACTTGAAGGGTGAAGCTGTTAGTCCCTCATACTATCGCACAATGATCGGATCTCTTATGTACCTCACAGCATCAAGACCAGACATAATGTACCCAACATGCCTGCTTGCCAGATATCAAGTCAACCCGAAGGCCTCACATCTTGCAGCTGTAAAACGGATTTTTCGTTATTTGAAGGGTTACCTTGACACCGGTCTATGGTACCCTAGGGATAATAACTTTGACTTGATCGCATTCAGTGATTCTGATTTTGGTGGATGCAAAATCGACGGCAAATCCACAACGGCTGGATGTCAGCTTTTAGGAAATCGCCTAGTCACATGGCAGTGCAAGAAGCAGACATGCGTCGCTACATCAACATGCGAAGCTGAATACATTGCTGCCTCAAGTTGTTGCTCCCAAGTCCTTTGGATCCAGCAACAATTACGCGACTGCGGTTTTGAATTCCTAACTACTCCTATTTACGTTGATAATTCTGCTGCTTTACAGATCACTAGAAATCCGGTGCAGCACTCAAAGACCAAACACATCGAAATCAAATATCACTTCATACGTGATTGCTTTGAGAAAAGGCTAATCGATTTCGTTAAGGTCCACACCGATGACCAACGTGCCGACCTTTTTACCAAAGCATTTGACAAATCAAGATTTGACTTTTTATTATTGGTAAACGGCATTAAGGTCCAGCAAGAGTAAAACCAACATCGGAATATCATTTTTGTAAATACCTTTGTGTTTTAAATTTGTCTTAGTTTATTGATTTTAGGGGCATTAAATCCAAAAATTTGAAAATCCAAAAACATCGAAAAATTTCAAAAACACAAAAACAATAGAAAAACAAAAATGAGTTTCCTGGCAAGCAAAAGAGAAAATGATAGTACATCAGTGGTCTATCCAAACCTCTTTAAACCTTAAATGAAAAACGATAAGCAGCTCTATATAAGATGTATCGGTAGGCTCACAATCATTTTAAAGTGTGCAGGGTGATATAAACTTAAATCGACTGAAGACCAGGTGGGAACCATTCATTGGCATATGGTCTTAGTACCGAAATTTCGTTTGATAGATTGCCGAGGTTCTGAGATATTCGGTCTTTATGCTGCTTATCATCTGGGTATCATGGTTGTATCTTTTACCGAAAAATAACGGGGACGCAAGTCTAGATCTTCCATGATACTATACATACGTGTACATATTGCATACGACCTCAATAAGTGATCAACAATCACATGTCCATATCAAATAAGTGATAAAATATCACATTTATCCGGGAGTCAAGTTCGTCTCTCTGCTGTACGGAAGTACTGACCTGTTCACGGACTTGCTCCTGTGCCCTCATGCATATGAAAATCAAGTTCCTCATCAATAAGTGATTCTATCACATAGGGCTTGTTTTCAAATCAAAATAAGTGAGAATCTCACATCATATACGGTCAAACAGATGATAATCGGTATACTCACCGGTAAGATGAACCCTCGTGCATACCTTGATACGGGAATGTGTCGTGATGTGGATGAACACCGGTCGGTAAGTATAAATCATACCTTAACGTATCTCCTCGCCATGATTACATCTGATAAGTTGAGCTTAAGTGGACAACAATACCGATAATTGTTATAGGATGCTTATCTTAATGTTAACTAACTGAACAACAAGAGTGTTTTGGCATGACCATACACTGATATGATTCTCTTACCCTCGAAACTCGCAAAAAGAATGTCTGTATATATTTATTTACTGCTTTCAGTCTTTACATTTCAAATATTCAAAAAGACCAAAAAGAGTTTTGGTGTGTTTTAATATAAACTTTCTAAAAGCCAAAAAGATTTTATTTCTATTTTATTTTCGATCGTACGATGTTGGATCTCAAGTCTTCGTTACCTGAAACCTGAACGAAAACCGAATTGACTAAATCTTCATAAGCGGTCGAAATTTGCAAATTTTGAAAGTTAGAAACTAAAATTGATAAATTCATTAAACTTTCAAACTGTCGGACGGTGTTTGATTGTGACATGGTCATTCGTGTGTCATTTGTTTATATAAACTATATTCCAAGCAGTTGTTCTCATTACGCGTTTAGATTTCTTGCATGTACAGATTCTAAAGGCAAGGAGAACATGGTCGATGACAAGCTTCGGAATGAAGACACGACGTGAAGGCTCTCAAATGATGAAGATGATCGAGTTGCCGCTGACCATCATCAACACCACAAGGATCTCAAGCATTGAAGATCAAGTCATTCACGAGCATAACTCTAGGGGGAGCTTATGTTAAGGGGGAGTTTGTCAACACACTTCCTACATGATACGGGTAGTTTGTTGATACACTTTCTGCTTTCAAGACGTGAAGACTTTGAAGATCCTCCGACTTTGAAGACTTGAAAGGACGGAGTTTGTTGGTGCACTTGTGTCTGTACTTTGTCTGTATCTTGTCACGATATAAAACGATGTCCTTTGTTAGTCCTGTAAGTTTGACCAAGTCAACCATCCTCCTGGTTTGACTTGGCCAAACAGTTAGTACATGATCGTAACATCTCTGTGTCGAAGGATGGCTCATCGAAGGATAGTTTAGATCCTTCGATGAGCTCGAAAGATAAACCTTCGATGGATAATGATGGACCTCGATAGATCATCCTTCGAGGTATATGTAGATCCTTCGACAGGTTTAAGATCGATAGATGATCCTTCGATCAATCTATCTGATCCTTCGACCAGACGATCTGTGTTGGGTATATATACCCATGTAATGTGTTCACTTCATTAGAAGAAAGCAGGATACACTTCACAGAGAACACACACACACTTAGAGAGTTTGCAAAACAGATTTGTAGACATTGAGCTTGTAACCGAACCTTTCATACGTATTAATACAAGTGGTGTTAATCGGTGAATATTGTGTGTCTTGTGTTTGTGCTTGTTTCATCTCGGTTTGCACTCTAGCTTGGATTCCGCACTTGCTAGTGTGTTTAACATAACAAGGTTAAGGTTTGACCTCATCCTCCGAGGGACCTACATACCTAATCCAGATCCTGCCTTGTAAAAAGCATTGAAATAAAGGCAAGGTTACACGTGTACGAGTCCCGAACTTGTTAACAATACAGACTCAGTTTAAATGGTTCTCCTGTTTGAAATTTCTATTAATATAATTACGATGGTCAAGGAAAGAATTCCCACTATAGAGTCTTAAGTGTTCTTAAATGAGCTAGCTAGTGTTTGAGGTTCACACAAACACCTGACTCGAACAAAAAGGCAAGATAGATGTAATGGTGGCAGTCCAGAATTTGAGGTCAGCATAAACACTGAGCTTCAGAGATATTGAAGATAATAATCGCTAGCGCCCAAAAACTTAACCAAACTTCTTAAACCTCCACGTTACGATGTAACGAAGGCATTCTAGAGTTTTTACTCATCTTATGTGTTGATCAACGTGTGTGAGGCAGTCAATAAACAATTTTCAGGAGGCTCAGGTTCCTTGGAAACATAACTCCCTAAGAAACTAAGACTGTATATTTGCTACTTTCCATCAGCAATCTTGAATTAGAGGGTAATTTCCGTTTTGTTTTATATTTAAGCATCGATGTTAGTCGTTAAAGCTGTAGTTTAAACACTAGTTTGGATAACCAAGTCTAATGCAGATCACTAGGTGGGAGGACACAGTGTCCTACAAGTGATAATTGTTGACTCAATCATCAAGACAAAGCCATGTGACATTGGCCTTCTTCACTACTTATTGTACTCAAGGCCATATAATTATTCATGTTGTTCTCCTGTTTGGATTGTGATTGAATATCGATGTGTAGGTCCCGTTTTTCCGGTGGATCGATAACGTAAACCTATCCTTGTTTGTCAAGAACACGGTAACGGGTGCGGAATCCCCGTGACGGTGCAAACCAAACAAAGTGTAAGATAATAACACACGTAACCAAAAGATTCAATATCTATTGATTAGGGATGAGTACAACCCGAAAATATACAAACAATGTTTAGAGAGTTTCACTAAGTCTCACAGGTCTCTCATGTCCATGTTTCACACAGAAACTATGAGACCTATATATACTAGACACAGACACCCACTTGACGAAACACAAATAACCCGACGAAACAACTTTTGGGCCAAACATTGGGCCTGAAGAAGCCCTATGACGACGAAACAGGGACAGCCCAATACAAATTTGACGAAACACAATGTGTTTCGTCAAAGACTTAGATTGGCATGACTTTTTCACTTTATGACATCATCATGACATCACATGATGATGTCATGGCGATGTATCGTGCGGGAAATGTCACGGCTCTCCGTGCTTCGCGTGTCGAACTCTGGGCGCACGACGGAGGAATGTCGTGACATCGGGCTTGAGCCGGACCTAAACATGTCGAAACCAAGTCGAACCGAGCCGAGTCGCGTCCACAAAAAGTGTATCAACAAACTCCCCCTTGGACGCTACTCGTGATGGTTCGTCTTCTGTAATTGTTCGTCTTCTGTGTCTTTCATGTCGGAGGATCTTCAAAGTCCTCACGCGGAGTAAGAAGAAAGTGTATCAACAAACTCCCCATTCCATTTAGGAAGTGTGTTAACAAACTCCCCCTTAGAATGAACTCTCCATTGAGTCATGCTGGTGAATCTTTTGATCTTCAATTCTACAGATCCTTGTGGTGTTGATGAAGGGTCATCGGAAACTCGATCATCTTTATCCTTTGAGTGCATCTATGTTGTGTCTTCATTCCAAAGCTTGTTATCGAACATGTTCTCCTCGCCTTTAGCATCTGCACATGCAAGAAATCTAAACGCATAATGAGAACACCCGCTTGGAATATAGTTTCCATAAACAAACGACACATGTGTGACCATATCTCAATCAAACACCGACCGACAACAGTTTGACAGTTTAGAAAATGATCAATTTTAATCCTTTAACTTTCAAAACTTGTTAACTTCGACCATTTATAAAGATGGAATTGTTTTCCGGCTTACAATCAGGATTTTGGGTAGGATAGACTCGAGTTCCAATATCGGTCAATCAAAAATAAACTAAAACCAAAATCTTTTTGGATTTTAGAAAGTTTATATTAAAACACACCAAAAATCTTTTTGGTATTTCATTTTTCAAATGTAAAGACGGAAAACAAAAAATAAATATATATAAAGATGCAGAAACTGAATATAGTAAATAAATATTTACAGACATTCTTTTTGCGAGTTTCGAGGGTAAGAGAATCATATCAGTGTATGGTCATGTCAAAACGCTCTTGTTGTTCTTTTATCTAACATTTAGAAAAGCATCCTATAACGATTATCGGTATTGTTGTCCACATAAGCTCAACTTATCAGATGTAATCATGGCGAGGGGATACGTTAAGTGTATGATATATACTTACCGACCGGTGTTCATCCACACACGACACATTCCCGTATCAAGGTATGCACGAGGATTCATCTTACCGGTGAGTATACCAATTATCATCTGTTTGACCGTATATGATGTGAGATTCTTACTTATTTTGATTTGAAAACCAAGCCCTATGTGATAGAATCACTTATTGATGAGGAACTTGATTTTCGATGCATGAGGGCACAGGAGCAAGTCCGTGAACAGGTCAGTACTTTCGTACAGCAGAGAGACGAACTTGACTCCCGGATAAATGTGATATTTTATCACTTATTTGTTGGACATGTGATTGTTGATCACTTATTGAGGTCGAATGCAATATGTACACGTATGTATAGTATCATGGAAGATCTAGACTTGCGTCCCCGTTATTTTTCGGTAAAAGATACAACCATGATACCCAGATGATAAGCAGCATAAAGACCGAATATCTCAGAACCTCGGCAATCTCTCAAACGAAATTTCGGTACTAAGACCATATGCCAATGAATGGTTCCCACTTGGTCTTCAGTCGATTTAGGTTTATATCACCCTGCACACTTTAAAATGATTGTGAGCCTACCGATACATCTTATATAGAGCTGCTTATCGTTTTTCATTTAAGGTTTAAAGAGGCTTGGACAGACCACTGATGTACTATCATTTTCTCTTTTTCTCGCCAGGAAACTCATTTTTGTTTTTCTATTGTTTTTGTGTTTTTAAATTTTTCGATGTTTTTGGATTTTCAATTTTTGGATTTACTCCCCCTATAATCAACAAACTATGATAAATTAAGAAAACACAAACAAATATTTACAAAAACGATTTCCCGATGTGGGTTAACTCGTGTTTTACCTCAATGTCGTTTACCAAAATTAAGTTTTAATCAGAAAAGATTTATCGAATTTTGGAAAAATCAGTTGGCACGTCGGTAAGCGGTGCGGACCATGACAACATTGACGAGTTTCAATTTGAAACAACCACGTGTGAGGTGATATTCGAGATCAACGTGTCAGGCCAAAGAGTGTTGTATGAGATGATAATAATTCATAAAGCAACTTAAACATCGACAAGTATAGGAGAGATTAGAAATTTAAAACCGTATCCCGCAACTGCTCCGTGCATTGCAAGGAATCTGAGTGCTCTCCCAAACTGGATATCCACCCAGTGAGGATTTCAAAGGTGGAATTTGTAGCTACTGAGAAATCTCTTCACAGCAATAAGATCATAAACCTCCAGGTCCGGCTGGTCTTCCACATTGCACCAGCGAAGGTCTTTGTCTTTCTCTTGAGAAGTAGTGTGCGGTTGTTCAATCCATGCCAAGGCATCCGCACACCTGGTTGGTTTGTTCAACGAACACATTTTCTTCAATCACACCGCGACGAAACTTACACTGCACGTTCATTTTGTCAATTGTGAACTTCAGACGTGCTGCTAGTGCGTACATTTTGATTTGAATCTATCCTGGGGACCCGATCAAAGCCATTAACAATCAAACTTTGGAATGATTTTCATTTTGTCGAAGCTTTTCAGTCTCTTCAACAGACAACTCTGTTTCCCTTTTCTTTTTCTCTCCATCAAAGGCAACAATTTCTTTTGTCGCCTATCTTGTGCAAGGACATTCCACTATCAATAATCCTATGACTATCGATAGTTCCTCCGGGAACTTCCTGCAGAGATTAGATGGAGAGGGGGACCCAAGCCTTCATAGACTTGGGTTGCCCCTGAGAATCAAGAAATGTAATTTCAACTTCCTGATGATTTTCAAACACAGCACCTCCCCCTGAAACTTTATCCATTTTAGGTCTCCAAGCTTGTTTCCCTTGACCAGATTGTGTATTATGTACAATTTCTGGTTTTAATGGTTGTGACAAACTAGGTTTCCTTTTAACAGTTTCCGGTTTTAAAGCCTTTTCGATCACCTTTACATTTTTACGTCGTTGTTTTGTTTCTTCTTCTTTAATAGTGCGTTTATCATGTTTTGGAGAAACAGGACGACGTTGTGAGTGACCTTGTTCAGAGGGGGCTCTTTCAACAAAATTTGGTTTGGGCGAATTTGTGCAGTCTTTAATGATGTGCCCAAACTTCCCACATTTGAAACACATTCTCCTTTAAACAAACTTAGGAGAATTTGATCGACTGGCAGATGTCGAACCTGTAGAACCTGAGGTACTTGCTCTTTCATCACACCCATTTGTATGTTGAGTGTAATTGTTTTGACTGTTATGTTTTAAAATCTTGACTTGTTGTACAAAATCGGTGTTTGGTTTGTTTTCAATAGTCTCAATTTTATCTGTACCCTTTGATGCTACAAATTTGACATTACTGTTTTTCTTCTGATAACGAGCTCCTTTTGTTTCAAATTTTGATTTGGAAATGTTAGGCCTTTGAGCTCGTTGAACTGGTTGTTTTCCCTTAGAAGCAATAGGTTGTTGATTTGTCAGTGATTTCTGTTTTCCAAATTATTTTCTGATTTCAGCTTTTGGAATTGGGTCACATTGAGTTACAGTGACTCCTGGAATTGTCTTTCCCAAAAATTTATTCGTGTTGTCTTCAAAAACTTTATCAATCAAAGATGGATTGACATTTTTAATTGGAAAATCATTGTCCGAATAAATTTTAGCATCACCGACCAAAGTATACAACACGTTATGGCTCTTAACAGCAAACACACATTCCTTGTCATCTTTGACATCCTTGACGGGATCTATCACTTGCTTGGCAACAGGTTGCACGGCAGGAGTAGGAGGATCACAAAGAATATGATTCTCAATTGGAATTTCTACTCCTTTTGTCTCATCAAGTGATTCATCCTGGTCATTCACATCTGATTCATCATCTGAAGAATCATAGTCCTCGATGGTTGGAGGACTTTGATTTGAAGCACATGATGACTTTTCTTTGTTATCAGATGAGCCCTCCGATGAATTGTCCGGTTTGAACCCTAGGCCAGTAGTAACTTCCTTATAATCAAGAGGCACACTGGGTTCATATCGAGGCATATCATCTTCATCGGGAATTTTGGTATAGTTGTGTCTCAAAGGAGGTGGACACGCCTTATACCCTATGCCTTTCACATTACCTTTCAGTTTTTGAACGTCTATGATGTGATCGAGCACAAATCGGGAGTTAGAATAACTCTCCAACTTTTGCTTGAGAGCATCATGCTCGCATTTGGCAATGGCTAACTCCTTTTTCGTTTCCTCAACAAGGTTAATATAATCGTTAATACTAACTTGTTTATGATAAACAACTTTGTTCAACTCGGAAACACTTTTCTTTAGGGTTTCAATTACAGATTTAAAATCCTTTTCGTTTCGAGTTAACGCCATGTTTGCCTCTTTGCACTTGGACAGTTCAATAACCAAACTTTGATTGTGTACGAACCGTTTCAGATTCACGTTTCAATTCAGCACATTTAAGTTTCATATCGGCACAATCACTACATATGCTAGGAGTTTTAGATTGTACCTGACTTGTAGAAGCTGTGACATTAGCCACAAAGGTAATCTGAGAAGAGAAAGATCCATCTTCAGTGAGAATCTTCTCCATTTCTTTCGATGTAGCATCAGCTTTCTTGATCAAGTCAGATTTTTGACCTTTTGTCTCCTTGGCATCATCCGATAAATTATTAGCTTCAGAATCAGTTCTTTCATTCAAATTCGATTCTTCATCCGAACTGCCACTATATCTTGAACTTTCATCATTTCCCGAAGATTCACCATCATTGACATTCTTGACAATTTCAACGTAAAACGCAGTTCTTGTTTGATCACCGTTTCCCAACTGTATGGCCGGACCACAATCGACACTTGGATCGAATTGAGGTTGTGTTGTGGAACTTGAGGTTGAGGTTGTGCTTGAGGTTGGGGTTGAGATCGCGAAAGATGAGCACTTTGATTGAACTGTGGAAACGGAGATGAGCTTGTATTTGATACAAACGCCGTTTGAAGCTTCGGTTGCTGAATGGAACTAGAACTAGCTGAAGGACCAAAAACCCGGCAAATACATTTCTGTGTTTTGAGTAGGTGTAATCCTTTTAGCTTTCCGAATTTCCTCTTCGTTCTTGTGCTCCAACTTCTGAATGAATTCATAGATATTAACATTGACAGCATCTAGAACGCCCGTATGCTTTAAAAGCTCAATGAATGGGCTCCACTTTGGAGGTAGAGCATCAGCAAACCGTGCTACCATTTCCTGTTGAGATGCAAGAACACCAAAATAATGCATTTCACACATCAAATGATAATAACGAGTAGTTATATCATTTAGGGTTTCATTCTCTAAGAAATGAAATGATTGAAACTTCTTCTTCAACAGATCATGACGTGTCTTTTTAGTAGCTGCATATCCTTCTCCTCTCGCTACCACAAGATTCTGTATGTTTTGATTTTGATTCGACAACAAAGCCCATTGACTTACACTTATGGATGGTTGAGGAAACATATTTCTTGCCCACGCGGCTGCGGAAATTTGATCTTGACCTGGTTGTGGGTCCATACTCCAATCCCACGGACTTGTGCAACTCATGATTGGTGTATAGAAGTGAAAAATCTGATCAAGTACTTGAAATCACAGTGTTAAACCACTTTTGCAAACCTTCTGTTTAAGAAAAACTGAACAAGCTCGACGAAACCCAAATTTGCTGTTAATGTCGACGAAACTTCCTTGATGATTTTTTTTTTTTAATGTCGACGAAACAAGGGTTGATCACAAATGACGACGAAACTGATTTGAATTTTGTAGAACGACGAAACTCTAATGATTATCCTTGACTTTCAATGCAAAATCAAATGCAAACTGTTATGCCACATGCACTAATCAATATGTTCGACAACTATTAGATGAAACTAAATCTTATTGACCTCTTCAATTATAATTGCAAGTCTCAATGTACATGATGACCCATTTTTTTAATTAATTGTGAGAATCTTGAACCTCTTTTATAAAATAAAAAAAAAAAAAGTGTCATGTGAATGCTATGAGTAAGTGGCCGGCAACATTATGTTGATATTTGATTCTATTGGGCCGACACTCTTGAACACTTTATGGGTTGGTGCAATTGATTTGAAGAGTTCACGTGATGTTAAATGGAGCCTGACACAACTTTGGTGAAACTTCTTTGAGAATAAATGACGAAACCCCCCCCCCCCCCCCCTTTTTTTTAATTTAAACTTTGTTTTTTTTTTATAAACAAAACAACCCACTAAGTAATAAACTAAAGTCAACGAAACCGAAGATTTGAGCTGGTCGACGAAACAAGGGAAATTATTTTCTTTTGGGCCTTAACGAAACAAGCCCAAGTGTTTGGCGAAAAAGAATTTGGACTTTTGACGAAACGGAATTGATTAAGGGCTTTGACGAAACAAAAATTGATGAAACACAAGTCTGTTTCGTCGAGTATATTTGGCGAAATGGATTTGTGTTTCGTTGAAGATGTGTTTGGTCAAAAATAGTGTCAGAGGGTTGGTAGACTTTTCAATCCTTATCCTATTCTGACATAGCAGAGACTCCTTTCGGCTAAGGACATGATGCTTTCACCAAACAAGTATGGCTTTGTATTATTTTAATCAAATAACATTTCCCAACATACAAACAACTTTCAAGTTAATCTTTTAAGGATCAAAAAGTGTGTTTATGAATAACAACTTGAAGATTGTATGAATATATGAAGAACACAGTGAAACACTTTGAATTTTCCGGTAAAAACTATGTGTTTTCCGGTGACCCGAGACTTTCCGAACACGCGATTTTGGTAAAATGTTTAATGAAAACCCATAACTAACATGTGAACACGAAAAATAACAAGGTTTTTAACCAAACACAAAGCAAAACAACAAGACTTCACCGGATTTAAAATGTTTTTACAGAAAAATATGAATTTTAAAAACCCGAAAAACACCAAGAACACTTCGGTTTTAACAAGGAGAAGAGCCAAGGCTCTGATACCAATTGTAGGTCCCGTTTTTCCGGTGGATCGATAACGTAAACCTATCCTTGTTTATCAAGAACACGGTAACGGGTGCGGAATCCCCGTGACGGTGCAAACCAAACAAAGTGTAAGATAATAACACACGTATCCAAAAGATTCAATATCTATTGATTAGGGATGAGTACAACCCGAAACATATACAAACAATGTTTAGAGAGTTTCACTAAGTCTCACAAGTCTCTCATGTCCAAGTTTCACACAGAAACTATAAACTATGAGACCTATATATACTAGACACAGACACCCACTTGACGAAACACAAATAACCCGACCAAACAACTTTTGGGCCAAACATTGGGCCTGAACAAGCCCTACAGACGACGAAACAGGGACAGCCCAATACAAATTTGACAAAACACAATGTGTTTCGTCAAAGACTTAGATTGGCATGACTTTTTCACTTTATGACATCATCATGACATCACATGATGATGTCATGGCGATGTATCGTGCGGGAAATGTCGCGGCTCTCCGTGCTTCGAGTGTCGAACTCTGGGGCGCACGACGGAGGAATGTCGTGACGTCGGGCTTGAGCCGGACCTAAACATGTCGAAACCAAGTCGAACCGAGCCGAGTCGAACCGAGCCGAGTCGCCTCCACAAAAAGTGTGTCAACACGATGTCCACAAATTCTTTATAATTTTATTTTCAAGATACAAGACCATGTGTGTTTGTTTTATGGTCCATGTGCCCCTGTCTATTATGTACCTCATTATATCTTCATGGTATATATATATATATCATTCAACATGCACAATACACCCACATCTTCCTATAAAATCATCTACAATATCACCCAACCAGAAGCAATACCTTGATTTTGTTTTCCATAACAAACAATTTCAAGTGAAACAGACTCACACTATCTTGAAAATATGGCCATCCGTATGCCTCGTATCATTCAAGCAAGAAAAATTCTGAGGCGGTCATTATCTAATGGAAGCAGAACTCCAACATATACGGACATCCCAAAAGGCTATTTTGCAATTTATGTTGGGGAACAAGAGAAGAAGCGGCACATGGTCCCGGTATCACTATTAAGCGAGCCTTTGTTTCAGGACTTACTGCATCAGGCGGAGGAAGAGTTTGGGTACAACCACCCGATGGGCGCGCTCACAATTCCATGTAGTGAAGACGTATTCACGGATCTTGCTTCTCGTTTGGGAGCGTTCTGACATGTATACGTTTGTCTTTATAACCGCAGTTTTGTAAACAGCTAACAATTAGGAACACTTTATAGATAGATGTAAATAGAGAATTGTTCCAGTTGAATGAAATTTAACTTGGATGTATTTTTTGAGTTGAAGGAATCTTAACTTTTTTTAATTGCTGGTTTTCTTAAAAATACAAAGCTTGTGATCAGCTAGAGATAAAGGAAAACAAGTGGATACTTACAAAGAGAATTACGTTTCTTATTTTGTCACTCAAACTGACAGTGCACTCAATCAACTAATTTTTACACCAGGAAGAGACATCCATTATGTAGGTCCCTCGGAGGATGAGGTCAAACCTTAACCTTGTTATGTTAAACACACTAGCAAGTGCGGAATCCAAGCTAGAGTGCAAACCGAGATGAAACAAGCACAAACACAAGACACACAATATTCACCGATTAACACCACTTGTATTAATACGTATGAAAGGTTCGGTTACAAGCTCAATGTCTACAAATCTGTTTTGCAAACTCTCTAAGTGTGTGTGTGTTCTCTGTGAAGTGTCTCTCCTAGTGTCTCTCTATCTCTCGTGTCTCTAAGAGAAGTGAACACATTACATGGGTATATATACCCAACACAGATCATCTGGTCGAAGGATCAGATAGATTGATCGAAGGATCATCTATCGATCTAAAACCTGTCGAAGGATCTACATATACCTCGAAGGATGATCTATCGAGGTCCATCAACATCCATCGAAGGTTTATCTTATGAGCTCATCGAAGGATCTAAACTATCCTTCGATGACTCATCCTTCGACACAGACATATTACAATTATGTACCAACTGTTTGTCCAAGTCAAACCAGGAGGATGGTTGACTTCGTCAAACTTACAGGACTAACAATGGACATCGTTTTATATCAGACAAAATACAGACAAAGTACAGACACAAGTGCACCAACAAACTCCCCCTTGGCTGTAGCTTTGTCTCGATCTTCGTGTCTTCAAGTCTTTGACGTCCTTTCAAGTCTTCAATGTCGGAGGATCTTCAAAGTCTTCACGTCTTGAAAGCAGAGAGTGTATCAACAAACTCCCTGTTTCATGTAGGAAGTGTGTTGACAAACTCCCCCTTAACATAAGCTCCCCCTTGAGTTATGCTCGTGAATGACTTGATCTTTATAGCTTGAGATCCTTGTGGTGTTGATGATGGTCAGCGGCAACTCGATCATCTTCATCTTTTGAGTGCCTTCACGTCGTGTCTTCATTCCGAAGCTTGTCATCGACTATGTTCTCCTTGCCTTTAGAATCTGCACATGCAAGAAATCTAAACGCATAATGAGAACAACTGCTTGGAATATAGTTTATATAAACAAATGACACACGAATGACCATGTCACAATCAAACACCGTCCGACAGTTTGAAAGTTTAACAAATTTATCAATTTTAGTTTCTAACTTTAAAAACTTGCAAATTTCGACCGCTTATGAAGATTTAGTCAATTCAGTTTTCGTTCAGGTTTGAGGTAACGAAGACTCGAGATCCAACATCGTACGATCGAAAATAAAATAGAAATAAAATCTTTTTGGCTTTTATAAAGTTTATATTAAAACACACCTAAAATCTTTTTGGTATTTTTGAATTTTTCAAATGTAAAGACTGAAAGCAGGAAATAAATATATACAGACATTCTTTTTGCGAGTTTCGAGGGTAAGAGAATCATATCAGTGTACGGTCATGCCAAAACGCTCTTGTTGTTCAGTTATTTCACATTAAGATAAGCATCCTATAACAATTATCGGTATTGTTGTCCACTTAAGCTCAACTTATCAGATGTAATCGTGGCGAGGGGATACGTTAAGGTATGATTTATACTTACCGACCGGTGTTCATTCACATCACGACACATTCCCGTATCAAGGTATGCATGAGGGTTCATCTTACCGGTGAGTATACCAATTATCATCTGTTTGACCGTATATGATGTGAGATTCTCACTTATTTTGATTTGAAAACAAGCCCTATGTAATAGAATCACTTATTTATGAGGAACTTGATTTTCATATGCATGAGGGCACAGGAGCAAGTCCGTGAACAGGTCAGTACTTCCGTACAGCAGAGAGACGAACTTGACTCCCGGAAAAATGTGATATTATATCACTTATTTGATATGGACATGTGATTGTTGATCACTTATTGAGGTCGAATGCAGTATGTACACGTATGTATAGTATCATGGAAGATCTAGACTTGCGTCCCCGTTATTTTTCGATAAAAGATACAACCATGATACCCAGATGATAAGCAGCATAAAGACCAAATATCTCAGAACCTCGGCAATCTATCAAACGAAATTTCGGTACTAAGACCATATGCCAATGAATGGTTCCCACCTGGTCTTCAGTCGATTTAAGTTTATATCACCCTGCACACTTTAAAATGATTGTGAGCCTACCGATACATCTTATATAGAGCTGCTTATCGTTTTTAAGTTTACGTTTAAAGAGGTTTGGACAGACCACTGATGTACTATCATTTTCTCTATTGCTCGCCAGGAAACTCATTTTTTTTTCTATTGTTTTTGTGTTTTTGAAATTTTTCGATGTTTTTGGATTTTCAGATTTTGGATTTACTCCCCCTAAAATCAATAAACTAAGATAAAATTTAAAAGACACAAAGATATATTTACAAAAATGATTTTCCGATGTTGGTTTTACTCTTGCTTGACCTTAATGCCGTTTACCAATAATAAAAAGTCAAATCTTGATTTGTCAAATGCTTTGGTAAAAAGGTCGGCACGTTGGTCATCGGTGTGGACCTTAACAACATCGATTAGCCTTTTCTCAAAGCAATCACGTATGAAGTGATATTTGATTTCGATGTGTTTGGTCTTTGAGTGCTGCACAAGATTTCTAGTGATCTGTAATGCAGCAGAATTATCAACGTAAATAGGAGTAGTTAGGAATTCAAAACCGTAGTCGCGTAATTGTTGTTGGATCCAAAGAACTTGGGAGCAACAACTTGAGGCAGCAATATATTCAGCTTCGCATGTTGATGTAGCGACGCACGTCTGCTTCTTGCACTGCCATGTGACTAGGCGATTTCCTAAAAACTGACATCCAGCCGTTGTGGATTTGCCGTCGATTTTGCATCCGCCAAAATCAGATTCACTGAATGCGATCAAGTCAAAGTTATTATCCCTAGGGTACCATAGACCGGTGTCAGGGTAACCCTTCAAATAACGAAAAATCCTTTTTACAGCTGCAAGATGTGAGGCCTTCGGGTTGACTTGATATCTGGCAAGCAGGCACGTTGGGTACATTATGTCTGGTCTTGATGCTGTGAGGTACATAAGAGATCCGATCATTGCGCGATAGTATGAGGGACTAACAGCTTCACCCTTCAAGTCTGGAGTAATTCCGTGATTTAGTGGCAGTGGGGTACCAATGGGCGTTGCATCATACATCTGAAACCGGCTCAAGATGTCACCAACATATTTAGTCTGATGAATGAATATCCCAGACTCAGTTTGTTGCACTTGTAGGCCCAAGAAGAAGGTCATTTCCCCCATAGCACTCATCTCGAATTTATCCTGCATAATGCGCTCGAAATTCCTACACAAGACATCATTAGTAGAACCAAAAATAATATCATCAACGTATACCTGTACCAGAAGAAGATCTCCATCTTGTTCTTTGATGAAAAGAGTACAGTCAATAAGACCTCTTCGAAAACCGTTCTCCAGCAGATAGTTAGATAAGGTTGCATACCAAGCTCGCGGTGCTTGATGAAGACCATAGAGAGCTTTGTTGAGCAACCAAACCCGATCGGGATGGATAGGATCTTCAAAACCTGGAGGCTGTTCGACGTACACCTCTTCTTCAACCACACCATGTAAGAATGCACTTTTGACGTACATCTGGTAAACCTTGAATCCTTTGAATGAGGCATAAGCCAGAAAGATCTGAATTGCTTCCAGACGTGCAACAGGTGCATAGACTTCGTTGTAGTCGATTCCTTCTATCTGACGAAAACCTTGAACGACTAAACGAGCTTTGTTCCGGATAACAACTCCGCGGTCATCCTTTTTGCATTTGAAAACCCAACGGGTACCAATCTTCTTGTAACCAGCAGGTTTCTCTACGAGTTTCCAGACACCAAGCTTCTGGAATTGTTGCAGTTCTTCCTGCATTGCTTCAACCCAAGAGTTATCTTTCATGGCTTCTTTCCAAGTTCTTGGCTCTTCCTGTGAGACATAACACGCGAAAGACCAATCGTTGTGTTGCCCGGATTCTCGAATAGCTGCATACAGGCCTGCATTGTTGTTGTTTCGCAACATGTTTCGTGTTTGAATGCCACTTTGCACATTTCCGATGATGTTTTGTTGAGGATGGGTATTATGAATCCTTGTTTCTGGATTATCTTGAACTGGAGTATTTATACCCAGGTTGTTGAGATTGAGATCAACAACTAAATCAATGCCCGGAATTGACGAAGAGGATGATGCAGTAGCTTCAGCTGTTCTAGGGGCATCCACTGGAGGAGTACCCTCTGAAGTACCATGAACTGCTGTTGTTGGAGCTTCTTGATCTGCATCTAGAAATTCATCATCCTCTGAAGATTCGTTCAATTCGGTTGCATCATGAAAATCCTCATTGTCGAGAGTATTATTGTTCACCAAAGATGGTTCTTGATTGACAAGAATTGGACGCACCACTGGTGAAACTATTGCATTGTCACTCTCGAAAAACATCCTTGCCGCAACACTTTCTTCAACGGCTTCAACATTGATCGAAATGAAAAAGTCATCGTACTCAAACATCCAAGGCTGACCAGGACATTTGACTGGCAAAGTGTGCCTTTGTACTCTGACCTCAGACCATTCCTCGACCCTTTTTGTCTCTAGATTCCAGACTCATAAGTTAGGGGTGGCATACCTAAGAAAGTATCCATCAATTGCTTTTGCCCCAAACTTTCCATTAGGATCGATGATTGTACATGGAGCTCCAAACGGTTCAAGATAAGACAAATTTGGTTTCCGTTTTTGAAGAAGCTCAAAGCAGGTCTTATTGTGCCTTTTGACTGTAAGGACTCGGTTCAATGTGTAACATGCAGAGGCCACAGCTTCAGTCCAGAATGGAATGGGCAACTGCGACTCTACCAACATTGTCCTAGCAGTCTCGATCAGTGTGCGGTTCTTACGTTCAGCGACGCCATTCTGTTGAGGAGTATAAGCTGCACTAAACTCATGAAGAATACCCTTTGAAGTGCAAAACTCCGCCATGGCATGATTTTTAAATTCAGTACCATTGTCGCTACGTATCTGCCTAACCTTTAACTTATACAAATTCTCAATCTGAATGATCAAGTTTTTGATAATGCCAAAGGTTTCACTCTTGTGTGCCATGAATGCCACCCAAGAAAATCTTGAATAGTCATCAGTAATCACGAGACAGTATTGATCATTCCGAATACTCTTGTGCTTGACAGGACCGAACAAATCCATGTGCAAACGTTCAAGAGGAACTGCCACCGTGTTGATTTTCTTAGTAGGATGCTTCTTCTTCGTTTGTTTTCCTTTCTGGCACGAAACACAGACGTCTTGAAGATGAAAATTTTTAAGAGGAACACCATTCACCAATTCATTTGAAACCAAATGATTCATTTTGCGTAAGTGAATGTGACCCATTCGTCTGTGCCAAGAGATAGAGTCTTTTTCTGTGGCTTTGGAAACGAAACAAGTTGCTTGTGCAGACGTAGTAATAGCTTGTCTCATATCAAGGACGTACAAATCATTTATCCTTGGAGCTGACAAGAGAATCCATTCTTTTGGAATTTTGAAGCCGGGTTTTAGCACATAACATCCATTAGCATCAAAGTGTACCGAGAATTGCTTGTCACAAATTTGAGAAACACTAAGAAGATTGTGATCAAGTTGTTGCACAAAGTTGATCTTGTCAAAGCTGACAATCCCGTTGGATATCATTCCTTCACCCGTAATATAACCACCCTTATCACCAGCAAAAGCAACATAACCTCCTCTAATAGATTTGACGTCGTAGAGAAGCTTCATGTCGCCTGTCCTGTGCCTGGATGCCCCACTATCAACAATCCAATGACTACTGATAGTTCCTCCTGGAACACCCTACACATGAACTTAATTGATTAGTTGGAGATGGGGACCCAAGCCATTGTGGTCTTGGGTCTTCCAATTTCATCAATAACAATAACTTCTTGTCTTTGATGATTGGTAAATTGTGATGGTCCCCCTGATTCAGTAACCGTTTTTGGTTTCCAGGTCTGTTTTGTTTTACCAGTGTTATTCTTTAAAAGTTTAACTTCATGGTTGTCTGAAGTTTTTGAATTTTCTGGTTTGACAGAAACAGATGTTTTGTTAACCACATCGGCTTTAATTGCCTTTTCAATTTTCTTGACCTGTTAGCGTCTCTGTTTCATTTCCCTTTCTTTTACAAGTCGGGGATCTTGTTTTACCGAAACAGTTTGCCTGCGGTCAGTTTGGTCACGGGGAACATCAACTTTTCCTTTTTGTTTATGAAGATATGGACAATTACGAATTATATGTCCAATTGTTCCACACTCAAACAATGATCTTCGTTCAACAAACCCTGAAGTATCATGTGATCGTCTTGCCGATGATGATGAACTTTGTGATCCCGAGGTACTAGTTTTTGAACTACTTGGTTCATTTCTTTTCTGTACATTTACTTTCTTAACAAAATCTAAGTTAGAGTTGTTTTCAAACGTTTCAATTTTGTCCGTTCCCATCGATTTCACAAAGTTTACATTTTTGTTCTTCTTTTGATTCGGCTTCTTTTGTGCTTGAGTCGGTGATTTTCCTTTTGGATTGATGTGACTTTGTTGTTTCTGCACTGTTGGTAATTTCTTATTGCCACATTGTTTTCGAATTTTGGCCTTTGGAATAGGAGGACACTGTGTAACTGTAACACGTGGTCCTGTCTTTCCTAAAAACTTACTTGTCGAATTTTCAAAGACTTTACTTATTATAGATTGATTAACATTCTTATTAGGAAAATCTTTGTCAGAGTAGATTTTATCATCACCAACAAGAGTGTACAGCAAATTCACACTCTCCGACTCTTTTGCAGACGAGGACTCGATTGCAACAGTCTTAGCGGGTTTTGCAGAAGGCTCACATAAAATGTGATTCTTGAGAGGTATGTCCTCATCTTTGACTACCGCATCAGACTTTGCTGGGACAGCATCATCAGATTCATCATCAGAAGAATCAGCATCCTCAGTAATAACTAGAGGATCCTGATTCAGGTCAGCAGAAGACACACATGTATCTGCTGATACATCTGAATCTGATGATACTTCTTTCTTGTATCCGAGCCCTGTAGCAAACTCCTTTACATCTAGAGGAACTGATGGCTCAAAGAACACTCTATCCTCCTCGTCAGGCATTACATCATAATTGTGTCTCACTGGTGGTGGACATTTCTTGTAGCCTATGCATGTGACATCCTGTTTTTCTTTCTGAACGTCAATGATGTGATCCAACACATAGCTAGAGCTTAAATAACTGTCTAGCTTAAGTTGAATCGCCTCACTTTCGGTTTTCACACAAGCCATCTCCTTTTGCATTATCTCAAGGCGAGATATATACAAATTAATGTCAGTTTGTTTTCTAGAAACCATTTTTGTCAGTTTGGTTTTATCTTTCTTTAATTTTTCGATTACCGACTTAAATTCCTTTTCATGGTTTTCGTAAAACATGTTGGCTTCAGTGCATTTGGAAAGATCCACAGTCAACTTCTGGTTGTGGATGAATGTCACATCATACTTTTCTTGCAAAGCCTCATGTTTACTTTGCAATTCACACCACTTGGCATTCAAGGAAACATGTTTGTCTTGCAAATCAAACAAACTAGCTTGTAAAGCATCATGTTTGCCTTGCAACTCAGACATGTTTGCCTCTAAATCAGCACATTTAACATGCAAACTATCACAATTATCACAATTAATAGCAGTGGGTTCATCGACACATACCTGACTTGATGAACTGTCGACATTAGCCATAAAGGCTGAATGGAGAGAAGACGAAGAATAAGCAGCTTGATCCACCAAGATAGATCTTCTTTGAGTTCCTGCTGCAGCTTCCTCCAAAAGCTCATCAATATCTGCATCGACTGATGCATTTGATGTCTCACCCACATGGTCATCGCCTGAACTTGAGGATTCTTCATCTGAACTCCTGCTATATCCCGAAGAGTCTTCATCCTCAGAAGATTCACCACCATTGGCGGAAGATTCTCCACCACTGGTGTAAACTAGATCCTTAACCACTTCAGCAAAACATGCTGTTCCATCTGGAGCATCACCACTCAACTGAATTGACCAGTCACAACCTTCATCCACTTGAACCACAAGTGCCCTGTTGGCATTTGATGTTCCAGCTTGACTCTAGTTGTTGACAGGTATCAATGTACGTTCATTGTTCCTGTTCTGGTTATGCTGGTTGCCTTGGTTTCTGAAGGGGTTCTGGTTCCCATGCTGTGCTGGCTTTGTACATTCCCTTTTAAAGTGACCCCGTTCACCACAATTGAAGCACTTTACTGCCTGTTTATCGAAACCATACTTGGTGTCTTTCTTGCTTTCCAAGCTGGTTCTGCCAGTACTTTCCATGAAATCCTTTGCCCTTCTTACAGCACTAGCAAAGGCCCACTTGATATCCATCAAGTCCATCTCTTCCTTATCAATCTGCCGATAGTCTTCTTGTGTCAGATTAATGTTGCCAATCTGACCTTCCACTAACCCACAGTACGCGCTCACTACAGTGTTAAGCAGCTCCATGTGTTCCCTTGCTACTTCTACACTGACCTTAGAGAGGCTTGAAGTGTCGAGCTGTACTGTATTTGGTTTTGATTGCTGACCAGCAGATGATGTCCCTCCATAACACGCTTGTTGTTGAGCAGAAGGAGGAGGAGGTGGTTGTATTGGATTTCCATACATGTCTGTGGTGGGAGCTGGCTTAACAGGAACTTGTACTGGATTGCCATACATATCTGTGCTTGTGACGAACGCCGTTTGAAGTGGAGTATGTGGACCGGTTCTTGCAGACGAAGAACTGGAAGTTCCATAATACATTTCTGGATTTTGTGGCACTGGAACTCTTTTTGCCTTTAATGTTTCCTCCTGATCCTTGTTTTCTTAAAGCTGCACGAAGTCTTTGATGTTTGTAGTTCTCAAAACTCCGTTATACTTCAAGATTTCCAAGAAACTATTCCATTGTGGAGGCAATGCATCAGCAAACTTCTTCACCACCTCTGCTGTAGTTGTCGCTACTCCAAAATTGTTCAACTCTGTAAGCAAGTGATAAAACCGGCTTGTCATGTCTCCCAAAGACTCCTTATCCATGCACGTGAAACCGTCAAATTCTTTCTTGAGAAGATCATGACGCAATTGGCGTGTTGCTTCATTCCCTACTCCTCTGGTTTTCAACCCGTCCCACAACTTCTTCGTTGTCTTGAAACTGACAAACTGGTGGTAGATATCTTTGCTTAATGCCTGAGTGAGAATGGCGTATGCTTTCTTTTCCAGATCATACGTTTTCTTTTGATCTTCAGGAAGATCGGCAAACGTAGCAGTATCTGAAGCAGCAACCTCTATAGCTTGATCGAAATCTGTAGTGAAACGTATCCACAGTTCGGTATTTTGACCAAGAACGTATGTACGAAATCTATCAACCCAGCCCGGATACTCGTTTAAGTGCATCAACTTTGGAGGTCGATTCAAACTTCCGGTTTCGCTTTCGCTCAATAAGATACTTTGAATGCTCGGAGTTTGATTTGATACTAATGCCCATTGACTTGTCGATATGGCATTTGCTTGCGAAGATGTCGACACCGGAGATTCGGCCCATGAGGGAGATAGACTTGTATTTGTGTACTTTCCACTATCTGGAGCCGGTGTACCCCACCATGAGGGAGTTGAACCTGTACTTGTGTATTTTCCACTATCTGGAGCCGAAGTTCCCCACCAACTTGGGTTCACGTTTTATAAGAAAAATGAATTCTATATGAATATCTCGAATGATAACAGCCAGCCGAATGATCCAAGCTCGAAAGACAGGACAAACACAAACTTGTTAAACCTTAACAGACTAAGATCGAAGGATCAAGACTTGTTCGAAGGATCAACAGTGTTCGAAAGATCACTGTTGAATTTCGAACAATGATTTCGAAAGATTCTCCAATGCGAAGGATCCTTATCTTTCGAATATGAACTGTAGATCGAACAATATATCCTTCGAAAATATTCCTTGGATCGAAAGATAAGTCACAGACTTCGAAGGATGTTCGAAGGATGATTATCTGTCGAACCTCCTTTGATCGAAAGATGATCTTTCGACTTCGAAGGATATCCTTCGATACTGACACAGTTGACAAAAAGGTGACAGGTTGGTGAAAAGGTGATTGGTTGGTAGAAACTTTCGGCAAAAAGGTATGTTCAGACCATACCTTTTCTACCAAATCAGATTTGACTAATAAAATATTACCAAAAATGGAAGGATCTTATCCAGAAACCGGTCACCGGAGTAAGCCAGAATTTGGTCGGAAATCACCAAGTTTCTTAAAAACAAGTTTTAAGTTACCCAACCCGTTCTTTAACACACCCGGTTAGTTTAAAACACGTTTTTACGTCAAGAAATGCGAGAAAAACACTAAAAACGGGTGCTAAACCATGTGTCCAAACACTCCAAAGTCTTGTATAAACTCGGTTTTAACAAGGAAAAGAGCCTTAGCTCTGATACCACTTGTAGGTCCCTCGGAGGATGAGGTCAAACCTTAACCTTGTTATGTTAAACACACTAGCAAGTGCGGAATCCAAGCTAGAGTGCAAACCGAGATGAAACAAGCACAAACACAAGACACACAATATTCACCGATTAACACCACTTGTATTAATACGTATGAAAGGTTCGGTTACAAGCTCAATGTCTACAAATCTGTTTTGCAAACTCTCTAAGTGTGTGTGTGTTCTCTGTGAAGTGTCTCTCCTAGTGTCTCTCTATCTCTCGTGTCTCTAAGAGAAGTGAACACATTACATGGGTATATATACCCAACACAGATCGTCCGGTCGAAGGATCAGATAGATTGATCGAAGGATCATCTATCGATCTGAAACCTGTCGAAGGATCTACATATACCTCGAAGGATGATCTATCGAGGTCCATCAACATCCATCAAAGGTTTATCTTTCGAGCTCATCGAAGGATCTAAACTATCCTTCGATGACTCATCCTTCGACACAGACATATTACAATTATGTACCAACTGTTTGTCCAAGTCAAACCAGGAGGATGGTTGACTTGGTCAAACTTACAGGACTAACAATGGACATCGTTTTATATCAGACAAAATACAGACAAAGTACAGACACAAGTGCACCAACACATTATACATAAGTCACTCACTGAACTAAAACAAAACAAACACATGTCCTCACATCATTTGTTAACAATATGGTCTCTGATTACAGCAGAGTGAAATTCAAATTATGATAATTACTTTGCATAGGAACGAATCTCACCTGTTAGTATTTTACATGTTCTTGTAATACTTGTAAATGATGTCCACATAAGCATGTCACAGGAACAACAAAGGCAACATTTCTGACCACTACAATCATTAGACATGAAAAAATCAGCACACAGCAACTTGACTACATGTACAAAGATATGATTTAAAGGAGATGTTCTAAAAGTTCGCATGTCATATGTAATGATCAACCTGGACGAGACATCCAAAGAACGTTTACTGGAGGTTCTTGGTATTGCAAAACTGTTGATACACTTTTGTGTGGACGCGGCACGTTCGGTTCGACACTTTAACGGAATGAAGACCAAGTAGGATATCCTCCTATCCTACTTGGGTCCGACAAGTTTGTCTCATTTGTTTTGTAATGTATAAATGAACAATGCATGTTGCATACTTGGTTTATGTCTGTTTGTGTGTTTATAACGGTCTGCAGCAAACTGTTAACAGTTTGCATCATATCCATGTTTGGCAGCCCTCGACGAAACTCCCAAGTTTCGTCGAGCACTCATATGGGGAAACTCCCTTTGTGATGAAACTCCAAGTTTCGTCATCTAGTGCATGGGGAAACTCCATGATGAAACTCCTAGAGTTTCACCAAGCTAAAGGACACAACCATCATGAAACTCTAAGTTTCATCATGCTAAAGGACAAAACCATGGTGAAACTTCAAGTTTATCCATGACGAAACTTGTGTTGTGATGAAACTCCTAGGAGTTTCACCATACTACAGGACAAAAATCATGGAGTTTCATCAAACCTTGTGTAGTTTCGCCATAAGCCCCCATGTTTCGTCACTGTTGTGTCCAGCTGCCTATATAAACACACATGGTTTTACTTTGAAACTATGAGAGCATAACCCACTGTAAGAGTTTATTTCAAACTGTGTGTATCGGTTTGAACCTTTGTTCTCATATAATCAATTAAGAGTGATTCATTGGTTACTTTGTGTTCGTCATCATTATCTGTGCTTGGTTTGGCATCGTTACGGGGATTCCGCACCCGTGACCGTGTTTGTTATAAACAAGGATTCGGTTTCGTATTCGATCCTCTCAGATTCGGGACCTACAAAACCCTACAAATCAAGAGATGATTAATTTATTTTTGACATATTCAATGGGTAAACTTTACATAGATTTATATTTTGTATATCTTTGTTGAGAATTAATAGGTTAATGAATATCCTAGGGGCCAGGGACGATTTTCAAACCACTAATTTGGATAAACAGCTGAACCATCGGTCCTTAGGTCGTAAGACACAATGACCCAATATGGAATTTTTGGTTGAAATGCCAAGACACATGCATGTGATATTGGTCCTCCTATTCACTAGTTAATGTGATAAGAACTCTGACCATATATATTTCCTGGTATAGTCCTTCTTTGCTTGCCAGTGGAGATTGGTGTCCACAAAAGCATCCATAATTTTATTGTAGGGACCCAAAACCATGTGCGTCTGCTCTATCCTCCATATGTCACCGTCTATTGTGAAATGATCATTATATCCTGTTCTTATATAAAGCGTTCAGCATTCCCAATACAACCACATCAAAACTCATCTACAACATCATATCTTTCACCAGGAAGCGCTACTTCGATTCTTATCTTCCTTCAACAACTTTTGTAAGTGAGCAGCCTCTCGCTTCCTTGAAAACATGGCCATACGTATTCCACGCATCAGTCAAGCAAGAAAAATTCTCAAACGGTCCCTCTCTAATGGTAGCACCACTCCTGCATCTATGGACATCCCCAAAGGCTATTTTGCCATTTATGTTGGAGAACAAGAGAAGAAGCGGTTTGTGGTGTCTGTATCACTACTAAGCGAACCTACGTTTCAGGAGCTACTGCATCCGGCAGAAGAAGAGTTTGGCTACAACCATCCAATGGGCGGGCTCACGATTCCCTGTAGTGAAGATGTATTCACAGATCTGGCTTCTCGTTTGGGAGCATTTTGACTTGTTTACATCTGTCTATATCTACAACAGTTTTGTAAACATCTAACCAGTAGGAACCATTTATAGTTGTAAATTTAGATCATTGATCCAGATGAATGAAATTTAGTTTGGATATTCTTTTGAGTTCATGGTATTCTATATTTTTATAACATGGTTTTATTTGAATAAGAAGCGAGTTAGTAGCTAGTTAAAAAGGTTTAACTGGATAGCTACACTGAGAATTACATGCTCTCACAAATTTAGATAAAACCTGACAATAAGAAGATGTTTATACCTAATCCAGATCCTGCCTTGTAAAAAGCATTGAAATAAAGGCAAGGTTACACATGTACGAGTCCCGAACTTGTTAACAATACAGACTCAGTTTAAATGGTTCTCCTGTTTGAAATTTCTATTAATATAATTACCATGGTCAAGGAAAGAATTCCCACTATAGAGTCTTAAGTGTTCTTAAATGAGCTAGCTAGTGTTTGAGGTTCACACAAACACCTGACTCGAACAAAAAGGCAAGATAGATGTAATGGTGGCAGTCCAGAATTTGAGATCAGCATAAACACTGAGCTTCAGAGATATTGAAGATAATAATCGCTAGCGCTCAACAACTTTACGAAACTTCTTAAACCTCCACGTTACGATGTAACGAAGGCATTCTAGAGTTTTTACTCATCTTATGTGTTGATCAACGTGTGTGAGGCAAGCAATAAACAATTTTCAGGAGGCTCAGGTTCCTTGGAAACATAACTCCCTAAGAAATTAAGACTGTATATTTGCTACTTTCAATCAGCATCTTGAATTAGAGGGTAATTTCCGTTTTGTTTTATATTTAAGCATCGATGTTAGTGGTTAAAGCTGTAGTTTAAACACTAGTTTGGATAACCAAGTCTAATGCAGATCACTGGGTGGGAGGACACAGTGTCCTACAAGTGATAATTGTTGACTCAATCATCAAGACAAAGCCATGTGACATTGGCCTTCTTCACTACTTATTCTACTCAAGGCCGTATAATTATTCATGTTGATCTCCTGTTTGGATTGTGATTGAATATTGATGTCCACAAATTCTTTATAATTTTATTTTCAAGATACAAGACCATGTGTGTTTGTTTTCTCGTCCATGTGCCCCTGTCTATTATGTACCTCATTATATCTTCTTGGTATATATATATATCATTCAACATGCACAATACACCCACATCTTCCTAGAAAATCATCTACAATATCACCCAACCAGAAGCAATACTTTGATTTTGTTTTCCATAACAAACATTTCCAAGTGAAACAGACTCACACTATCTTGAAAATATGGCCATCCGTATGCCTCGTATCATTCAAGCAAGAAAAATTCTGAGGCGGTCATTATCTAATGGAAGCAGAACTCCAACATATACGGACATCCCAAAAGGCTATTTTGCAATTTATGTTGGTGAACAAGAGAAGAAGCGGCACATGGTCCCGGTATCACTATTAAGCGAACCTTTGTTTCAGGACTTACTGCATCAGGCGGAGGAAGAGTTTGGGTACAACCACCCAATGGGCGCGCTCACAATTCCATGTAGTGAAGACGTATTCACGGATATTGCTTCTCGTTTGGGAGCGTTCTGACATGTATACGTTTGTCTTTATAACCGTAGTTTTGTAAACAGCTAACAATTAGGAACACTTTATAGATAGATGTAAATAGAGAATTGTTCCAGTTGAATGAAATTTAACTTGGATGTATTTTTGAGTTGAAGGAATCTTAACTTTTTTTAATTGCTGGTTTTCTTAAAAATACAAAGCTTGTGATCAGCTAGAGATAAAGGAAAACAAGTGGATGCTTACAAAGTGAGTACGTTTCTTATTTTGTCACTCAAACTGAGTCAACTAAATTTTACACCAAACAGTTTTTTTTTTCAAGTATTAAAAAAATAGACTATAATTGGTTTGGTGATTAAAAAAAATATTTTAAAGAAATTAAAATATAAAACATTTATACTAAAAAAGCGATTGGAAAAAATAGTTATAAAAAATATTAATAAAAATTTAGAAAAACATTATAAAGATTAAACTGCCAAAATCGAACATGAGGTTTGGGCACTTTTAAGATCCATCCAAAATACCCCTCATTTAACGTTAGTTTTTAACGGTGTTAAAGAAATGGATGGATTTGATAACTTTTGTGAAACCTGAGTGGTATAGTTTAGGAGTTTAATTCCTAGTATGCTAAAGTTTATATTTAGTTTAACTAGGGTGTTGTTGATTGTTTTTGGTGTGCTTTTCCTAATTTCCAATATCAACTGTCAAGAGGGAGCTGGGCCAACAATTGGTATTCGAAAGCAGCAAACTACACCTCGCGGGCAATTCTAATGGAGACGATTCTAAAGGTTCTGGTCTTTAGGTACTGTAGTTCCCGATACAGGTCATCGGACTACGATGACTTCTTGTTTCGAGTGCCGTAACGAGTGCGGAATCCTCGTTTCGACACAAACCGAGACAGAGAGCAAGCACAAAACAAAGATTCAATGACTAATGCGTTCGTGTATTCAAATCAAAGAGTTTCGGTACAAGATAATACAATAAGAATCGACTAAACTCTCTGATGTGCTCTGGCTCTCTCTGTCTGTTGTCTGAAAACAGTTTGCAAACATGCCTTTTATACAACCTTATCCACAGCCTATACGAAGAATAGCTGGGCCTTATCCAAAGCCCACGAAGAACCCAGAACTCACCAAGTATTAGAGGTTCGTCGGGGATCATATGAGAAGAAACATTCTCACGAAAGACATAGGTCTTTCATGGATCACTTGAAATGCTTGGTTCTTCGTCTACTATGGTTCTTCGCGATATGTCATTTATCAGCATGTTCTTCGTTGGGGTGAGGTTATTCGTGGATGATGGTTCTTCGTAGTGAACATACTCAGCAAACCATCATAACAAAGTATCTCAGTTTTTCGTAGGAGGCTGGATGCAGACACATACTTGCAGATTTGATGCAAACAACAGTTTAACAGAACACTATCATTAAACATGTTGGTGCACTTGTGTCTGTACTTTGTCTGTATTCGGTCTGTATGTAAACGATGTCCTAAGTTAGTCTGTAAGTTGACCAAGTCAACTATCCTCCTAGTTTGACTTGGCCAATAAGCTGTAATATGTTAGTCTGTCTCGAAGGATAGGCTCGAAGGATAGACTCGAAGGATACTGTTGATCCTTCGAGATGGTCAATAGATATGGTTCGACTGTTAGACCTCGAAGGATCATCCTTCGAGGTCCCTGCTCATCCTTCGAATGACTTGTCCACGATAGATGATCCTTCGGACCATCTATCGGATCCTTCGGGATAGACAACCTGTGCTGGGTATATATATACCCATGCAGTGTAGTGTGAGACAGAGAGATGCACTCAGACAAGAGATAGAGAGCTGAGAGCATTCTGTCCGAAACACACACACACATAGTGAGAGTTTGCAAGTTAGATTTGTAAACATTGTGCTTGTAACCGGAACCTTCATACGTATTAATACAGTGGTGTTAATCGGTGAAATCTTGTGTGTTTGTTTCTATACTTGCTTCATCTCGGTTTGCCTACTAGCTTGGATTCCGCACTCGCTAGTGGGTTAGTATAACAAGGTTTAGGTTTGTTCTCGATCCTCCGAGAAAAGGGACCTACAAGTGGTATCAGAGCGTAATCAGAGATGTCCATCGCGGTGTGCAGACGCGTAATCAGCTGAGAAACAACCGGAATGGTGGTTTGTATTCAGCTATAAGAGAATCTGGTCAACAAAATGACTGGTCCTTCGCGTGTTACGTGTCACAAGAAGAACCAAAGTCGTGGAAAGAAGCATTGAAAGACAGTGCTTGGGTTGAAGCCATGCAGGAAGAATTACAGCAATTTCACAAGCTGGGTGTTTGGAAGCTTGTTGAAAAACCTGAGAATTACAAGAAGATTGGCACTCGATGGGTCTTCAAATGCAAGAAAGACGACCGTGGAGTGGTTATTCGAAACAAAGCTCGTTTAGTCGTTCAAGGTTTTCGTCAGATAGAGGGGATCGACTACAACGAAGTCTATGCACCAGTTGCACGTCTGGAAGCTATTCGGATCTTTCTGGCTTATGCCTCATTCAAAGGATTCAAGGTTTACCAGATGGACGTCAAAAGTGCATTTCTACATGGTGTGGTTGAAGAAGAGGTATATGTCGAACAGCCTCCAGGTTTTGAAGATCCTGTCCATCCCGATCGGGTTTGGTTGCTCAACAAAGCTCTCTATGGTCTTCATCAAGCGCCACGAGCTTGGTATGCAACCTTATCTACATATCTGCTGGAGAACGGTTTTCGAAGAGGTCTTATCGATTGTACTCTCTTCATCAAAGAACAAGATGGAGATCTTCTTCTGGTTCAGGTATATGTTGATGATATTATTTTTGGTTCTACTAATGATGTTTTGTGTAGGAATTTCGAGCGCATCATGCAGGATAAGTTCGAGATGAGTGCTATGGGGGAAATGAATTTCTTTTTGGGCCTACAAGTGCAACAAACGGAGTCTGGGATATTCATCCATCAGACTAAATATGTTGGAGACATCTTGAGCCGGTTCCAGATGTCCGATGCAACGCCCATTGGTACCCCACTGCCAACAAATCACGGAATAACTCCTGACTTGAAGGGTGAACCTGTTAGCCCTTCATACTATCGCGCGATGATCGGATCCCTTATGTACCTCACAGCATCAAGGCCAGATATAATGTACCCAACGTGCCTACTTGCCCGATATCAAGTTAATCCGAAGGCCTCACATCTTGCAGCTGTCAAAAGGATTTTTCGTTATTTGAAGGCTTACCCCGACACCGGTCTGTGGTATCCTAGGGATAATAACTTTGACTTGGTCGCATTCAGTGATTCTGATTTTGGCGGATGTAAAATCGACGGCAAATCCACAACGGCTGGATGTCAGTTTTTAGGAAATCGCCTAGTCACATGGCAGTGCAAGAAGCAGACGTGTGTAGCTACATCAACATGCGAAGCTGAATACATTGCTGCCTCAAGTTGTTGTTCACAAGTTCTTTGGATCCAACAACAATTGCGGGACTACGGTTTTGAATTCCTAACTACTCCTATTTACGTTGATAATTCTGCTGCTTTAGATATCACTAAAAATCCTGTGCAGCATTCAAAGACCAAACACATCGAAATCAAATATCACTTCATACGTGATTGCTTTGAGAAAAGGCTAATCGATGTTGTTAAGGTCCACACCGATGACCAACGTGCCGACTTATTTACCAAAGCTTTTGACAAATCTAGATTTGACTTCTTATTATTGGTAAATGGCATTAAGGTCAAGCAAGAGTAAACCAACATCAGAAAATCATTTTTGTAAATACCTTTGTGTTTTTAAATTTGTCTTAGTTTGTTGATTTTAGGGGGAGTAAATCCAAAAATCTGAAAATCCAAAAACATCGAAAAATTTCAAAAACACAAAAACAATAGAAAAACAAAAATGAGTTTCCTGGCGAGCAAAAGAGAAAATGATAGTACATCAGTGGTCTATCCAAACCTCTTTAAACCTTAAATGCAAACTGATAAGCAGCTCTATATAAGATGTATCGGTAGGCTCACAATCATTTTAAAGTGTGCAGGGTGATATAAATCTTAATCGACTGAAGATCAGGTGGGAACCATTCATTGGCATATGGTCTTAGTACCGAAATTTCGTTTGATAGATTGCCGAGGTTCTGAGATATTCGGTCTTTATGCTGCTTATCATCTGGGTATCATGGTTGTATCCTTTACCGAAAAATAACGGGGACGCAAGTCTAGATCTTCCATGATACTATACATACGTGTACATATTGCATACTGCATTCGACCTCAATAAGTGATAAACAATCACATGTCCAAATCAAATAAGTGATAAAATATCACATTTATCCGGGTGTCAAGTTCGTCTCTCTGCTGTACGGAAGTACTGACCTGTTCACGGACTTGCACCTGTGCCCTCATGCATACGAAAATCAAGTTCCTCATCAATAAGTGATTATATCACATAGGGCTTGTTTTCAAATCAAAATAAGTGAGTATCTCACAATTTATACGGTCAAACAGATGATAATCGGTATACTCACCGGTAAGATGAACCCTCGTGCATACCTTGATACGGGAATGTGTCGTGATGTGGATGAACACCGGTCGGTAAGTATAAATCATACCTTAACGTATCCCCTCGCCATGATTACATCTGATAAGTTGAGCTTAAGTGGACAACAATACCGATAATTGTTATAGGATGCTTATCTTAATGTTAACTAACTGAACAACAAGAGTGTTTTGGCATGACCGTACACTGATATGATTCTCTTACCCTCGAAACTCGCAAAAAGAATGTTTGTATATATATTTATTTACTGCTTAACTTTTATTGTTTTTCTTTTAAACAGTTTCGTCGTTTGGTGCATATCAGCACGACATTAGCGGTGATGTCGTTTGATAACACTCAAAGGATTTTAAATTGTTGTCTTTTAATTTCAAAAATACCAAAAAGATTTTAGGTGTGTTTTAATATAAACTTTATAAAAGCCAAAAAGATTTTCTTTCTACTTTATTTTCGATCGTACGATGTTGGAGCTCGAGTCTTTGTTACCCGAAACCTGAACGAAAACCGAATTGACTAAATCTTCATAAACGGTCGAAATTTGCATGTTTTGAAAGTAAAAGGCTAAAAGTGACAAATTTATATTAAACTTTCAAACTGTCGGACGGTGTTTGATTGTGACATGGTCATTCGTGTGTCATTTGCTTATACCATGTTCCAAGCAGTTGTTCTCATTACGCGTTTAGATTTCTTGCATGTGCAGATTCTAAAGGCTAGGAGAACATGGTCGATGACAAGCTTTGGAATGAAGACACAACGAGAAGGCGCTCAACTGATGAAGATGATCGAGTTGCCGCTGGCCATCATCAACACCACCAGGATCTCACTTCATAAAGTTAAAGTATTTCACGAGCATGACCCAAGGGGGAGCTTATGTTAAGGGGGAGTTTGTCAACACACTTCCTACATGATACGGGTAGTTTGTTGATACACTCTCTGCTTTCAAGACGTGAAGACTTTGAAGATCCTCCGACATTGAAGACTTGAAAGGACATCAGAGTTTTGGTAACTCGAAGACCAAAGACCGTCGAAGTTCGAGACGAGTCTACAACTATAGAAGATAAAGACAAAGCTACAGCCAAGGGGGAGTTTGTTGGTGCACTTGTGTCTGTACTTTGTCTGTATTCGGTCTGTATGTAAACGATGTCCTAAGTTAGTCTGTAAGTTGACCAAGTCAACTATCCTCCTAGTTTGACTTGGCCAATAAGCTGTAATATGTTAGTCTGTCTCGAAGGATAGGCTCGAAGGATAGACTCGAAGGATACTGTTGATCCTTCGAGATGGTCAATAGATATGGTTCGACTGTTAGACCTCGAAGGATCATCCTTCGAGGTCCCTGCTCATCCTTCGAATGACTTGTCCACGATAGATGATCCTTCGGACCATCTATCGGATCCTTCGGGATAGACAACCTGTGCTGGGTATATATATACCCATGCAGTGTAGTGTGAGACAGAGAGATGCACTCAGACAAGAGATAGAGAGCTGAGAGCATTCTGTCCGAAACACACACACACATAGTGAGAGTTTGCAAGTTAGATTTGTAAACATTGTGCTTGTAACCGGAACCTTCATACGTATTAATACAGTGGTGTTAATCGGTGAAATCTTGTGTGTTTGTTTCTATACTTGCTTCATCTCGGTTTGCCTACTAGCTTGGATTCCGCACTCGCTAGTGGGTTAGTATAACAAGGTTTAGGTTTGTTCTCGATCCTCCGAGAAAAGGGACCTACAAAACAGTCTGCTCATATGTAACTGTTTTACACTAAACATAGTCTAATCATCATACCGGGTCAAGATAGGAGGATATCTTGACCACGGTCTTCACTTCGTAACGAAATCGAACCGAACTAAGTCGCGTCCACATAATATGTATCAACAAACTCCCCCTTGGACGCTACTCGTGATGGTTCGTTCTTCACATTGTCGTCGGATCTTTCAGAGTCTTCCTGTGTCACGGACAGGGAGTGTATCAGCAAACTCCCCCTTGAACGTTACTCGTGAGACGTTGATCTTCAAATTTTAGATCCTTGCGGTGTTGATGAGTGGTCAGCTGCAACTTGATCATCTTGATCATTTGATTGCATCCATGTCATGTCTTCATTCCGAAGATTGTCATCTAGCGTCTTCTCTTCGCCTTTAGCTGGTTTGGATGTCACATCTGCACATACAAGAAAGCTAAACACGTAATGAGAACAACCGCTTGGAATATAATCAAACGACACACATGTGACCAACTCTCAATCAACTACCGACCAACAACAGTTTGAAAGTTGTAAAAAGTGGATCAATTTTAGATTTAAACTTTCAAAACTCGTTAACTTCGACCGTTTATGATGATGCAATTGTTTTAGGTTTCGATCAGGTTTCAGGTGGAAAAGACACGAGATCCAACATCGGGCAATCGAAAATAAAACAAAAATAAAATATTTTTGGTTTTTATAAAGTTTATATTAAAACACACCTAAAATCTTTTTGGTATTTTTGCATTTTTGAAATGTAAAGACGGAAAGCAGTAAATAAATATATAGAGAGATGCAGAAACGGAAAGCAGTAAATAAATATTTACAGATATTCTTTTTGCGAGTTTCGAGGGTAAGAGAATCATATCAGTGTACGGTCATGCCAAAACGCTCTTGTTGATCAATTAGTTAATATTAAGATAAGCATCCTATAACGATTATCGGTATTGTTGTCCACTTAAGCTAAACTTATCAGATGTACTCGCGGTTAGGAGATACGATTAAGGTATGATTTATACTTACCAACCTATGTTCATCCACTCACGACACATTCCCGTATAAAGTTATGCACGAGAGTTCATCTTACTGGAGAGTATACCATTTATCATCTGTTTTCAACATATATGATGTGAGATACTCACTTATTCGAGGATGAATACAAGCCCTATGTGATAAAATCACTTATTAATGAGGAACTTGATATTCGATGCATGCAGGGCACAAGAGCAAGTCTGTGAACATGTTAGTACCAACGTGCCGACAAAGAGACAAACTTGACTCCCGCATGAAAGTTATGATATATTATCACTTATTGATTGGGACATGTGATTGTTTATCACTTATTGAGGTCGTATGCATCATGTATTATATACATGTTGGTATGGTATGAACACGTATGTATGGTATCATGGAAGTTCTAGACTTGCGTCCCCGTTGTTTTTGGTAAAAGAGACAACTATGATACCAAGATGATAAAGAGCATAAAGACCACATATCTCGGAAGCTCGGCAATCTATCAAATGAAATTTCAGCACTAAGACCATATGTCAATGAGCGGTTCCCAAACAATCTTTGGTCGATTTAGGTTTATATCACCCTACACACTTTAAAATGATTGTGAGCCTACCAAGACATCTTATATAGAGCTGCTTATTGTTTTTCATTTTAAGTTTAAAGAGGATTCGATAGACCACTGATGTACAATCATTTTCTCTTTTGCTCACCAGGAAACTAATTTTTGTTTTTCTATTGTTTTTGTATTTTTATGATTTGGATTTACTACCCCTAAAATTCAAAAAGTAAATTTAAACTTTGAAAAACATCTTTTTAGATTTTCTTCAAGAAAAATATTCACAAAAACGATTTCCTGAAGTGGAGTAACTCATGTTTTACCTCGATGCTGTTTACCAAAATTAATTTATTCAAAAATGATTTATCGAATTTTGGAAAAATTAGTTGGCACGTTGGTATCGATGTGGACCAAAACAACATTGATGAGTTCACACTGAAACGATCACGTGTGAGGTGATATTCAAAATCAACGTGTCTGGTCAAGGAGTGTTGTACGAGATGTTAGTAAATCATAAAGCAGCTTAAATATCGACAAGGATAGGGGAGATTAGAAATTCAAATCCGTAATCTTGTAACTACTTCGTGCATTGGCAGCTCCCAAAACTGGATATCCACCCGGTGTGGATTTCAAGGCGATTTTCCAGCTACTTCAATGAATCGAGAATTCTCTTCACAGCAACAAGATGATAAACCTTCGGGTCCGGCTGGTAAGTGGCTGTCAGCGCGTTGTAGGACTGTAAACAACTCCCGAACGATTGCGTAACGACACGTGTGACGTGCGGAATCTACACACGTGCGTGGACCAAACACAAGAACGTATATAATCTGTGATTCTATAGAATGAAATAACAAAGTACAAGCACCGTGAATCACCTTGATGACTTTCTCTCTCTAGTCTCTCTCTCTCTCTCTCTCTAGGCTCCAAGGCTCCAAAGATCACAAATGAGCAAAAGCCCTAAATGAAGACATAAGCCTCCTATATATAGGCAAAGGCATAAGGGATTTCCCCTTATATACAAGTTTGCCACCTTCCTTTTTTTCTGATATTTTACATTATAAAACCATGTCTTCTACTAATATCTGCTACGATCTGAATTGACGGAGGCGATAGACATTAGTGCACTCACAGACTCCCCCTTGGATATTGCCGCAGTCAATCTGGTAGCATCTTGTCGTTTCTCTCTCTCTGAGTCTTCTTGAAGCTTTGACATCTTCAGCAACCACAGACTCCCTCTTGCTCGAACAGACTCCCCGTGGATCTGTCTTTAGCTTCAGTTGCTCCCCCTTTTGTTTAGACTCTTCCTTCAGGCTCCCTCTTTCGTTAAACTTCCGTGCTTTTGGGATCAACACCTGGCTTTCCGGTTACAAGCTCCCCCTTGCGTTGAGCTCGCCTTCAGACTCCCCCTTAGGCTCGGCTATCGGGATCGTAATCTGTAATCTGGTACAACATCTTCAATTTTCAAGAATTTAATAGTGAAAGCATTTTGAATATCCAGGATTGAAAATCTGGCTCTAAGCACAGATATGACAATATGAATTTCTCCTGAATTACTTTGGCTCTCTCCCCCTATCAAATGACTTCAAGTAATTGACAGTTTATAGAATCCAAATCCCTTACAGTTAATCATCCAAGTCCAATTTAATAACCTTGGAGATATCACAAACTGTTTTTGATGTTTTATTTTAGAGTAAACTGCCATTTTGGTCCTTGTGGTTTGGTCACTTTTGCCACTTTAGTCCAAAACTCAAACTTTTTGCATCTTGGTCCCTGTGGTTTCAGTTTTATTGCCATTTTGGTCCAAAAATGAAATCAGATCATATTTGTCTTATAAAATTCTGCAATTTTGTCATTTTCCTCAATGGCAAATAAGGTCATATTTGTCTTATAAAATATGGTATTCATTTATAAAAAGAAATGATCATTTTGCCCCTGCGGAAAATGACAAAATTTGCAGGATTTTATAAGACAAATATGACATGATTTCATTTTTGGACCAAAATGGCAATAAAACTGAAACCACAGGGACCTAGATGCAAAAAGTTTGAGTTTTGGACTAAAGTGGCAAAAGTGACCAAACCACAGGGACCAAAATGGCAGTTTACTCTTTATTTTAAAACAACAAGTTTCAAATTGTTTATTTTCAGAAACTCAATCAGCATACTCAGATTTTGAAACTCAGCTCTCAGACATCGGTTGTCGAAAATAAAGCGGAATCAAAATCTTTTTGACTTTTTCTGAAACATAAAGCAGTAAAGAAATATTTACAGATAATATTTTTGTTTGAGTTCGTGTCAGAGGATCATATGAGTTTATGACAAATCACTAGCACCGTTGAGCTATAAACACTTTAAGTTCTAAACGATTCATTTAGATTGTCAGTAATCCACTTAAATTTTCACACAAAGTTCAACTAATTCGAGATACGAGATTAGTGTTTAAAGCACTTAACTTATTCGCATGTCCCACCTCAGAATATACTCCCGTATCAAGATTCAGTCTTACAGGTGAGTATACCATAATGATATCTGTATTCTGGGTTAGTGCGAGACCTAGAGAGCTCAGGTATGAACTACCGTTCAATCAAAGAAATTCAAAGAAATGAAGGCTCGTCTTTAGGTATGTCCCCTTTGGGGATCTTCTTTACAACTGCACTTGATATATATCTTTCGATATTTTCTCAATTTTTATGCAGAGGGTATGCTTTTTAAAACGCGTAAAGTATTATACGAGGTCTAGGCCATTGCTTCAGCAAAATCAGAAGACCAGGTATAATACCTCATATAACAAAGTATAAGGACCTAGTATCTCAGAATCAGGCAATCTCTTAAACAAGATTTCAGGGGTTACCCATATATCCGAGACATGTTCCCCACGGGATAATTAAGTATTTATATTTAGGTTTATATCTCGAAAACCATTTACTAAGCGTGTAAAAACCTACTGGCATATCATCAGTGAGACCGTTTATCACATTTAATTTTCTATTTACACAAAACTCTTTTCCATTATCACATTTAATTTTCCATTTACAGAAAATGGTTGTCTACAGATGTACTATCATTTCCTCCTTTTACACAAAACTCTTTTTGATTTTCTATTGTTTTGGGCTTTTTCAAATTTTAAAATGTTTTTGTATTTTCTGACAACGCTTACTCCCCCTAAAATTCAAAACATTTAAAGAAAATTGGACAACCAGATACTAATAGCTTTATCTCGCCATCCATTTTCTGCTTCACATGCTCTGTTTTGCAGAAAATATACCCCCATGATTTACAACACATTGATATTTGACAGTTTGAAAACCGTTTTTCAATCTTGTGAAATTAATCATGTTTGTTCTAAGTGAGGGTTTCGGCATATTCAATTAACATATTTTTGAAATTTTTTTATTTTTGACAGAAATTTGAAAACACAAACATATTTTTTGGATTTAAAATTTTCAGTTTTTAAGGTTTTTAGTATGGTTTATTTATGTACAGAAACGAACAAACTCCCTGTATTCAGGCACATGGTTCTACAGCATCCTGTGCTAGGCTGCTCCTATGATCATTCTGACAATCTTCTGCTTTCTTGAGCACCTGCACATTCAAATCTATTCAATTACTTGAACAATTTAGCCTAGGTCTGTTTGACCTTAGGCATTTCAACACAAAATGAATCATTCAAAGATGGAAAATCTTTGTCATTTTTCTCAAAGGACTTTTCATTTTTTACTTCATCATTGTTTGTTGAATTAATTTTCTGTTTTTCATTTTTAGACACAATTTGTTTTGTCACACCCCGATTTTCGGTTTGTGCGGAAGCGTATGGCGTGGTGTGACGAGAGCGTCAATCGTTACAATCAATCAAGTAAACAACATATTTGAAACATAAAAGATGTCCATCCATACATTCGATTTGAAACCATAATTTACATTACATATGTCTTGTTCGAAATTTAAAACAACTACAGTTTTAACAACATTATTCAAAATTTAAAACAGTTATACATAACATAACAACTGAAAACGGATGACATCTCAAAAACTTGTGTTCTTGATAACCACTTGAACATATTTTTCCCAAAGTCGTCCACTAATCTCCTGTAATACATGATAATTTTGAAAACGTCAACAAAAGTTGAGTGAATTCATGTTATTTTGTTTTCGCATCAAATGAGTCTCCAAAACATTTGAAGTAATAAAATTCCTTTTTGTATAGTATGATAAAAAATTGCATGATCATTAGTGTGTTACAGGGACACTAATATGTATGCCGAATAGGAGGCAACCAAACCTTGACAATTTATCGTGTGTGTCAACGACACTAGTTTGGACACAAAGGCACTCTTAACGATCGTGGTTATCGTTGTCGTTAAGAGTGGGGCTTGCCAAAACCCAAATAGATCTATTAGTTTGTTCCACGGTACTTGTTTATTCATTAATGGTCCCTTTATTTTAAACACCTATCCGCATGTGATCAAAATTGTTTTATGGTATCATCATACTATTCTAACATGTATACATCCCCGAAAGTTTAAAACCATAAACATTCAAAATAAAAGGGGAAAACATAAACTCACAGATTTGCGTTCCGTGCAAATCTCTATTCGATTCCTTGTTCGTAGTTCGTTTATTGACCTACAAGTGTTCTAATCTAGTTAGAAACTTAGGTTTATGTTTATGGGATTTTTACATATTTCCCCCTCCTAAGCAGCTTTATTACATATTTCCCCAACCCATAAATTTAATTACATATTTCCCCTTCCTAAAGAAGCCTTATTACATATTTCCCCAATCTCTAAATTTTTATTACATATTTCCCCAATCTCTAAATTTAATTACATATTTCACCTTCCTAAACCCCATATATTACATATTTATCCATTTCATTAAAAATACTCTTATAGGATTACTATTTTACCCCTAATGAGTTTATTAAATGAATAACCATAATATCACTACTTATTGTTATAGTAATCTTAATAATATTTTTGTTATTTTATATGATATTTAGGTTTCTTATTTAAGATTTCTATAAAAAATACTTGTTTACTCTTAGTCTAATCCACCTACTTCACATATACATATATAATTATATACACAAACATCAACAGAAACCTCACTCTCTATCTTAACATATTCATTACTACGTTCAACCTCAAATTTTGATTTCTCAATCGATCGTATATTCAATTCAAACAATAAATAATAATAAACGGACAATACAATACGAAAAACTTGCGGTAATCGTGAAATTTAAAGGATAGACGAAGAATTACCTAATTATATACATAATAATTATATACTTATCGATAAAACCTAAATATCATACAAAATAACAAAAATATTATTAAGATTGCTATAACAATAAGTAGTGATATTGTAGTTATTTATTTAATAAACTCATTAGGGGTAAAATAGTAATTCTATAAGAGTATTTTTTATGAAATGGATAAATATGTAATATATGGGGTTTAGGAAGGTGAAATATGTAATTAAATTTAGAGACTAGGGAAATATGTAATAAAAATTTAGAGATTGGAGAAATATGTAATAAGGCTTCTTTAGGAAGGGGATATATGTAATTAAATTTATGGGTTGGGGAAATATGTAATAAAGCTGCTTAGGAGGGGGAAATATGTAAAAATCTCTATGTTTATTTATTGTACAAATATTCTATCTTTCTATTTTGTTTTTGTGGTTTCGTATATATATTACTTCCTTGTATAAATATTTATTTTATGTGATTTGTGTTTGAATGGTCTTAATTTATGTTTTAGAATTTAAGTCCATTTTGAGTATTTGGTGCTTATGGGCCCAGCCCAAATAACTTTGTTAAAAAAATGCGTCAAGCCCAAATTAATTTGTAGGAGTGGGCCTTAGCCCAAAACATTTTATAAAAGTGGGCCTAGCCCAATTTAGTTTATAGTTGGGACTTAGCCCAAATAATTTGTGTAAGAATGGGCCTAGCCCAAATTGTTTTCTAAAAATATATCTAGTCTATAATAATTGTAAAGATTAGGTTTTTAGCCCAATTACTTTGTAAAGTGGGCTTTAGCCCAAATTTGACTAAAAATATATTTTTAGTCCATTGTTTTGTAAAAGTGGGCCTAGCCCAAATTTTGTTTATGAGAAATGGGCTAGTCAAAAATAATATTATTAATACTTGTATTTTTATAAAAAAAATTCTAATTTTTATAAAAATCATTACTTATACCATAGTTGAATCATTTTAGTTCATACACTTGTGTGACGGCTCAGATTTTGTTATAGTCGTTTATTACTTGTCGGTTTTATATATTCGTATGGTTTATCCTGTTTGTGTCGTCCGTCACGGTTTACCATTTGCTTTTTTGTGCCATTTTAGTTTGTCCAAAAGTCCATATAGTCCAATAGTGTCCAAATTTGTCCATTTGTGTTTTCGTGTCCAAGGATGGACATTTTATTTCGTTTTTCAAGTTCATATATATATTTTTGGTAATTTTTGTTGATGTGTAATAATTTTGCATTTGTTCCTACTAGAACTAACATATGATGTACACATCAAAATATATAAAGTTATGATACTTGATGATTACTTTTGTAAGTACACCTTTTATTCAAAAATATATACTTGTCATTTTATTTAGAAATCTTTTTATAAAACATGGATTTATGTCTTTGTCCAAAATTTGTTTAACCATGTTCAAGAACTCAAATATTTGTTTTAATTACATACTTCCCTTTTAACCACATCAAAACTCATCTACAACATCATATCTTTCACCAGGAAGCTACTTCGATTCTTATCTTCCTTCAACAACTTTTGTAAGTTAGCAGCCTCTCGCTTCCTTGAAAACATGGCCATACGTATGCCACGCATCATTCAAGCAAGAAAAATTCTCAAACGGTCCCTCTCTAATGGTAGCACCACTCCTGCATCTATGGACATCCCCAAAGGCTATTTTGCCATTTATGTTGGAGAACAAGAGAAGAAGCGGTTTGTGGTGTCTGCATCAGGCAGAAGAAGAGTTTGGCTACAACCATCCAATGGGCGGGCTCACGATTCCCTGTAGTGAAGATGTATTCACAGATCTGGCTTCTCGTTTGGGAGCATTTTGACTTGTATACAACTGTCTATATCTACAACAGTTTTGTAAACATCTAACCAGTAGGAACCATTTATAGTTGTAAATTTAGATCATTGATCCAGATGAATGAAATTTAGTTTGGATATTCTTTTGAGTTCATGGTATTCTATATTTTTATAACATGGTTTTATTTGAATAAGAAGCGAGTTAGTAGCTAGTTAAAAAGGTTTAACTGGATAGCTACACTGAGAATTACATGCTCTCACATTTAGATAAAACCTGACAATAAGAAGATGTTTATACCTAATCCAGATCCTGCCTTGTAAAATGCATTGAAATAAAGGCAAGGTTACACGTGTACGAGTCCCGAACTTGTTAACAATACAGACTCAGTTTAAATGGTTCTCCTGTTTGAAATTTCTATTAATATAATTACCATGGTCAAGGAAAGAATTCCCACTATAGAGTCTTAAGTGTTCTTAAATGAGCTACCTAGTGTTTGAGGTTCACACAAACACCTGACTCGAACAAAAAGGCAAGATAGATGTAATGGTGGCAGTCCAGAATTTGAGGTCAGCATAAAAACTGAGCTTCAGAGATATTGAAGATAATAATCGCTAGCGCCCAAAAACTTAACGAAACTTCTTAAACCTCCACGTTACGATGTAACGAAGGCATTCTAGAGTTTTTACTCATCTTATGTGTTGATCAACGTGTGTGAGGCAGTCAATAAACAATTTTCAGGAGGCTCAGGTTCCTTGGAAACATAACTCCCTAAGAAATTAAGACTGTATATTTGCTACTTTCAATCAGCAATCTTGAATTAGAGGATAATTTCCGTTTTGTTTTATATTTGAGCATCGATGTTAGTGGTTAAAGCTGTAGTTTAAACACTAGTTTGGATAACCAAGTCTAATGCAGATCACTAGGTGGGAGGACACAGTGTCCTACAAGTGATAATTGTTGACTCAATCATCAAGACAAAGCCATGTGACATTGGCCTTCTTCACTACTTATTGTACTCAAGGCCATATAATTATTAATGTTGATCTCCTGTTTGGATTGTGATTGAATATCGATGTCCACAAATTCTTTATAATTTTATTTTCAAGATACAAGACCATGTGTGTTTGTTTTATCGTCCATGTGCCCCTGTCTATTATGTACCTCATTATATCTTCTTGGTATATATATATATCATTCAACATGCACAACACACCCACATCTTCCTAGAAAATCATCTACGTAGGTCCCTGATTCGGGATCGATTCCGTGATTTTCATGGTTTTGTTCAAAGACGGAAGAGATAAGAGAGGATAAACAAACAAACTTTGTATTAATCCGGTAGTAAACATTACAAGTCGGCTGTTGGTGCACTTGTGTCTATACTTTGTCTGTATTCGGTCTGATATAAACGATGTCCTGATTTGTGTTGTAAGTTGACCAAGTCAACCATCCTCCGGTTTGACTTGGACAACATTTGAAAGATGTTCTGATCGAAGGATAGCCTCGAAGGATACACCTGATCCTTCGAGGTGATCGAAAGATATGGTTCGACCATTAGATCTCGAAGGATGATCCTTCGAGGTCCACGCTGATCTTTCGTGTAACATGTGGTCGACAGATGATCCTTCGGACCATCTGTCGAATCCTTCGAGCAGACCTGCTGAGCTGGGTATATATACCCATGCATGTGTTGAGTGTGGGTTAGTTCTGAAGTTCTGCCATTTGCACCGAGAGATAGAGAGTCTTCATTGAGAGCACTCTGTCCAGAACTCACACACACACACTTGAGAGTTTACATGTTAGATTTGTAAACATTGAGCTTGTAACCGAACCCTCATTGCGTTAATACGACTAGTGTTAATCGGTGAACTTGTGTGTTTGTTTCTCTACTTGCTACTAACTCGGTTTGCTTGCTAGCTTGGATTCCGCACTCGCTAGTAGGTTTGTATAACAAGGTTTAGGTTAATCCTCCGCGAAAAGGGACCTACAAGTGGTATCAGAGCCTCGCTCTTTACCTTGTTTAAAACCGGGTTTTTACAAGTTTTGGTGTGTTGAAACACTTGGTTTTACACCTGTTTTTACTTGTTTTCTTGCATTTTCTTTGAGTAAAAACGTGTTTAAACCTATCGGGAGTGTTCAGGGTCGGTTTGGGTAACATAAAAATCGTGTTTGTGAAACTTTGATTTTTCCGGCCATATTCCGGTTATCATTCCGGTGAACTGGACTTGAGGATATGGTTTGCCTATTTTGGTAAACTTTTTGAAAGTCAAAAAGTTTGTTGAAAAGTTGTTGCAGAACCATCCATTCTGCCGAAAGTTGGTACACCAACCCATCACCTTTTCACCAACCTATCACATCAAAGTCAGTTGTGTCAGAGCCTCTCGAAAGATATCTTTCGACATCGAAAGATCATCCTTCGATATCTTTCGACCAAGGAGGGCTCGAAAGATTAATATCCTTCGACCCATCCTTCGAAGTCTGGAACATATCCTTCGAGAAAGGAATCTTTTCGAAAGATTAGTGTCCGAAAGATTAGGATCCTTCGTATTGGTGAATCTTTCGAGATCTGTTGTTCGAAAGATAAGGATTTAACACGAAAGATAAGGATCTTTCGAAAGAGAATCTTTCGTGTTCTTGAATCTTTCGAAATCATTGTTCGAGATTCAACAGTAATCTTTCGAGTACTGTTGATCCTTCGAACAAGGTTATATCTTTCGATTGTAGTCTGTTTATTGTTAACAAAGTTTCTGTGATTTCAGATCTTTCGACCAGGATCCTTCGGCTGTGTATCCTTCGGATCATTCTTACTTAGCATTTATTTTGCTCATCTATCATGAATCCGAGTTGGTGGGGAAGTCCAGCTCCAGACAGTGGAAAATACATGAATACCAGTCAATCTCCATCATGGGCCGAATCTCCAGTTTCTACATCCTCACAAGCAAATGCCACTCCAGCTGGTCAATGGGCGTTTGTTTCAAATCAAACTCCGAGTATTCAAAGTCTTCTTCTAAGCGAAAGTGAAACCGGAAGTTTGAACAGGCCTCCAAAGTTGATGCATCTTCATGAATATCCAGGATGGGTTGATCGTTTCCATACATACATTCTTGGTCAAAATACAGAGTTGTGGTTACGGTTCATTACGGAATTCGATCAAACTATCGAGGTTGCTGCTTCTTCGACAGCTACATTTGCCGATCTTCCTGATGATCAAAAGAAGACGTATGACTTAGAAAAGAAAGCATACGCTATTCTCACTCAAGCACTGAGCAAGGATATTTATCATCAGTTCGTCAGTTTCAAGACAACGAAGAAGCTGTGGGATGCATTGAAGACAAGAGGAGTAGGTAATGAAGCCACACGTCAACTAAGACGAGATCTACTGAAGAAAGAATTCGATGGCTTCACATGTATGGATAAGGAGTCCTTGGGAGATATGACAAGCCGTTTCTATCACCTGCTTACTGAGCTGACCAACTTTGAAGTCACAACGACTCCAACAGAGGTGGTAAAGAAGTTTGCCGATGCATTGCCTCCTCAATGGAACAACTTCCTGGAAATCTTGAAGTACAACGGAACGTTGAGAACCACAAATATCAACGATTTCGTGCAGCTTCTGGAGAACAAGGATCAGGAAGAAACGTTGAAGGCAAAGAGAGTTGCAGTGCCACAGAATCCAGAGATGTATTATGGCACCTCCACTACTTCATCTGCAAAAGCTGGTTCACATGCTCCACTTCAGACGACATTTGTCACAAGCACGGATATGTATGGCAATCCAGTGCAAGTTCCTGTAAAGCCGCCTCCAACCACAGATCTGTATGGAAATCCAATACAACCACCTCCTCCTCCTCCTGCTCAACAACCACAATATGCGTGTTATGGAGGAACATCATCTGCTGCAGGTCAACAATCAAAGTCAAATACAGTACAGCTTGACACTTCAAGTTTTTCTAAAATCAGTGTAGAAGTAGCTAAGGAACACATGGAGCTGCTTAACACTGTAGTGAGCGCGTACTGTGGGTTGATAGAAGGTCAGATTGGAAACATTAATCTGACACAAGAAGATTACAGGCAGATTGATAAGGAAGAGATGGATTTGATGGATATCAAGTGGGCCTTTGCGAGTGCTGTGAGAAGAGCAAAGGATTGGATGGAAAGTACTGGCAGAACCAGCTTGGAAAGTAAGCGAGACACCAAGTATGGGTTCGATAAGCAGGCTGTTAAATGCTTCAACTGTGGTGAACGGGGTCACTTCAAAAGGGAGTGCACAAAGCCAGCCCAGCACGGGAATCAAAACCCCTTCAGAAACCAAGGCAACCAGCAGAACAGAAACAATGATCGTACATTGGTGCCTGTCAACAACCAAACCAACCGAGCACTTGCAGTTCAGGTGGATGAAGGTTGTGACTGGTCAATCCAGTTGGGTGGTGATGCTCCTGATGGAACAGCATGTTTTGCTCAGATTGTGAAGGAGCTAGTTCACACCAGTGGTGGAGAATCTTCTGCCAGTGGTGATGAATCGTCTGAAGATGAAGACTCCTCTGGATACAGCAGGAGTGTTGATGAAGAATCATCCAACTCTGGTGATGATCATGTGGGTGAGACATCTAATGTTTCGGATGATATTGACATTGATGAACTCTTGGGGGAAGCTGTAGCAGAAACTCAAAGAAGATCTATTCTGGTGGATCAGGCTGCTTATTCTTCGTCTTCTCTCCATTCAGCCTTTATGGCTAATGTCGACGGTTCATCAAGTCAGGTATGTGTCGATGAACCCACTGCTATTAACTGTGATGAATGTGATAGATTGCATGCTAGGTGTGCTGATTTGGAAGGAAACATGTCTGAGTTGCAAGCCAAACATGATGCTTTACAAGCTAGTTTGTTTGACTTGCAAGACAAACATAGTTCCTTGAGTGCTGATTGGTGTGACTTGCAAAGCAAGCATGAGGCTTTGCAAGAGAAATATGATGTGACATTCATCCACAATCAGAAGTTGACTGTGGACCTCTCTAAATGCACAGAAGCCAACATGTTTTATGAAAACCATGAAAAAGAATTTAAGTCAGTAATTGAAACATTAAAGAAGGATAAAACAGAACTGACTAAAATGGTTTCAAGAAAACAAACTGATATTAATTTGTATATATCTCGCCTTGAGAGTATGCAAAAAGAGATGGCTTGTGTGAAAACCGAAAGTGATGCGATCAAACTCAAGCTAGACAGTTATTTGAGTTCTAGCTATGTGTTAGATCACATCATTGACGTTCAGAAGGAAAAGAGAGATGTCACATGCATAGGGTACAAGAAGTGTCCACCACCAGTGAGACATAATTATGATGCCATGCCCGATGAAGAGGACAGGGTTTTCTTTGAACCTTCTGTGCCTCTAGATGTTAAGGAGTTTGCTGCAGGACTCGGATACCAAAAGGAAGTATCCTCAGATTCAGATGTGTCAGCAGATACATTTGTGAGTGCTGAACAGAATCAGGATCCTCCAGTTGTGATTGAGGATGCTGATTCGTCTGATGATGAATCTGACGATACTGTCCCAGCAAAGTCTGATGCGGTAGTCAAAAATGAGGACATACCTCTTGAGAATCACATTCTATGTGATCCCCCTGTCAAACCCGCTAAGACTGTTGCAACTGAGTCCTCGTCTGAGAAAGAGCCGGAGAGTGTGAATTTGCTGTACACTCTAGTTGGTGATGATAAAATTTACTCAGACAAAGATTTTCCCATTAAGAACGTTAATCAATCCTTAATCTGCAAAGTCTTTGAGAATTCGACGAGTAAGTTCTTGGGAAAGGCAGGACCTAAAGTTACAGTTACACAGTGTCCTCCTATTTCAAAGGCTGAAATTCGAAAACAATTTGGCAACAAGAAATTACCAACAGTGCCAACACAGCAAAATCACACCAAACCCAAAGGTAAAGCACCGGCTCAAACTAACAAGAAGCCGAACCAAAAGAAGAAGAAAAATGTTAACTTTGTGAAATCGACGGGAACAGACAAAATTGAAAAGTTTGAAAATCAATCTAACTTAGATTTTGTCAAGAAAGCTATTGTCGAGAAAAGAAATGAACCAAGCAGTTCAAAGCCTAGTACCTCGGGTTCACAAAGTTCAACATCATCGGCTAGACGATCACATGATTCTTCGGGGTTTGTAGAACGAAGATCATGTTTTGAGTGTGGAACCATTGGGCACATTATTAGAAACTGCCCATATCTTCATAAGCAGAAAGGAAAGGTTGATGATCCCCGTGGCAAAACTGACCGTAAGCCAACTGTTTCCACAAAACAAGATCCCCGCCTTGTAAAAGAAAGGGAAAAGAAACAGAAACGCCAACAGGTCAAAAAGATAGAAAAAGCGATTAAAACCGATACGGTTCAAAACCAATCTGTTGTTGTAAAACCAGAAAATTCTAAAACTTCAAATCATCAAGAAGTTAAAATTTTAAAGAAAAACACTGGTGAAACCAAACAGACTTGGAAACCAAAAACGGTTACTGAATCAGGGGGGCCATCACAATTCACCAACCATCAAAGACAAGAAGTTATTGTCATTGATGAAAATGGAAGACCCAAGACCACAATGGCTTGGGTCCCCATCTCCAACTAATTCATTTGAGTTCATGTGCAGGGTGCTTCAGGAGGAACTATCAGTAGTCATTGGATTGTTGATAGTGGGGCATCCAGGCACATGACGGGCGACATGAAGCTTCTCTACGACGTTAAATCTATTAGAGGAGGTTATGTTGCTTTTGCTGGAGATAAAGGTGGATACATTACGGGAGAAGGAATGATATCTAACGGGATTGTCAGCTTTGACAAGATCAATTTTGTGCAACAACTTGATCACAATCTTCTTAGTGTTTCTCAAATTTGTGACAAGAAATTTTCAGTACACTTTGATGCTAATGGATGTTATGTGCTGAAACCCGGCTTCAAAATTCCAAAAGAATGGATTCTCTTGTCGGCTCCAAGGATAAATGATTTGTACGTCCTTGACATGAGCCAAGCTATTACTACGTCTGCACAAGCAACTTGTTTCGTTTCCAAAGCCACAGAAAAAGACACTATCTCTTGGCACAGACGAATGGGTCACATTCACTTACGAAAAATGAATCATTTGGTTTCAAATGAATTGGTGAATGGTGTACCTCTCAAAAATTTCCATCTTCAAGACATCTGTGTTTCGTGCCAGAAAGGAAAGCAAACAAAGAAGAAGCACCCTACAAAGAAGATCAACACAGTGGCAGTTCCTCTTGAACGTTTGCACATGGATTTGTTCGGTCCTGTCAAGCACAAGAGTATTCGGGGTGATCAATACTGCCTCGTGGTTACTGATGATTATTCAAGATTTTCTTGGGTTGCGTTCATGGCACACAAGAGTGAAACCTTTGGCATCATCAAAAACTTGATTATTCAGATTGAGAATTTGTATAAGTTGAAGGTTAGGCGGATACGTAGCGACAATGGTACTGAATTTAAAAATCATTCCATGACGGAGTTCTGCACTTCAAAGGGTATTCTTCATGAGTTTAGTGCAGCTTATACTCCTCAACAGAATGGTGTCGCTGAACGTAAAAATCGCACATTGATCGAGACTGCTAGGACAATGTTGGTAGAGTCGCAGCTACCCATTCCATTCTGGACTGAAGCTGTGGCCTCTGCATGTTACACATTGAACAGAGTCCTTACAGTCAAAAGGCACAACAAGACCTGCTTTGAGCTTCTTCAAAAACGGAAACCAGATTTGTCTTATCTAGAACCGTTTGGAGCTCCATGCACAATCATCGATCCTAATGGAAAGTTTGGGGCAAGAGCAATTGATGGATACTTTCTTGGGTATGCCACCCCTAACTTACGAGTCTGGAATCTAGAGACTAAAAGGGTCGAGGAATGGTCTGAGGTCAGAGTACAAAGGCACACCTTGCCAGTCAAAAATCCGGGTCAACCTTGGATGTTTGAGTACGATGACTTCTTCAATTCGATCAATGTTGAAGCCGTTGAAGAAAATGTTGCGGCTAGGATGTTTTTCGAGAGTGACAATGCAACAGTTTCACCGGTGGTTCGTCCAATTCTTGTGAATCAAGAACCATCTTCTTCGGTGAACAACAATACTCTCAACAATGAGGATTTTCATGATGCAAACGAATTGAACGAATCTTCAGAGGATGATGAATTTCTAGATGCAGATCAAGAAGCTCCTACAACAGCAGTTCATGGTACTTCAGAGGGTACTCCTCCAGTGGATACACATAGAACAGCTGAGACTACTGCATCATCCTCTTCGTCAATTCCGGGTCTTGAATTGGTTGTTGATCTTAATCTTAACAACCTGGGTATAAATGTTCCAGTTCCAGATAATCCAGAAACAAGGATTCATAATACCCATCCTCAACAAAACATCATTGGAAATGTGCAAAGTGGCGTACAAACAAGAAACATGTTGCGAAACAACAACAATGCAGGCTTGTATGCAGCTATTCGAGAATCCGGGCAACAAAACGACTGGTCCTTCGCGTGCTATGTCTCACAAGAAGAACCAAGAACATGGAAAGAAGCCTTGAAAGTAAATGCTTGGGTTGAAGCAATGCAGGAAGAACTGCAACAATTCCAGAAGCTGGGTGTCTGGAAACTCGTAGAGAAACCTGCTGGATACAAGAAGATTGGTACCCGTTGGGTTTTCAAATGCAAAAAGGATGACCGCGGAGTTGTTATCCGAAACAAAGCTCGTTTAGTCGTTCAGGGTTTTCGTCAGATTGAAGGGATCGACTACAACGAAGTCTATGCACCTGTTGCACGTCTCGAAGCAATTCGAATCTTTCTAGCCTATGCGTCCTTCAAAGGATTCAAGGTCTATCAGATGGACGTGAAAAGTGCATTTTTACATGGTGTGGTTGAAGAAGAGGTGTACGTCGAACAGCCTCCAGGTTTTGAAGATCCTATCCATCCCGATCGGGTTTGGTTGCTCAACAAAGCTCTTTATGGTCTTCATCAAGCACCACGAGCTTGGTATGCAACCTTATCACACTATCTGCTGGAGAACGGTTTTCGTAGAGGTCTTATCGACTGTACTCTTTTCATCAAAGAACAAGATGGAGATCTTCTTCTGGTACAGGTATACGTTGATGACATTATTTTTGGTTCTACTAATGATTTCTTGTGTAGGGAATTCGAGCGCATTATGCAGGATAAATTCGAGATGAGTGCTATGGGGGAAATGACCTTCTTCTTGGGCCTACAAGTACAACAAACGGAGTCTGGGATATTCATCCATCAGACTAAATATGTTGGCGACATCTTGAGCCGGTTCCAGATGTCTGATGCAACGCCCATTGGTACCCCATTGCCAACTAATCACGGAATTACTCCAGACTTGAAGGGAGAAGCTGTTAGCCCTTCAATCTATCGCGCTATGATCGGATCTCTTATGTACCTCACAGCATCAAGGCCAGACATAATGTACCCGACGTGCCTGCTTGCCAGATATCAAGTCAACCCGAAGGCCTCACATCTTGCTGCTGTTAAAAGGATTTTCCGTTATTTGAAGGCGTACCCTGACACCGGTCTGTGGTACCCTAGGGATAATAACTTTGAATTGGTAGCTTTCAGTGATTCTGATTTTGGCGGATGCAAAATCGACGGCAAGTCCACAACGGCTGGATGTCAGTTTTTAGGAAATCGCCTAGTTACATGGCAGTGCAAGAAGCAGACGTGTGTAGCTACATCAACATGCGAAGCTGAATACATTGCTGCCTCAAGTTGTTGCTCCCAAGTTCTTTGGATCCAACAACAAATGCGGGACTACGGTTTTGAATTCCTAACTACTCCTATTTACGTTGATAATTCTGCTGCTTTAGATATCACTAGAAATCCTGTGCAGCATTCAAAGACCAAACACATCGAAATCAAATATCACTTCATACGTGATTGCTTTGAGAAAAGGCTAATCGATGTTGTTAAGGTCCACACCGATGACCAACGTGCCGACTTATTTACCAAAGCATTTGACAAATCAAGATTTGACTTTTTATTATTGGTAAACGGCATTAAGGTCAAGCAAGAGTAAAACCAACATCGGAAAATCATTTTTGTAAATATCTTTGTGTGTTTTTAAATTTATCTTAGTTTGTTGATTTTAGGGGGAGTAAATCCAAAAATCTGAAAATCCAAAAACATCGAAAAATTTCAAAAACACAAAAACAATAGAAAATCAAAAATGAGTTTCCTGGAGAGCAAAAGAGAAAATGATAGTACATCAGTGGTCTATCCTAACCTCTTTAAACCTTAAATGAAAAACGATAAGCAGCTCTATATAAGATGTATCGGTAGGCTCACAATCATTTTAAAGTGTGCAGGGTGATATAAATCTTAATCGACTGAAGACCAGGTGGGAACCATTCATTGGCATATGGTCTTAGTACCGAAATTTCGTTTGATAGATTGCCGAGGTTCTGAGATATTCGGTCTTTATGCTGCTTATCATCTGGGTATCATGGTTGTATCTTTTACCGAAAAATAACGGGGATGCAAGTCTAGATCTTCCATGATACCATACATACGTGTACATATTGCATACGACCTCAATAAGTGATAAACAATCACATGTCCAATTCAAATAAGTGATAATATATCACATTTATCCGGGTGTCAAGTTCGTCTCTCTGCTGTACGGAAGTACTGACCTGTTCACGGACTTGCACCTGTGCCCTCATGCATACGAAAATCAAGTTCCTCATCAATAAGTGATTATATCACATAGGACTTGTTTTCAAAACAAAATAAGTGAGTATCTCACATTCTATACGGTCAAACAGATGATAATCGGTATACTCACCGGTAAGATGAACTCTCGTGCATACCTTGATACGGGAATGTGTCGTGATGTGGATGAACACCGGTCGGTAAGTATAAATCACACATTAACGTATCCTCTAAACATGATTACATCTGAGAAGTTGAGCTTAAGTGGACAACAATACCGATAATTGTTATAGGATGCTTATCTTAATGTTAACTAACTGAACAACAAGAGTGTTTTGGCATGACCGTACACTGATATGATTCTCTTACCCTCGAAACTCGCAAAAAGAATGTTTGTATATATTTATTTACTGCTTAAATTTTATTATTTCTTTTAAACAGTTTCGTCGTTTGGTGTATATCAGCACGACATTAGCGGTGATGTCGTTTGATAACACTCAAAGGATTTTAAATTGTTGTCTTTTAATTTCAAAAATACCAAAAAGATTTTAGGCTTGTTTTAATATAAACTTTATAAAAGCCAAAAAGATTTTATTTCTGCCTTATTTTCGATCGTACGATGTTGGAGCTCAAGTCTTCGTTACCTGAAACCTGACTGAAAACCGAACTGACTAAATCTTCATAAACGGTCAAAAATTTGCATGTTTGAAAGTTAAAAACTAAAATTGACAAATTTTAAACTTTCAAACTGTCGGACGGTGTTTGATTGTGACATGGTCATACGTGTGTCATTTGTTTATGTTAACTATATTCCAAGCAGTTGTTCTCATTACGCGTTTAGATTTCTTGCATGTGCAGATTCTAAAGGCTAGGAGAACATGGTCGATGACAAGCTTTGGAATGAAGACACGACAAGAAGGCACTCAATGAATGAAAATGATCGAGTTGCCGCTGGCCATCATCATCACTTCAAGGATCTTACTTCATAAAGTTAAAGTATTTCACGAGCATAACTCAAGGGGGAGCTTATGTTAAGGGGGAGTTTGTCAACACACTTCCTACATGATACGGGTAGTTTGTTGATACACTCTCTACTTTCAAGACGTGAAGACTTTGAAGATCCTCCGGCATTGAAGACATGATAGGACATCAGAGTCTTGAAGACCTGAAGACCGAAGACTGTCGAAGTTCCAAACGAGTCTACACTTTTAGAAGAACAAGACAAAGCTTAGAGATCAAAGACAAAGCTACAGCCAAGGGGGAGTTTGTTGGTGCACTTGTGTCTGTACTTTGTCTGTATTCGGTCTGATATAAACGATGTCCTGATTTGTGTTGTAAGTTGACCAAGTCAACCATCCTCCGGTTTGACTTGGACAACATTTGAAAGATGTTCTGATCGAAGGATAGCCTCGAAGGATACACCTGATCCTTCGAGGTGATCGAAAGATATGGTTCGACCATTAGATCTCGAAGGATGATCCTTCGAGGTCCACGCTGATCTTTCGTGTAACATGTGGTCGACAGATGATCCTTCGGACCATCTGTCGAATCCTTCGAGCAGACCTGCTGAGCTGGGTATATATACCCATGCATGTGTTGAGTGTGGGTTAGTTCTGAAGTTCTGCCATTTGCACCGAGAGATAGAGAGTCTTCATTGAGAGCACTCTGTCCAGAACTCACACACACACACTTGAGAGTTTACATGTTAGATTTGTAAACATTGAGCTTGTAACCGAACCCTCATTGCGTTAATACGACTAGTGTTAATCGGTGAACTTGTGTGTTTGTTTCTCTACTTGCTACTAACTCGGTTTGCTTGCTAGCTTGGATTCCGCACTCGCTAGTAGGTTTGTATAACAAGGTTTAGGTTAATCCTCCGCGAAAAGGGACCTACATCGGCCCGATTACATGATAACCGAACTAATACCAAAGAAGTATACATCCGGGGAGAAACCAAGTGGTGATTTCTCCCGGTGAGGTCTCAAACCTCCACTCACTCTCTTGCACACACTTGTGCTCTCACTCTTGTGTTGCAAATGACAAAGTGTTGGTATTTATACCAAACACAGGTTGTATGGTCGAAGGATCAAACTGACTGGTCGATAGATCATCTGTCGACCATCCAGCTTTCGAAAGATACACACATACCTCGAAGGATGCCATATCCTTCGAGGTCCATCTTCAACCTTCGATGGATATCTTTCGAGCTCATCGAAGGATACACAATCCTTCGATGCCTTATCCTTCGACACCAACATTAAACAACCATAAACTGTCTAGCAAACACACACGGTCAACCGAATAACCCTCTCGTTTGACCACTTCAAACGAGCGGGTCTATACACGTTCGATAGACTGTTTCACTAACTATTACAAATTCAGCGTAAAATAATAACTAATCTATTCGACAAGCATCGGACACAAAATCCGCATCAACAAATTCCCCCTTGTCCGTTGCTGTCGAATGCTGAAAATGCAACTGCAATCATCGATCTTCAGTCAAGTAATCATCTTCTCTGTGTAAACAAATTCCCCCTTGACCGATGATCCAGGTAAGTAGTATCTTGATGCTCATTGTATAAAACTTCCCCCTCAAAGTATGCGTATCCAAGTTGATTGTTGTGCAATTTCCTCAAAAGGCTCAATTGACCGATCTTCCGCTGATCTTCCAATACTCCAACCGGCATTTGATAAGGGTTCCATTCTATAACAACTGCATCAAGTCTTGATCTTTAAGCATACCTATGATTACGTTTAGAAATTTACCGTAGAAATTCAACATATGAAAATTTTTATCCCCCCATTTCTTTGGTAAAATCTCTAAACCTTAACAGATTCTTTCCACTTCAAAGAAACTGTCGTCAAATGTTCACCAATTCCCTCCACTGAGCGGAACAGTCATCAATCTTCATTGAATGTTCTCGGTTCCGAAAATTCACGAACATGACTTTCTTCTTTGCATAATCTAGTTGAATAAGAACGTCCCCTGGTACCCCGTAGGATCTGACTTGTATCCCCCCAAAGACCAAAGACTTTGTGAACTCGTTAGGACCGGTATAGACGTTCCAGGTTCATACGTTCGTCTTCAAATGCGAGAATATGACAATAAACAAAATCCTTTCGAACATTTCCGAATAACCGGTAACAATCATAAATACTGATGCGCGGAAGCGAACATATCGTGTTGTTTTTGGCCCATAATAGTCGCGTCACCATTTTTGCCATTGCATCGGTAACCGTGACTACCCCACAATTTTTCAAACATCAAGTTTTCATCATCTTCTGTTTTCATCGTTCCGAATCATCCCGCGCGCTTCCAAAACCCATACGAATTTTGACCTTGATATCAGGAGCGCGATTCAGATAAGCTGCGCGAACAACCAACCCCACTTTGCAACTCACGAAGAGAAACGGGTGCCCGACTCCGTGTTTCATCCCATCGTTCACCTTGATCCAATAAATCTCCAGCCAAAAAAAATATATAATTTATACCTCTAGTGGACCAAAAGAAGACTTAGCCAAAGTCACATGACCTGTCGACATCATCCTTTTACATGACCTGTCGACATCATTCTTTTAATCCATAGCCCACTTTTTGACTTAACAGCTTTGATATATATATATTTTTTTTTATTAATTGATAAAGTCACCACCGCTAAAATTGACCAACCCTATACTTCCATTTATTCTTAGCCGACATCATCATTTCCTGACCTCTTTTTCTTCCTCGATAAAAACAACAACCAGCCTCCATTCACAATTTGTTATCCTTCGAAAACTGAATCAATCGAAAGAAGAAAGAGTGACCCTTCGAATTGTTGATCTTTCGAACAATCTTTCGAATACACAATGATCTGACCATTCGATACAGAATTTTATCTTTCAAAATCAGTTGATCTTTCGAAAAATAAGGAAGAATGACCTTTCGAAGTAGTTCTGGAAATATAGACTTGACCTTTCTAAATCAGTTGGTTGACCCTTCGAAACAATCAAATAATCTATCGAAAATTTAAATGATCTTTCAAAGTTTTGGATCTGACCCTTCGAACACAGTGAGAAATGATTGACCTTTCGAGCAGCCTTATCATCTTACGAAATATGCAGATGTGACCCTTCGAATTCAGTGAGATGACCCTTCGAGCAGTTAACTGATCCTTCGAAGTTCTTTACATCTTTCAAATTATGAAGATGTGAAGAACATCAAGAACACAACAACCTGGGTAATCTGCAGATTCGATGAAAACGCTCGTACACGATTTTTGATGAAGAAAACTTGAAGATTTAGGAGAAAAACATAAAACCCAACACTCGTTTTATCACAGATCTGAATATTCGGGTCCAGATCTGAGTTTTTCTCATTTTCACCATTTTTACATCTTGAACAAAAACCCACAAAAATCACAGATCTAGAGCACATGTGACTTAGTAAACGGTTAGTTTTACTAAATCGGGCACCTGTGCTCTGATACCAATTGTAGGTCCCTGATTCGGGATCGATTCCGTGATTTTCATGGTTTTGTTCAAAGACGGAAGAGATAAGAGAGGATAAACAAACAAACTTTGTATTAATCCGGTAGTAAACATTACAAGTCGGCCCGATTACATGATAACCGAACTAATACCAAAGAAGTATACATCCGGGGAGAAACCAAGTGGTGATTTCTCCCGGTGAGGTCTCAAACCTCCACTCACTCTCTTGCACACACTTGTGCTCTCACTCTTGTGTTGCAAATGACAAAGTGTTGGTATTTATACCAAACACAGGTTGTATGGTCGAAGGATCAAACTGACTGGTCGATAGATCATCTGTCGACCATCCAGCTTTCGAAAGATACACACATACCTCGAAGGATGCCATATCCTTCGAGGTCCATCTTCAACCTTCGATGGATATCTTTCGAGCTCATCGAAGGATACACAATCCTTCGATGCCTTATCCTTCGACACCAACATTAAACAACCATAAACTGTCTAGCAAACACACACGGTCAACCGAATAACCCTCTCGTTTGACCACTTCAAACGAGCGGGTCTATACACGTTCGATAGACCGTTTCACTAACTATTACAAATTCAGCGTAAAATAATAACTAATCTATTCGACAAGCATCGGACACAAAATCTGCATCAACAATCTACAATATCACCCAACCAGAAGCAATACTTTGATTTTGTTTTCCATAACAAACATTTCCAAGTGAAACAGACTCACACTATCTTGAAAATATGGCCATCCGTATGCCTCGTATCATTCAAGCAAGAAAAATTCTGAGGCGGTCATTATCTAATGGAAGCAGAACTCCAACATATACGGACATCCCAAAAGGCTATTTTGCAATTTATGTTGGGGAACAAGAGAAGAAGCGGCACATGGTCCCGGTTTCACTATTAAGCGAGCCTTTGTTTCAGGACTTACTGCATCAGGCGGAGGAAGAGTTTGGGTACAACCACCCAATGGGCACGCTCACAATTCCATGTAGTGAAGACGTATTCACGGATCTTGCTTCTCGTTTGGGAGCGTTCTGACATGTATACGTTTGTCTTTATAACCGCAGTTTTGTAAACAGCTAACAATTAGGAACACTTTATAGATAGATGTAAATAGAGAATTGTTCCAGTTGAATGAAATTTAACTTGGATGTATTTTTTTAGTTGAAGGAATCTTAACTTTTTTTAATTGCTGGTTTTCTTAAAAATACAAAGCTTGTGATCAGCTAGAGATAAAGGAAAACAAGTGGATACTTACAAAGAGAATACGTTTCTTTTTTTGTCACTCAAACTGACACTGCACTCAATCAACTAAATTTTACACCAGGAAGAGACATCCATTATACATAAGTCACTCACTGAACTAAAACAAAACAAACACATGTCCTCACATCATTTGTTAACAATATGGTCTCTGATTACAGCAGAGTGAAATTCAAATTATGATAATTACCTTGCATAGGAACGAATCTCACCTGTTAGTATTTTACATGTTCTTGTAATACTTGTAAATGATGTCCACATAAGCATGTCACAGGAACAACAAAGGCAACATTTCTGACCACTACAATCATTAGACATGAAAAAATCAGCACACAGCAACTTGACTACATGTACAAAGATATGATTTAAAGGAGATGTTCTAAAAGTTCGCATGTCATATGTAATGATCAACCTGGACGAGACATCCAAAGAACGTTTACCGGAGGTTCTTGGTATTGCAAAACTGTTGATACACTTTTGTGTGGACGCGGCACGTTCGGTTCAACACTTTAACGGAATGAAGACCAAGTCGGATATCCTCCTATCCTACTTGGGTCCGACAAGTTTGTCTCATTTGTTTTGTAATGTATAAATGAACAATGCATGTTGCATACTTGGTTTATGTCTGTTTGTGTGTTTATAACGGTCTGCAGCAAACTGTTAACAGTTTGCATCATTTCCATGTTTGGCAGCCCTCGACGAAACTCCCAAATTTCGTCAAGCACTCATATGGGGAAACTCCCTTTGTGATGAAACTCCAAGTTTCGTCATCTAGTGCATGGGGAAACTCCATGATGAAACTCCTAGAGTTTCACCAAGCTAAAGGACAAAACCATCATGAAACTCTAAGTTTCATCATGCTAAAGGACAAAACCACGGTGAAACTTCAAGTTTATCCATGACGAAACTTGTGTTGTGATGAAACTCCTAGGAGTTTCACCATACTACAGGACAAAAGTCATGGAGTTTCATCAAACCGTGTGTAGTTTCGCCATTAGCCCCCATGTTTCGTCACAGTTGTGTCCAGCTGCCTATATAAACACACATGGTTTTACTTTGAAACTATGAGAGCATAACCCACTGTAAGAGTTTACTTCAAACTGTGTGTATCGGTTTGAACCTTTCTTCTCATCTAATCAATTAAGAGTGATTCATTGGTTACTTTGTGTTCGTCATCATTATATGTTCTTGGTTTGGCATCGTTACGGGGATTCCGCACCCGTGACCGTGTTTGTTATAAACAAGGATTCGGTTTCGTATTCGATCCTCTCAGATTCGGGACCTACAAAAACCCTACAAATCCAGAGATGAATAATTTATTTTTGACATATTCAATGGGTAAACTTTACATAGATTTATATTTTGTATATCTTTGTTGAGAATTAATAGGTTAATGAATATCTGAGGGGCCAGGGACGATTTTCAAACCACTAATTTGGATAACCAGCTGAACCATCGGTCCTTAGGCGGTAAGACACAATGACCCAATACGGAATCTTTGGTTGAAATGCCAAGACACATGCATGTGATATTGGTCCTCTTATTCACTAGTTAATGTGATAAGAACTCTGACCGTATATATTTCCTGGTATAGTCCTTCTTTGCTTGCCAGTGGAGATTGGTGTCCACAAAAGCATCCATAATTTTATTGTAGGGACCCAAAACCATGTGCGTCTGCTCTATCCTCCATATGTCACCGTCTATTGTGAAATGATCATTATATCCTGTTCTTATATAAAGCGTTCAGCATTCCCAATACAACCACATCAAAACTCATCTACAACATCATATCTTTCACCAGGAAGCGCTACTTCGATTCTTATCTTCCTTCAACAACTTTTGTAAGTTAGCAGCCTCTCGCTTCCTTGAAAACATGGCCATACGTATGCCACGCATCATTCAAGCAAGAAAAATTCTCAAACAGTCCCTCTCTAATGGTAGCACCACTCCTGCATCTATGGACATCCCCAAAGGCTATTTTGCCATTTATGTTGGAGAACAAGAGAAGAAGCGGTTTGTGGTGTCTGTATCACTACTAAGCGAACCTACGTTTCAGGAGCTACTACATCAGGCAGAAGAAGAGTTTGGCTACAACCATCCAATGGGCGGGCTCACGATTCCCTGTAGTGAAGATGTATTCACAGATCTGGCTTCTCGTTTGGGAGCATTTTGACTTGTATACATCTGTCTATATCTACAACAGTTTTGTAAACATCTAACCAGTAGGAACCATTTATAGTTGTAAATTTAGATCATTGATCCAGTTGAATGAAATTTAGTTTGGATATTCTTTTGAGTTCATGGTATTCTATATTTTTATAACATGGTTTTATTTGAATAAGAAGCGAGTTAGTAGCTAGTTAAAAAGGTTTAACTGGATAGCTACACTGAGAATTACATGCTCTCACATTTAGATAAAACCTGACAATAAGAAGATGTTTATACCTAATCCAGATCCTGCCTTGTAAAAAGCATTGAAATAAAGGCAAGGTTACACGTGTACGAGTCCCGAACTTGTTAACAATACAGACTCAGTTTAAATGGTTCTCCTGTTTGAAATTTCTATTAATATAATTACCATGGTCAAGGAAAGAATTCCCACTATAGAGTCTTAAGTGTTCTTAAATGAGCTAGCTAGTGTTTGAGGTTCACACAAACACCTGACTCGAACAAAAAGGCAAGATAGATGTAATGGTGGCAGTCCAGAATTTGAGGTCAGCATAAACACTAAGCTTCAGAGATATTGAAGATAATAATCGCTAGCGCTCAAAAACTTAACCAAACTTCTTAAACCTCCACGTTACGATGTAGCGAAGGCATTCTAGAGTTTTTACTCATCTTATGTGTTGATCAACGTGTGTGAGGCAGTCAATAAACAATTTTCAGGAGGCTCAGGTTCCTTGGAAACATAACTCCCTAAGAAATTTGTAGGTCCGGCTAGGAGGATCTAGTCGCCTAATCCTTGTGTACAAACCAACCCGGTTGTGCGGAATCCAACTGGAAAGGCAAACCGAGATAGAACAATCAAATACACGACACGCAATATTCACCGATTAACACCTCTGTATTAATACGTATGAAAGATTCGGTTACAAAGCAATGTTTACAAATATGTTTTGCAAACTCTCTAAAACTCTCGTGTGTGTGCTCTCTGTTCTTTCTATGTGTTCTCAATGTTTTCTGTCTAACCACAGACTATTTATAGCACTACACACTACGAAACAGATCAGACTTGGCGAATCACAAATCAGTTCGACGAAACAAGACTAATATTGACGAAATTGGATCATGTTTGACGAAACAAAGTTGTTTCGTCAAGATCCTTTTTGTTTCGCCAAACTTGGGCTTGGGCCCAGTAGGTGTTTCGCCAAGGAGTTAAGCCCATGTTGCATTCTGATTGGTCAAAGTGAAGTTGTTCCATGCATTCTGTATGTGAGATCCACATTTGAAGAATTGAAATGGTTAGACAACATATGACATCATCATGACATCATCATGATGTGGCGACGAGAATGGTTCGCGGCTCTCCGTGCTTCGCGTGTCGAACTCTGGGGCGCACGACGGAGGAATGTCGTGACGTCGGGCTTGAGCCGGACCTAACCGTGTCAAAACCAAGTTGAACAGAACCGAGTCGCGACCACATAATATGTATCAACAAACTCCCCCTTGGACGCTACTCGTGAGGTTCATCTTCCATGTCTTCCATGTCGGAGGATCTTCAAAGTCTTCATGTCTTGAAAGTAGAATGTGTATCAACAAACTCCCCGTTTCATGTAGGAAGTGTGTTGACAAACTCCCCCTTAACATAAGCTCCCCCTTGAGTTATGCTCGTGAATGACTTGATCATTAGTGCTTGAGATCCTTGTGGTATTGATGATGGTCAGCGGCAACTCGATCATCTGCATCATTTGAGTGCCTTCACGTCGTGTCTTCATTCCGAAGCTTGTCATCGACCATGTTCCCCTTGCCTTTAGAATCTGCACATGCAAGAAATCTAAACGCGTAATGAGAACAACTGCTTGGAATATAGTTAGCATGAACAAACGACACACGCATGACCATGTTTAAATCAAACACCGTCCGACAGTTTGAAAGTTTAATAAATTTATCAATTTCAGTTTCTAACTTTCAAAACTTGCAAATTTCGACCGTTTATGAAGATTTTTGTCAATTCGGTTTTCGTTCAGGTTTCAGGACGAAGACTCGAGTTCCAACATCGTACGATCGAAAATAAAATAGAAATAAAATCTTTTTGGCTTTTATAAAGTTTATATTAAAACACACCTAAAATCTTTTTGGTATTTTTGAATATTTCGAAATGTAAAGACTGAAAGCAGTAAATAAATATATACAGACATTCTTTTTGTGAGTTTCGAGGGTAAGAGAATCATATCAGTGTACGGTCATGCCAAAACGCTCTTGTTGTTCAGTTAGTTAACATTAAGATAAGCATCCTATAACAATTATCGGTATTGTTGTCCACTTAAGCACAACTTATCAGATGTAATCATGGCGAGGGGATACGTTAAGGTATGATTTATACTTACCAACCGGTGTTCATCCACATCACGACACATTCCCGTATCAAGGTATGCACGAGAGTTCATCTTACCGGTGAGTATACCAATTATCATCTGTTTGACCGTATATGATGTGAGATTCTCACTTATTTTGATTTGAAAACAAGCCCTATGTGATATAATCACTTATTGATGAGGAACTTGATTTTCAATGCATGAGGGCACAGGAGCAAGTTCGTGAACAGGTCAGTACTTTCGTACAGCAGAGAGACGAACTTGACTCCCGGATAAATGTGATATTTTATCACTTATTTGTTTGGACATGTGATTGTTTATCACTTATTGAGGTCGAATGCAATATGTACACGTATGTATAGTATCATGGAAGTTCTAGACTTGCGTCCTCGTTATTTATTTTTCGGTAAAAGATACAACCATGATACCCATATGATAAGCAGCATAAAGACCGAATATCTCAGAACCTCGGCAATCTATCAAACGAAATTTCGGTACTAAGACCATATGCCAATGAATGGTTTCCACCTGGTCTTCAGTCGGTTAAGATTTATATCACCCTGCACACTTTAAAATGATTGTGAGCCTACCGATACATCTTATATAGAGCTGCTTATCGTTTTTCATTTAAGGTTTTAAAGAGGTTTGGATAGACCACTGATGTACTATCATGTTCTCTTTTGCTCGCCAGGAACTCATTTTTGTTTTTCTAGTCTGGCTAGGAGGATCTAGTCGCCTAATCCTTGTGTACAAACCAACCCGGTTGTGCAGAATCCAACCGGAAAGGCAAACCGAGATAGAACACGCAAATACACGACACACAATATTCACCGATTAACACCTCTGTATTAATACGTATGAAAGATTCGGTTACAAAGCAATGTTTACAAATATGTTTTGCAAACTCTCTAAAACTCTCGTGTGTGTGCTCTCTGTTCTTTCTATGTGTTCTCAATGTTTTCTGTCTAACCACAGACTATTTATAGCACTACACACTACGAAACAGATCAGACTTGGCGAATCACAAATCAGCTCGACGAAACAAGACTAATATTGACGAAATTGGATCATGTTTGACGAAACAAAGTTGTTTCGTCAAGATCCTTTTTGTTTCGCCAAACTTGGGCTTGGGCCCAGTAGGTGTTTCGCCAAGGAGTTAAGCCCATGTTGCATTCTGATTGGTCAAAGTGAAGTTGTTCCATGCATTCTGTACGTGACATCCACATTTGAAGAATTGAAATAGTTAGACAACATATGACATCATCATGACATCATCATGATGATGTAATGGTGATGTGGTGACGGGAATGGTTCGCGGCTCTCCGTGCTTCGCGTGTCGAACTCTGGGGCGCACGACGGAGGAATGTCGTGACGTCGGGCTTGAGCCGGACCTAACCGTGTCAAAACCAAGTTGAACCGAACCGAGTCGCGACCACATAATATGTATCAACAAACTCCCCCTTGGACGCTACTCGTGAGGTTCATCTTCCATGTCTTCCATGTCGGAGGATCTTCAAAGTCTTCACGTCTTGAAAGTAGAAAGTGTATCAACAAACTCCCCGTTTCATGTAGGAAGTGTGTTGACAAACTCCCCCTTAACATAAGCTCCCCCTTGAGTTATGCTCGTGAATGACTTGATCATTTGTGCTTGAGATCCTTGTGGTATTGATGATGGTCAGCGGCAACTCGATCATCTTCATCATTTGAGTGCCTTCGCGTCGTGTCTTCATTCCGAAGCTTGTCATCGACCATGTTCCCCTTGCCTTTAGAATCTGCACATGCAAGAAATCTAAACGTGTAATGAGAACAACTGCTTGGAATATAGTTAGCATGAACAAATGACACACGCATGACCATGTTTAAATCAAACACCGTCCGACAGTTTGAAAGTTTAATAAATTTACCAATTTCAGTTTCTAACTTTCAAAACTTGCAAATTTCGACCGTTTATGAAGATTTAGTCAATTCGGTTTTCGTTCAGGTTTCAGGTAACGAAGACTCGAGTTCCAACATCGTACGATCGAAAATAAAATAGAAATAAAATCTTTTTGGCTTTTATAAAGTTTATATTAAAACACACCTAAAATCTTTTTGGTATTTTTGAATATTTCAAAATGTAAAGACTGAAAGCAGTAAATAAATATATACAGACATTCTTTTTGTGAGTTTCGAGGGTAAGAGAATCATATCAGTGTACGGTCATGCCAAAACGCTCTTGTTGTTCAGTTAGTTAACATTAAGATAAGCATCCTATAACAATTATCGGTATTGTTGTCCACTTAAGCACAACTTATCAGATGTAATCATGGTGAGGGGATACATTAAGGTATGATTTATACTTACCAACCGGTGTTCATCCACATCACGACACATTCCCATATCAAGGTATGCACGAGGGTTCATCTTACCGGTGAGTATACCGATTATCATCTGTTTGACCGTATATGATGTGTGATTCTCACTTATTTTGATTTGAAAATAAGCCCTATGTGATATAATCACTTATTGATGAGGAACTTGATTTTCAATGCATGAGGGCACAGGAGGAAGTCCGTGAACAGGTCAGTACTTTCGTACAGCAGAGAGAGGCACTTGACTCCCGGATAAATGTGATATTTTATCACTTATTTGTTTGGACATGTGATTGTTTATCACTTATTGAGGTCGAATGCAATATGTACACGTATGTATAGTATCATGGAAGATCTAGACTTGCGTCCCCGTTATTTTTCGGTAAAAGATACAACCATGATACCCAGATGATAAGCAGCATAAAGACCGAATATCTCAGAACCTCGGCAATCTATCAAACGAAATTTCGATACTAAGACCATATGCCAATGAATAGTTCCCACCTGGTCTTCAGTCGGTTAAGATTTATATCACCCTGTACACTTTAAAATGATTGTGAGCCTACCGATACATCTTATATAGAGCTGCTTATCGTTTTTCATTTACGGTTTTAAAGAGGTTTGGATAGACCACTGATGTACTATCATGTTCTCTTTTGCTCGCCAGGAAACTCATTTTTGTTTTTCTATTGTTTTTGTATTTTTGAAAATTTTTCGATGTTTTTGGATTTTCAAATTTTGGATTTACTCCCACTAAAATCAACAAACTAAGATAAAATTTAAAAGACACAAAGATATTTACAAAAATGATTTTCCGATGTTGGTTTACTCTTGCTTGACCTTAATGTCGTTTACCAATAATAAAAAGTCAAATCTTGATTTGTCAAATGCTTTGGTAAAAAGGTCGGCACGTTGGTGATCGGTGTGGACCTTGACAACATTGATGAGTTTCATATTGAAACAATCACGTGTGAGATGATATTAAAGTTCAACGTGTCAGGTCAAAGAGTGCTGTATGAGATGATAATAATTCATAAAGCAGCTTAAAAATCAACAAGTATAGGAGAGATTAGAAATTTAAAAACCGTATCCTGCAACTGCTTCGTGCATTGCAAGGAATCTGAGCACTCTCCCAAACTGGATATCCACCCGGTGTGGACTTCAAAGTCGATTTTGTAGCTACTGAAAAATCTCTTCACAGCAACACGATCAAAAACCTTTGGTTCCGGCTGGTCTTCCACATTGCACCAGCGAAGGTCTTTGTCTTCCTCTTGAGAAGTAGTGTGTGGTTGTTCAATCCACGCCAAGACATTTGCACATCCGGTGTAGTTCGTTCAACAAACACATTTTCTTCAATCACACCGCGAAGAAATGTACACTACATGTCCATTTTGTTGATTTTGAACTTCAGAGGTTCTGCAGGTGCGTACATTTCATTGGAATCTTTCCTGAGGACCCGATCAAAAACCATAACAACCAAATTTTGGCACGTTCTTCATTTGGTCGAATTTTGCAACTTCATTCAACCACATTCTTTCACCAACATATTCTTCTTCTTTTTCTTTTTCTTTCCTCTCTCTCCATCAATGGCAACAACATTCTCCTAGTTTTTAACAATATTTCGGAGCCTTATGTCGCCAATCTTGTGCATGGACGCTCCACTATCAACAATCCTAAGACTATCAATAGTTCCTCCTGGAACATCCTGCACACTCATTTAGAGATTAGTTGGAGAGGGGGACCCAAGCCTTCGCAGACTTGGGTCGTCCGTCATCATCGAGAATTGTAACATCCATTTCCTGATGATTCGGAATTGATATGGCTCCCCCTGAAACAGTTACCGATTTTGGTTTCCAAATCTGTTTCTGTTTTTCATGTTTAACATCCGATTTAACAGATTTTGTTTGGACAACCTCCAGTTTTAACGCCTTTTCAACTTCCTTGACCTGTTGGCGTTTCTGTTTCTTCTCCCTTTCTTTTACAAGACGGGGATCTTGTTTTACAGAAACAGATTGCTTACGGTCAGTTTGGTCACGGGGAACATCAACTTTCCCTTTTTGTTTATGAAGATATGGACAATTTCGAATTACATGTCCAATTGTACCGCATTCAAAACATGATCTTCGTTCAACAAACCCCGAAGTATCATGTGGTCGTCTTGCCGATGATGATGAACTTTGTGATCCCGAGGTACTAGTTTTTGAACTGCTTGGTTCATTTCTTTTTAACACAGTTGCTTTCTTAACAAAATCTAAGTTAGATTTGTTTTCAAACGTTTCAATTTTGTCCGTTCCCTTAGATTTCACAAAGTTTACATTTTTGTTCTTCTTTTGATTCGGCTTCTTTTGAGCTTGAGTCGTTGGTTTTCCTTTGGGTTTGGCATGATTTTGTTGTGTTTGCACTGTTGGTAATTTCTTATTGCCAAATTGTTTCCGAATTTCGGCCTTTGGAATAGGAGGACACTGTGTAACTGTAACATGTGGTCCTGTCTTTCCCAAAAACTTACTTGTCGAATTTTCAAAGACTTTACTAATTAAGGATTGATTAACATTCTTAATAGGAAAATCTTTGTCTGAATAAATTTTATCATCACCAACAAGAGTGTACAGCAAATTCACACTCTCCGACTCTTCTGCAGATTAGGACTTGATTGCAACAGTCTTAGCGGGTTTTGCAGGAGGATCACATAGAATATGATTCTCAAGAGGTATGTCCTCTTCTTTGATTTCTGCATCAGACTTTGCTACATCAGTATCATCGGATTCATCATCAGAAGAATCAGCATCCTCAATAATGACTGGACGATCCAGATTCTGTTCAGCAGAAGACACACATGGTATCTGCTGATACATCTGAATCTGATGATGCTTCTTTCTTGTATTCGAGTCCTGTTGCAAATTCTTTAACGTCTAGAGGAACAGATGGTTCAAAGAAAGTTCTATCCTCCTCGTCAGGCATTGCATCATAATTGTGTCTCACAGGTGGTGGACATTTCTTGTAGCCTATGCATGTGACATCCCGTTTCTCTTTCTGAACGTCAATGATGTGATCCAACACATATATAGAGCTCAAATAACTGTCTAGCTTAAGTTGGATAGCCTCACTTTCGGTTTTAACACAAGCCATTTCCTTTTGCATAATCTCAAGGCGAGATATATACAAATTAATGTCAGTTTGTTTTCTGGAAACCATTTTAGTTAGCTCGGTTTTATCTTTCTTTAGTTTCTCAATTACCGATTTAAACTCTTTCTTTGGTATTTTTGAATATTTCAAAATGTAAAGACTGAAAGCAGTAAATAAATATATACAGACATTCTTTTTGTGAGTTTCGAGGGTAAGAGAATCATATCAGTGTACGGTCATGCCAAAACGCTCTTGTTGTTCAGTTAGTTAACATTAAGATAAGCATCCTATAACAATTATCGGTATTGTTGTCCACTTAAGCACAACTTATCAGATGTAATCATGGTGAGGGGATACATTAAGGTATGATTTATACTTACCAACCGGTGTTCATCCACATCACGACACATTCCCATATCAAGGTATGCACGAGGGTTCATCTTACCGGTGAGTATACCGATTATCATCTGTTTGACCGTATATGATGTGAGATTCTCACTTATTTTGATTTGAAAATAAGCCCTATGTGATATAATCACTTATTGATGAGGAACTTGATTTTCAATGCATGAGGGCACAGGAGGAAGTCCGTGAACAGGTCAGTACTTTCGTACAGCAGAGAGAGGCACTTGACTCCCGGATAAATGTGATATTTTATCACTTATTTGTTTGGACATGTGATTGTTTATCACTTATTGAGGTCGAATGCAATATGTACACGTATGTATAGTATCATGGAAGATCTAGACTTGCGTCCCCGTTATTTTTCGGTAAAAGATACAACCATGATACCCAGATGATAAGCAGCATAAAGACCGAATATCTCAGAACCTCGGCAATCTATCAAACGAAATTTCGATACTAAGACCATATGCCAATGAATGGTTCCCACCTGGTCTTCAGTCGGTTAAGATTTATATCACCCTGTACACTTTATAATGATTGTGAGCCTACCGATACATCTTATATAGAGCTGCTTATCGTTTTTCATTTACGGTTTTAAAGAGGTTTGGATAGACCACTGATGTACTATCATGTTCTCTTTTGCTCGCCAGGAAACTCATTTTTGTTTTTCTATTGTTTTTGTATTTTTGAAAATTTTTCGATGTTTTTGGATTTTCAAATTTTGGATTTACTCCCACTAAAATCAACAAACTAAGATAAAATTTAAAAGACACAAAGATATTTACAAAAATGATTTTCCGATGTTGGTTTACTCTTGCTTGACCTTAATGTCGTTTACCAATAATAAAAAGTCAAATCTTGATTTGTCAAATGCTTTGGTAAAAAGGTCGGCACGTTGGTCATCGGTGTGGACCTTGACAACATTGATGAGTTTCATATTGAAACAATCACGTGTGAGATGATATTAAAGTTCAACATGTCAGGTCAAAGAGTGCTGTATGAGATGATAATAATTCATAAAGCAGCTTAAAAATCAACAAGTATAGGAGAGATTAGAAATTTAAAAACCGTATCCTGCAACTGCTTCGTGCATTGCAAGGAATCTGAGCACTCTCCCAAACTGGATATCCACCCGGTGTGGACTTCAAAGTCGATTTTGTAGCTACTGAAAAATCTCTTCACAGCAACACGATCAAAAACCTTTGGTTCCGGCTGGTCTTCCACATTGCACCAGCGAAGGTCTTTGTCTTCCTCTTGAGAAGTAGTGTGTGGTTGTTCAATCCACGCCAAGACATTTGCACATCCGGTGTAGTTCGTTCAACAAACACATTTTCTTCAATCACACCGCGAAGAAATGTACACTACATGTCCATTTTGTTGATTTTGAACTTCAGACGTTCTGCAGGTGCGTACATTTCATTGGAATCTTTCCTGAGGACCCGATCAAAAACCATAACAACCAAATTTTGGCACGTTTTTCATTTGGTCGAATTTTGCAACTTCATTCAACCACATTCTTTCACCAACATATTCTTCTTCTTTTTCTTTTTCTTTCCTCTCTCTCCATCAATGGCAACAACATTCTCCTAGTTTTTAACAATATTTCGGAGCCTTATGTCGCCAATCTTGTGCATGGACGCTCCACTATCAACAATCCTAAGACTATCAATAGTTCCTCCTGGAACATCCTGCACACTCATTTAGAGATTAGTTGGAGAGGGGGACCCAAGCCTTCACAGACTTGGGTTGTCCGTCATCATCGAGAATTGTAACATCGATTTCCTGATGATTCGGAATTGATATGGCTCCCCCTGAAACAGTTACCGATTTTGGTTTCCAAATCTGTTTCTGTTTTTCATGTTTAACATCCGATTTAACAGATTTTGTTTGGACAACCTCCAGTTTTAACGCCTTTTCAACTTCCTTGACCTGTTGGCGTTTCTGTTTCTTCTCCCTTTCTTTTACAAGACGGGGATCTTGTTTTACAGAAACAGATTGCTTACGGTCAGTTTGGTCACGGGGAACATCAACTTTCCCTTTTTGTTTATGAAGATATGGACAATTTCGAATTACATGTCCAATTGTACCGCATTCAAAACATGATCTTCGTTCAACAAACCCCGAAGTATCATGTGGTCGTCTTGCCGATGATGATGAACTTTGTGATCCTGAGGTACTAGTTTTTGAACTGCTTGGTTCATTTCTTTTTAACACAGTTGTTTTCTTAACAAAATCTAAGTTAGATTTGTTTTCAAACGTTTCAATTTTGTCCGTTCCCTTAGATTTCACAAAGTTTACATTTTTGTTCTTCTTTTGATTCGGCTTCTTTTGAGCTTGAGTCGTTGGTTTTCCTTTGGGTTTGGCATGATTTTGTTGTGTTTGCACTGTTGGTAATTTCTTATTGCCAAATTGTTTCCGAATTTCGGCCTTTGGAATAGGAGGACACTGTGTAACTGTAACATGTGGTCCTGTCTTTCCCAAAAACTTACTTGTCGAATTTTCAAAGACTTTACTAATTAAGGATTGATTAACATTCTTAATAGGAAAATCTTTGTCTGAATAAATTTTATCATCACCAACAAGAGTGTACAGCAAATTCACACTCTCCGACTCTTCTGCAGATTAGGACTTGATTGCAACAGTCTTAGCGGGTTTTGCAGGAGGATCACATAGAATATGATTCTCAAGAGGTATGTCCTCTTCTTTGATTTCCGCATCAGACTTTGCTACATCAGTATCATCGGATTCATCATCAGAAGAATCAGCATCCTCAATAATGACTGGACGATCCAGATTCTGTTCAGCAGAAGACACACATGGTATCTGCTGATACATCTGAATCTGATGATGCTTCTTTCTTGTATCCGAGTCCTGTTGCAAATTCTTTAACGTCTAGAGGAACAGATGGTTCAAAGAAAGTTCTATCCTCCTCGTCAGGCATTGCATCATAATTGTGTCTCACAGGTGGTGGACATTTCTTGTAGCCTATGAATGTGACATCCCGTTTCTCTTTCTGAACGTCAATGATGTGATCCAACACATAGCTAGAGCTCAAATAACTGTCTAGCTTAAGTTGGATAGCCTCACTTTCGGTTTTAACACAAGCCATTTCCTTTTGCATAATCTCAAGGCGAGATATATACAAATTAATGTCAGTTTGTTTTCTGGAAACCATTTTAGTTAGCTCGGTTTTATCTTTCTTTAGTTTCTCAATTACCGATTTAAACTCTTTCTCATGGTTTTCATAAAACATGTTGGCTTCAGTGCACTTTGAAAGATCCACGGTTAACTTCTGGTTGTGGATAAATGTCACATCATATTTCTCTTGCAAAGCTTCGTGTTTGCTTTGCAATTCACACCACTTGGCATTCAATGAAACATGTTTGTCTTGCAAGTCAAACAAACTAGCTTGTAAAGCATCATGTTTGCCTTGCAACTCAGACATGTTTGCCTCCAAATCAGCACATTTAACACGCAAACTATCACAGTTATCACAATTAACAGCAGTCGGTTCATCGATAGATACCTGACTTGATGAACTGTCGACATTCGCCATAAAGGCTGAATGGAGAGAAGACGAAGAATAAGCAGCTTGATCCACCAAAATAGATCTTATATCAGTTCCTGCTGCAGCTTCCTCCAAAAGCTCATCAATATCTTCATCAACAGACGCACTTGATGTCTCACCCACATGATCATCGCCTGAACTTGAGGATTCTTCATCTGAACTCCTGCTGTAACCCGAAGAGTCTTCATCCTCAGAAGATTCACCACCATTGGCGGAAGATTCTCCACCACTGGTGTGAACTAAATCCTTCACAACTTCAGCAAAACAGGCTGTTCCATCTGGAGCATCACCACTCAGCTGGATTGGCCAGTCACAACCTTCATCTACTTGAACCACAAGTGCCTGGTTGGCATTTGATGGTCCTGCTTGACTCTGGTTGTTGACAGGTATCAATGTACGCTCATTGTTCCTGTTCTGGTTCTGCTGGTTGCCTTGATTTCTGAAGGGATTCTGGTTCCCATGTTGTGCTGGCCTTGTACATTCCCTTTTGAAGTGACCCCGTTCACCACAATTAAAGCATTTCACTGCCTGCTTATCGAACCCATACTTGGTGTCTTTCTTGCTTTCCAAGCTGGTTCTGCCAGTTCTTTCCATGAAATCCTTTGCTCTCCTCACAGCACTTGCAAAGGCCCATTTGATATCCATCAAATCCATCTCTTCCTTGTCAATCTGCTGATAGTCTTCTTGTGTAAGATTAATGTTGCCAATCTGACCTTCCACTAACCCACAGTACGCACTCACTAAAGTGTTAAGCAGCTCCATGTGTTCCTTTGCTACTTCCACACTGACCTTTGAAAAGCTTGACGTGTCGAGCGATACTGTATTTGGCTTAGATTGTTGACCAGCAGATGATGTACTACCATAACATGCCTGTTGTTGAGTAGGAAGTGGATTCCCATACAAGTCTGTCGTGGGAGCTGGCTTAACAGGAACTTGTATCTGATTGCCATACAAATCGGTGCTTGTGACAAACGCCGTTTGAAGTGGAGCATGTGAACCGGGTCTTGCAGACGAAGAACTGGAAGTTCCATAATACATCTCAGGATTGCATGGCACAATGGATTTTGCAGAAGAAGTACTTGAAGTTCCATAATACATCTGAGGATTTTGTGGCACTGGAGCTCTTTTTGCCTTTAAGGTGTCCTCCTGATCCTTGTTCTCTAAAAGTTGCACGAAGTCGTTGATGTTTGTAGTAGCCAAAACCCCGTTATACTTCAAAATCTCAAAGAAACTATTCCATTGGGGAGGCAACGCATCAGCAAACTTCTTCACCACCTCTGCTGGAGTTGTTACTACCCCAAAATTACCCAACTCAGTAAGCAAATGATTAAACCGACTTGTCATGTCTCCCAACGATTCCTTATCCATACATGTGAAGCCATCGAATTCTTTCTAGAGTAGATCACGTCGCAGTTGACGTGTTGCTTCATTTCCTACCCCTCTGGTCTTCAACGCATCCCACAGTTTCTTCGTTGTCTTGAAACTGACAAACTGATGGTAAATATCTTTGCTTAACGCCTGAGTAAGAATGGCGTATGCTTTCTTTTCCAGATCATACGTCTTCTTTTGATCTTCAGGAAGATCGGCAAACGTAGCAGCAGATGAAGCGGCAACCTCTATCGCTTGATCGAAATCTGTGGTGAACCGTAACCACAATTCTGTATTTTGCCCAAGCACGTATGTTTTGAACCTCTCTGCCCATCCTGGATATTCATTTAAGTGCATCAACTTTGGAGGTCGATTCAAACTTCCGGTTTCGCTTTCGCTCAATAAGATACTTTGAATGCTCGGAGTTTGATTTGATACTAATGCCCATTGACCGGTAGATATGGCATTGGCTTGTGAAGATGTCGATACGGGAGATTCGGCCCATGAGGGAGATAAACTTGTATTTGTATACTTTCCCCCATCCGGAGCCGGAGTACCCCACCATGAGGGAGATGAACTTGTATTTCTATACCTACCCTCATCCAGAGCCGGAGTACCCCACCAACTTGGATTCATCGTTGATGTTTATGAATGAACACCTGAGAAACACACTCAAATCAAACAGTTAAATCCCTTTGGAAAACCTTCTGTTTAAAATTACAAAGTGTTTCGACAAAATGGTTTCTACGAAACAGACTTGTACGTTTTTATTTTTACGAAACAGATTTCAAACATTTGTGATGATGAAACAGGGCCCAACTTAGTCGACGAAACAGTTTTGGTGTGTTGGGCTTGACGAAACAAGATTAGACCTTTTGGGCTTCCATGAAACACACCTACTGGCCCAAAAGCAAATTGAAAAGCCCAACACAGATATTTGTTTTGTTTGACGAAACAGAACTTTTTTTTTTTAATTTGTAAATGACGAAACAGAAAACAAGTGAGTTTGGCGAAACAAAATGTTAAACAGGACTTTGACGAAAATGAAATAGTATATCAATTTGGGCGAAACACAGGCCCAACTTTACGGCAAAATAAAATCATAATTTGGAATTTTGGTTTTGGGCCTTTTGACTTTGACTAAACAAAACAAAGTCCTTTGGACTTTAATAATTCACGAAACAAATTTGAACTAACAAATATTTATATATTAGTTTCTTTGATTTACTGAATATATATATATATATATATTTTTTTAATTTGACGAAAGGTATTATATGGGCCTTCACCTTGGCAAAACAGCCCAAGAACAATAGCCTAATGTTGACGAATGTGAGGCCTGTTTCACTGAGAATAAATTTTGTTTCGTTGACAGTGATTTTCTCAAAACTGAAGTTTGTTTCGTCAAAGTGTGTTTCATCGTAAAGGTGTCAGAGGTTGGTAGACTTTTCAACCCTTATCCTGTTCTGACACACGTAGACACCCTGCTTTTGGCTAAGACATGCCTCTTTTCACCAAACAAGTATGGTTTCTAATATTATAATCCTTTATCACTTTCCAATACACAAACACCTTTCACATACAATTTTTAAAGATCAAAAAGGTGAATGTTGAAGAACACTTTGAAGATAATATGAACATGAACTCACGGTTTTGCTAGATAGTGTTTAATAAAAACCTATTTTAACATGTAAGCATCAATTAAACAAGGTTTTTAACAAAACACAAAGCAAAAGCACAAGATTAAACCCGATTTTCAGAAGTTTTTCAGAAAAATATGAACTTTTCAAAACCCGAAAAACACAAGAATACCTCGGTTTTAACAAGGAGAAGAGCCAAGGCTCTGATACCACTTGTAGGTCCGGCTAGGAGGATCTAGTCGCCTAATCCTTGTGTACAAACCAACCCGGTTGTGCGGAATCCAACCGGAAAGGCAAACCGAGATAGAACAAGCAAATACACGACACGCAATATTCACTGATTAACACCTCTGTATTAATACGTATGAAAGATTCGGTTACAAAGTGTAGGTCCCTATCCGGTGGATGACGAACCTCTAACCTTGTTATACAAACCTACTAGCGAGTGCGGAATCCAAGCTAGCAAGCAAACCGAGTTAGTAGCAAGTAGAGAAACAAACACACAAGTTCACCGATTAACACAACTTGTATTAATGCAATGAGGGTTCGGTTACAAGCTCAATGTTTACAGAAATGTTCTATAAACTCTCAAAGTGTGTGAGTGTTTCGGACAGAATGCTCTCCTCTCAAAGTTTCTGTCTGTCTTCTGTCTTTTTGTGTCTACTGAACTCAACACATTGCATGGGTATATATACCCAAACACAGCAGGTCTGCTCGAAGGATCCGATAGATGGTCCGAAGGATCATCTATCGATCACAACATGTTCGAAAGATGAGCATTGACCTCGAAGGATGATCCTTCGAGGTCTAATATTCGAAGCATATCTTTCGAGTACCTCGAAGGATCAACAGTATCCTTCGAGGCTATCCTTCGATACAGACAAACATCTTTCAACTTATTGGCCAAGTCAAACTAGGAGGATAGTTGACTTGGTCAACTTACAGACTACCAAGGACATCGTTTACATACAGACCGAATACAGACAAAGTACAGACACAAGTGCACCAACAAACTCCCCCTTGGCTGTAGCTTTGTCTTTATCTTCCATAGTTGTAGACTCGTCTCGAACTTCGACGGTCTTGGGTCTTCGAGTTCTCAAAACTCTGATGTCCTTTCAAGTCTTCAAAGTCGGAGGATCTTCAAAGTCTTCACGTCTTGAAAGCAGAGAGTGTATCAACAAACTACCCGTATCATGTAGGAAGTGTGTTGACAAACTCCCCCTTAACATAAGCTCCCCCTTGAGTTATGCTCGTGAAAAGACTTGATCTTTATGAAGTGAGATCCTTGTGGTGTTGATGATGGCCAGCGGCAACTCGATCATCTTCATCTTTTGAGCGCCTTCTCGTCGTGTCTTCATTCCAAAGCTTGTCATCGACTATGTTCTCCCAGCCTTTAGAATCTGCACATGCAAGAAATCTAAACGCGTAATGAGAACAACTGCTTGGAATATAGTTAACATACACACATGACACACGAATGACCATGTCATAATCAAACACCGTCCGACAGTTTGAAAGTTTAAATTTGTCAATTTTTAGACCTTAACTTTCAAACATGCAATATTTTGACCGTTTATGAAGATTTAGTCAGTTCGGTTTTCAGTCAGGTTTCAGGTAACGAAGACTTGAGCTCCAACATCGTACGATCGAAAATAAAGCAGAAATAAAATCTTTTTGGCTTTTATAAAGTTTATATTAAAACATACCTAAAATCTTTTTGGTATTTTTGAAATTAAAAGACAACAATTTAAAATCCTTTGAGTGTTATCAAACGACATCACCGCTAATGTCGTGCTGATATGCACCAAACGACGAAACTGTTTAAAAGAAATAATAAAAGTTAAGCAGTAAATAAATAAATATATACAAGCATTCTTTTTGCGAGTTTCGAGGGTAAGAGAATCATATCAGTGTACGGTCATGCCAAAACACTCTTGTTGTTCAGTTAGTTAACATTAAGATAAGCATCCTATACCAATTATCGGTATTGTTGTCCACTTAAGCTCAACTTATCAGATGTAATCATGTTTAGAGGATACGTTAATGTATGATTTATACTTACCGACCAGTGTTCATCCACATCACGACACATTCCCGTATCAAGGTATGCACGAGAGTTCATCTTACCGGTGAGTATACCGATTATCATCTGTTTGACCGTATAAATTGTGAGATACTCACTTATTTTGATTTGAAAACAAGTCCTATGTGATATAATCACTTATTGATGAGGAACTTGATTTTCGTATGCATGAGGGCACAGGTGCAAGTCCGTGAACAGGTCAGTACTTCCGTACAGCAGAGAGACGAACTTGACACCCGGATAGATGTGATATTTTATCACTTATTTGATATGGACATGTGATTGTTTATCACTTATTGAGGTCGAATGCAGTATGCAATATGTACACGTATGTATAGTATCATGGAAGATCTAGACTTGCGTCCCCGTTATTTTTCGGTAAAAGATACAACCATGATACCCAGATGATAAGCAGCATAAAGACCGAATATCTCAGAACCTCGGCAATCTATCAAACGAAATTTCGGTACTAAGACCATATGCCAATGAATGGTTCCCACCTGGTCTTCAGTCGATTAAGATTTATATCACCCTGCACACTTTAAAATGATTGTGAGCCTACCGATACATCTTATATAGAGCTGCTTATCGTTTTTCATTTAAGGTTTAAAGAGGTTAGGATAGACCACTGATGTACTATCATTTTCTCTTTTGCTCGCCAGGAAACTCATTTTTGTTTTTCTATTGTTTTTGTGTTTTTGAAATTTTTCGATGTTTTTGGATTTTCAGATTTTTGGATTTACTCCCCCTAAAATCAATAAACTAAGACAAATTTAAAACACAAAGGTATTTACAAAAATGATTTTCCGATGTGGGTTTTACTCTTGCTTGACCTTAATGCCGTTTACCAATAATAAAAAGTCAAATCTTGATTTGTCAAAAGCTTTGGTAAATAAGTCGGCACGTTGGTCATCGGTGTGGACCTTAACAACATCGATTAGCCTTTTCTCAAAGCAATCACGTATGAAGTGATATTTGATTTCGATGTGTTTGGTCTTTGAATGCTGCACAGGATTTCTAGTGATATCTAAAGCAGCAGAATTATCAACGTAAATAGGAGTAGTTAGGAATTCAAAACCGTAGTCCCGCATTTGTTGTTGGATCCAAAGAACTTGGGAGCAACAACTTGAGGCAGCAATGTATTCAGCTTCGCATGTTGATGTAGCTACACACGTCTGCTTCTTGCACTGCCATGTGACTAGGCGATTTCCTAAGAACTGACATCCAGCCGTTGTGGATTTGCCGTCGATTTTGCATCCGCCAAAATCAGAATCACTGAAAGCTACCAATTCAAAGTTATTATCCCTAGGGTACCACAGACCGGTGTCAGGGTACGCCTTCAAATAACGAAAAATCCTTTTAACAGCAGCAAGATGTGAGGCCTTCGGGTTAACTTGATATCTAGCAAGCAGGCACGTTGGGTACATTATGTCTGGCCTTGATGCTGTGAGGTACATGAGAGATCCGATCATGGCGCGATAGATAGAAGGGCTAACAGCTTCTCCCTTCAAGTCAGGAGTAATTCCGTGATTGGTTGGCAATGGGGTACCAATGGGCGTTGCATCAGACATCTGGAACCGGCTCAAGATGTCACCAACATATTTAGTCTGATGGATGAATATCCCAGACTCCGTTTGTTGTACTTGTAGGCCCAAGAAGAAAGTCATTTCCCCCATAGCACTCATCTCGAATTTATCCTGCATAATGCGCTCGAATTCCCTACACAAGACATCATTAGTAGAACCAAAAATAATATCATCAACGTATACCTGTACCAGAAGAAGATCTCCATCTTGTTCTTTGATGAAAAGAGTACAGTCGATAAGACCTCTGCGAAAACCGTTCTCCAGCAGATAGTGAGATAAGGTTGCATACCAAGCTCGCGGTGCTTGATGTAGACCATAGAGAGCTTTGTTGAGCAACCAAACCCGATCAGGATGGATAGGATCTTCAAAACCTGGAGGCTGCTCGACATACACCTCTTCTTCAACCACACCGTGTAAAAATGCACTTTTCACGTCCATCTGATAGACCTTGAATCCTTTGAAGGACGCATAGGCTAGAAAGATTCGAATTGCTTCGAGACGTGCAACAGGTGCATAGACTTCGTTGTAGTCGATCCCTTCAATCTGACGAAAACCTTGAACGACTAAACGAGCTTTGTTTCGGATAACAACTCCGCGGTCATCCTTTTTGCATTTGAAAACCCAACGGGTACCAATCTTCTTGTATCCAGCAGGTTTCTCTACGAGTTTCCAGACACCCAGCTTCTGGAATTGTTGCAGTTCTTCCTGCATTGCTTCAACCCAAGCGTTATCTTTCAAGGCTTCTTTCCACGTTCTTGGTTCTTCTTGTGAGACATAACACGCGAAGGACCAGTCGTTTTGTTGCCCGGATTCTCGAATAGCTGCATACAAGCCTGCATTGTTGTTGCTTCGCAACATGTTTCTTGTTTGTACGCCACTTTGCACATTTCCAATGATGTTTTGTTGAGGATGGGTATTATGAATCCTTGTTTCTGGATTATCTGGAACTGGAACATTTATACCCAGCTTGTTGAGGTTAAGATCAACAACCAATTCAAGGCCCGGAATTGACGAAGAGGATGATGCAGTAGCCTCAGCTGCTCTATGTGTATCCACTGGAGGAGTACCCTCTGAAGTACCATGAACTGCTGTTGTAGGAGCTTCTTGATCTGCATCTAGAAATTCATCATCCTCTGAAGATTCGTTCAATTCGTTTGCATCATGAAAATCCTCATTGTTGAGAGTATTATTGTTCACCGAAGAAGATGGTTCTTGATTAACAAGAATTGGACGAACCACCGGTGAAGCTGTTGCATTGTCACTCTCGAAAAACATCCTAGCCGCAGCATTTTCTTCAACGGCTTCAACATTGATCGAATTGAAGAAGTCATCATACTCAAACATCCAAGGTTGACCCGGATTTTTGACTGGCAAGGTGTGCCTTTGTACTCTGACCTCAGACCATTCCTCGACCCTTTTAGTCTCTAGATTCCAGACTCGTAAGTTAGGGGTGGCATACCCAAGAAAGTATCCATCAATTGCTCTTGCCCCAAACTTTCCATTAGGATCGATGATTGTGCATGGAGCTCCAAACGGTTCGAGATAAGACAAATCTGGTTTCCGTTTTTGAAGAAGCTCAAAGCAGGTCTTGTTGTGCCTTTTGACTGTAAGGACTCGGTTCAATGTATAACATGCAGAGGCCACAGCTTCAGTCCAGAATGGAATGGGTAACTGTGACTCCACTAACATTGTCCTAGCAGTCTCGATCAATGTGCGGTTCTTACGTTCAGCGACACCATTCTGTTGAGGAGTATAAGCTGCACTAAACTCATGAAGAATACCCTTTGAAGTGCAGAACTCCGCCATGGAATGATTTTTAAATTCAGTACCATTGTCGCTACGTATCCGCCTAACCCTCAACTTATACAAATTCTCAATCTGAATGATCAAGTTTTTGATAATACCAAAGGTTTCACTCTTGTGTGCCATGAACGCAACCCAAGAAAATCTTGAATAATCATCAGTAACCACGAGGCAGTATTGATCACCCCGAATACTCTTGTGCTTGACAGGACCGAACAAATCCATGTGCAAACGTTCAAGAGGAACTGCCACCGTGTTGATCTTCTTTGTAGGGTGCTTCTTCTTTGTTTGCTTTCCTTTCTGGCACGAAACACAGATGTCTTGAAGATGGAAATTTTTGAGGGGAACACCATTCACCAATTCATTTGAAACCAAATGATTCATTTTTCGTAGGTGAATGTGACCCATTCGTCTGTGCCAAGAGATAGTGTCTTTTTCTGTGGCTTTGGAAACGAAACAAGTTGCTTGTGCAGACGTAGTAATAGCTTGGCTCATGTCAAGGACGTACAAATCATTTATCCTTGGAGCCGACAAGAGAATCCATTCTTTTGGAATTTTGAAGCCGGGTTTCAGCACATAACATCCATTAGCATCAAAGTGTACTGAGAACTGCTTGTCACAGATTTGAGAAACACTAAGAAGATTGTGATCAAGTTGTTGCACAAAATTGATCTTGTCAAAGCTGACAATCCCGTTAGATATCATTCCTTCACCCGTTATGTATCCACCTTTATCTCCATCAAAAGCAACATAACCTCCCCTAATAGATTTAACGTCGTAGAGAAGCTTCATGTCGCCTGTCATGTGCCTGGATGCCCCACTATCAACAATCCAATGACTACTGATAGTTCCTCCTGAAGCACCCTGCACATGAACTCAAATGAATTAGTTGGAGATGGGGACCCAAGCCATTGTGGTCTTGGGTCTTCCATTTTCATCAATGACAATAACTTCTTGTCTTTGATGGTTGGTGAATTGTGATGGTCCCCCTGATTCAGTAACCGATTTAGGTTTCCATGTCTGTTTTGTTTTACCAGAATCTTTCTTTAAAATTTTAACTTCCTGATTGTTTGAAGTTTTAGAATTTTCTGGTTTTACAGCAACAGATTGTTTTTGAACCACATCAGTTTTAATTGCTTTTTCAATTTTCTTGACCTGTTGCCTTTTCTGTTTCTTTTCCCTTTCTTTTACAAGTCGGGGATCTTGTTTTGTGGAAACAGTTGGCTTATGGTCAGTTTTGCCACGGGGATCATCAACCTTTCCTTTTTGTTTATGAAGATATGGGCAGTTTCTAATAATATGCCCAATGGTTCCACACTCAAAACATGATCTTCGTTCTACAAACCCCGAAGAATCATGTGATCGTCTAGCCGATGATGTTGAACTTTGTGAACCCGAGGTACTAGGTTTTGAACTGCTTGGTTCATTTCTTTTCTCGACAATAGCTTTCTTGACAAAATCTAAGTTCGATTGATTTTCAAACTTTTCAATTTTGTCTGTTCCCGTCGATTTCACAAAGTTAACATTCTTCTTCTTCTTTTGGTTCGGCTTCTTGTTAGCTTGAGCCGGTGTTTTACCTTTGGGTTTGGTGTGATTTTGCTGTGTTGGCACTGTTGGTAATTTCTTGTTACCAAATTGTTTTCGAATTTCAGCCTTTGGAATAGGAGGACACTGTGTAACTGTAACTTTAGGTCCTGCCTTTCCCAAGAACTTACTCGTCGAATTCTCAAAGACTTTGCAGATTAAGGATTGATTAACATTCTTAATGGGAAAATCTTTGTCTGAGTAAATTCTATCATCACCAACTAGAGTGTACAGCAAATTCACACTCTCCGGCTTTTCTGCAGATGAGGACTCAGTTGCAATAGTCTTAGCGGGTTGTACAGGGGGATCACATAGAATGTGATTCTCAAGAGGTATGTCCTCATTTTTGACTACCGCATCAGACTTTGCTGGGACAGTATCATCAGATTCATCATCAGACGAATCAGCATCCTCAATCACAACTGGAGGATCTTGATTCTGTTCAGCACTCACAAATGTATCTGCTGACACATCTGAATCTGAGGATACTTCCTTTTGGTATCCGAGTCCTGCAGCAAACTCCTTAACATCTAGAGGCACAGAAGGTTCAAAGAATACCCTGTCCTCTTCATCAGGCATGGCGTCATAATTATGTCTCACTGGTGGTGGACACTTCTTGTAGCCTATGCATGTGACATCTCTCTTTTCCTTCTGAACATCAATGATGTGATCTAACACATAGCTAGAGCTCAAATAACTGTCTAGCTTGAGTTGGATCGCATCACTTTCGGTTTTCACACAAGCCATCTCTTTTTGCATACTCTCAAGGCGAGATATATACAAATTAATATCAGTTTGTTTTCTTGAAACCATTTTAGTCAGTTCAGTTTTATCCTTCTTTAATGTTTCAATTACTGACTTAAATTCTTTTTCATGGTTTTCATAAAACATGTTGGCTTCTGTGCATTTAGAGAGGTCCACAGTCAACTTCTGATTGTGGATGAATGTCACATCATATTTCTCTTGCAAAGCCTCATGCTTGCTTTGCAAGTCACACCAATCAGCACTCAAGGAACTATGTTTGTCTTGCAAGTCAAACAAACTAGCTTGTAAAGCATCATGTTTGGCTTGCAACTCAGACATGTTTCCTTCCAAATCAGCACACCTAGCATGCAATCTATCACATTCATCACAGTTAATAGCAGTGGGTTCATCGACACATACCTGACTTGATGAACCGTCGACATTAGCCATAAAGGCTGAATGGAGAGAAGACGAAGAGTAAGCAGCCTGATCCACCAGAATAGATCTTCTTTGAGTTTCTGCTACAGCTTCCCCCAAGAGTTCATCAATGTCAATATCATCCGAAACATTAGATGTCTCACCCACATGATCATCACCAGAGTTGGATGATTCTTCTTCAACACTCCTGCTGTATCCAGAAGAGTCTTCATCTTCAGACGATTCATCACCACTGGCAGAAGATTCTCCACCACTGGTGTGAACTTGCTCCTTCACAATCTGGGCAAAACATGCTGTTTCATCAGGAGCATCACCACCCAACTGGATTGACCAGTCACAACCTTCATCCACCTGAACTGCAAGTGCTCGGTTGGTTTGGTTGTTGACAGGCACCAATGTACGATCATTGTTTCTGTTCTGCTGGTTGCCTTGGTTTCTGAAGGGGTTTTGATTCCCGTGCTGGGCTGGCTTTGTGCACTCCCTTTTGAAGTGACCCCGTTCACCACAGTTGAAGCACTTTACAGCTTGCTTATCGAACCCATACTTGGTGTCTCGCTTACTTTCCAAGCTGGTTCTGCCAGTACTTTCCATCCAATCCTTTGCTCTTCTCACAGCACTCGCAAAGGCCCACTTGATATCCATCAAGTCCATCTCTTCCTTATCAATCTGCCTGTAATCTTCTTGTGTCAGATTAATGTTTCCAATCTGACCTTCTATCAACCCACAGTACGCGCTCACTACAGTGTTAAGCAGCTCCATGTGTTCCTTAGCTACTTCTACACTGATTTTAGAGAAGCTTGACGTGTCAAGCTGTACTGTACTTGACTTTGATTGTTGACCTGCAGCAGATGATGTTCCTCCATAACACGCATATTGTGGTTGTTGAGCAGGAGGATGAGGAGGTGGTTGTATTGGATTTCCATACAGATCTGTGGTTGGAGGCGGCTTTACAGGAACTTGCACTGGATTGCCATACATATCCGTGCTTGTGACAAACGCCGTTTGAAGTGGAGCATGTGAACCGGCTTTTGCAGATGAAGAAGTGGAGGTGCCATAATACATCTCTGGATTCTGTGGCACTGCAACTCTCTTTGCCTTCAACGTTTCTTCCTGATCCTTGTTCTCCAGAAGCTGCACGAAATCGTTGATATTTGTAGTTTTCAACGTTCCGTTGTACTTCAAGATTTCCAGGAAGTTATTCCATTGAGGAGGCAATGCATCGGCAAACTTCTTTACCACCTCTGTTGGAGTCGTTGTGACTTCAAAGTTGGTCAGCTCAGTAAGTAGGTGATAGAAACGGCTTGTCATATCTCCCAAGGACTCCTTATCCATACATGTGAAGCCATCGAATTCTTTCTTCAGTAGATCTCGTCGTAGTTGACGTGTGGCTTCATTACCTACTCCTCTTGTCTTCAATGCATCCCACAGCTTCTTCGTAGTCTTGAAACTGACGAACTGATGATAAATATCCTTGCTCAGTGCTTGAGTGAGAATAGCGTATGCTTTCTTTTCTAAGTCATACGTCTTCTTTTGATCATCAGGAAGATCGGCAAATGTAGCTGTCGAAGAAGCAGCAACCTCGATAGTTTGATCGAATTCCGTAGTGAACCGCAACCACAACTCTGTATTTTGACCAAGAATGTAAGTATGGAAACGATCAACCCATCCCGGATATTCATTAAGATGCATCAACTTTGGAGGCCTGTTCAAACTTCCGGTTTCACTTTCGCTTAGTAGAAGACTTTGAATACTCGGAGTTTGATTTGAAACAAACGCCCATTGACCAGCTGGAGTGGCATTTGTTTGTGAGGATGTAGATACCGGAGATTCGGCCCATGATGGAGATTGACTGGTATTCATGTATTTTCCACTGTCTGGAGCCGGATTTCCCCACCAACTCGGATTCATGATAGATAAGCAAAATAAATGCTAAGTAAGAATGCTCCGAAGGATACACAGCCGAAGGATCCTGGTCGAAGGATCTGAAATCACAGAAACTTGTTAACAACAAACTGACCACAATCGAAAGATCAACTATTGTTCGAAGGATCAACAGTACTCGAAAGATTACTGTTGAGTCTCGAACAATGATTTCGAAAGATTCAAGAGCTCGAAGGATTCTCCTTTGAAAGATCCTTATCTTTCGAGCTAAATCCTTATCTTTCGGACACTGTCTTTCGAATAGATTCCTTTCTCGAAGGATATGATTCAGACTTCGAAGGATGGGTCGAAGGATAGTAATCTTTCGAGCCTTCCTTGATCGAAAGATGGTCTTTCGATGTCGAAAGATATCTTTCGAGACCTCTGACACAGACTGATCTGATGTGAAAGGTTGGTGAAAAGGTGACAGGTTGGTAAGTCAACTTTCGGCAAGATGGTATGTGCAGGCTGTCCTTTCACCACCAACTTTGAAAATTTTGCCAAAAATGAACAACCTTATCCACACAGTCCGGTGACCGGAATAGTTACCGGAGTATGCCGGAAATCACCAAAACACTCAAAAACAAGTTTTTAAGTTACCCAACCCCACTTTAAACACTCCCGGTTAGTTTAGACACGTTTTTACTCAAAGAAAATGCAAGAAACTAAGTAAAAACAGGTGCAAAACCAAGTGTTTCAACACACCAAAACTTGTAAAAACCCGGTTTTAAACAAGGTAAAGAGCCAAGCTCTGATACCACTTGTAGGTCCCTATCCGGTGGATGACGAACCTCTAACCTTGTTATACAAACCTACTAGCGAGTGCGGAATCCAAGCTAGCAAGCAAACCGAGTTAGTAGCAAGTAGAGAAACAAACACACAAGTTCACCGATTAACACAACTTGTATTAATGCAATGAGGGTTCGGTTACAAGCTCAATGTTTACAGAAATGTTCTATAAACTCTCAACGTGTGTGAGTGTTTCGGACAGAATGCTCTCCTCTCAAAGTTTCTGTCTGTCTTCTGTCTTTTTGTGTCTACTGAACTCAACACATTGCATGGGTATATATACCCAAACACAGCAGGTCTGCTCGAAGGATCCGATAGATGGTCCGAAGGATCATCTATCGATCACAACATGTTCGAAAGATGAGCATTGACCTCGAAGGATGATCCTTCGAGGTCTAATATTCGAAGCATATCTTTCGAGTACCTCGAAGGATCAACAGTATCCTTCGAGGCTATCCTTCGATACAGACAGACATCTTTCAACTTATTGGCCAAGTCAAACTAGGAGGATAGTTGACTTGGTCAACTTACAGACTACCAAGGACATCGTTTACATACAGACCGAATACAGACAAAGTACAGACACAAGTGCACCAACAAACTCCCCCTTGGCTGTAGCTTTGTCTTTATCTTCCATAGTTGTAGACTCGTCTCGAACTTCGACGGTCTTGGGTCTTCGAGTTCTCAAAACTCTGATGTCCTTTCAAGTCTTCAAAGTCGGAGGATCTTCAAAGTCTTCACGTCTTGAAAGCAGAGAGTGTATCAACAAACTACCCGTATCATGTAGGAAGTGTGTTGACAAACTCCCCCTTAACATAAGCTCCCCCTTGAGTTATGCTCGTGAAAAGACTTGATCTTTATGAAGTGAGATCCTTGTGGTGTTGATGATGGCCAGCGGCAACTCGATCATCTTCATCTTTTGAGCGCCTTCTCGTCGTGTCTTCATTCCAAAGCTTGTCATCGACTATGTTCTCCCAGCCTTTAGAATCTGCACATGCAAGAAATCTAAACGCGTAATGAGAACAACTGCTTGGAATATAGTTAACATACACACATGACACACGAATGACCATGTCATAATCAAACACCGTCCGACAGTTTGAAAGTTTAAATTTGTCAATTTTTAGACCTTAACTTTCAAACATGCAATATTTTGACCGTTTATGAAGATTTAGTCGGTTCGGTTTTCAGTCAGGTTTCAGGTAACGAAGACTTGAGCTCCAACATCGTACGATCGAAAATAAAGCAGAAATAAAATCTTTTTGGCTTTTATAAAGTTTATATTAAAACATACCTAAAATCTTTTTGGTATTTTTGAAATTAAAAGACAACAAGTTAAAATCCTTTGAGTGTTATCAAACGACATCACCGCTAATGTCGTGCTGATATGCACCAAACGACGAAACTGTTTAAAAGAAATAATAAAAGTTAAGCAGTAAATAAATAAATATATACAAGCATTCTTTTTGCGAGTTTCGAGGGTAAGAGAATCATATCAGTGTACGGTCATGCCAAAACACTCTTGTTGTTCAGTTAGTTAACATTAAGATAAGCATCCTATACCAATTATCGGTATTGTTGTCCACTTAAGCTCAACTTATCAGATGTAATCATGTTTAGAGGATACGTTAATGTATGATTTATACTTACCGACCAGTGTTCATCCACATCACGACACATTCCCGTATCAAGGTATGCACGAGAGTTCATCTTACCGGTGAGTATACCGATTATCATCTGTTTGACCGTATAAATTGTGAGATACTCACTTATTTTGATTTGAAAACAAGTCCTATGTGATATAATCACTTATTGATGAGGAACTTGATTTTCGTATGCATGAGGGCACAGGTGCAAGTCCGTGAACAGGTCAGTACTTCCGTACAGCAGAGAGACGAACTTGACACCCGGATAGATGTGATATTTTATCACTTATTTGATATGGACATGTGATTGTTTATCACTTATTGAGGTCGAATGCAGTATGCAATATGTACACGTATGTATAGTATCATGGAAGATCTAGACTTGCGTCCCCGTTATTTTTCGGTAAAAGATACAACCATGATACCCAGATGATAAGCAGCATAAAGACCGAATATCTCAGAACCTCGGCAATCTATCAAACGAAATTTCGGTACTAAGACCATATGCCAATGAATGGTTCCCACCTGGTCTTCAGTCGATTAAGATTTATATCACCCTGCACACTTTAAAATGATTGTGAGCCTACCGATACATCTTATATAGAGCTGCTTATCGTTTTTCATTTAAGGTTTAAAGAGGTTAGGATAGACCACTGATGTACTATCATTTTCTCTTTTGCTCGCCAGGAAACTCATTTTTGTTTTTCTATTGTTTTTGTGTTTTTGAAATTTTTCGATGTTTTTGGATTTTCAGATTTTTGGATTTACTCCCCCTAAAATCAATAAACTAAGACAAATTTAAAACACAAAGGTATTTACAAAAATGATTTTCCGATGTGGGTTTTACTCTTGCTTGACCTTAATGCCGTTTACCAATAATAAAAAGTCAAATCTTGATTTGTCAAAAGCTTTGGTAAATAAGTCGGCACGTTGGTCATCGGTGTGGACCTTAACAACATCGATTAGCCTTTTCTCAAAGCAATCACGTATGAAGTGATATTTGATTTCGATGTGTTTGGTCTTTGAATGCTGCACAGGATTTCTAGTGATATCTAAAGCAGCAGAATTATCAACGTAAATAGGAGTAGTTAGGAATTCAAAACCGTAGTCCCGCATTTGTTGTTGGATCCAAAGAACTTGGGAGCAACAACTTGAGGCAACAACTTCAATCGGAGAACCATTTCAAACAGGAGAACCAATTCAAATAAGCAATGTTTACAAATATGTTTTGCAAACTCTCTAAAACTCTCGTGTGTGTGTGCTCTTTGTTCTTTCTATGTGTTCTCAATGTTTTCTGTCTAACCACAGACTATTTATAGCACTACACACTATGAAACAGATCAGACTTGGCGAATCACAAATCAGCTCGATGAAACAAGACTAATATTGACGAAATTGGATCATGTTTGACGAAACAAAGTTGTTTCGTCAAGATCCTTTTTGTTTCGCCAAACTTGGGCTTGGGCCCAGTAGGTGTTTCGCCAAGGAGTTAAGCCCATGTTGCATTCTGATCGGTCAAAGTAAAGTTGTTCCATGCATTCTGTACGTGAGATCCACATTTGAAGAATTGAAATGGTTAGACAACATATGACATCATCATGACATCATCATGATGATGTCATGGTGATGTGGCGACGAGAATGGTTCGCGGCTCTCCGTGCTTCGCGTGTCGAACTCTGGGGCGCACGACGGAGGAATGTCGTGACGTCGGGCTTGAGCCGGACCTAACCGTGTCAAAACCAAGTTGAACCGAACCGAGTCGCGACCACATAATATGTATCAACAAAATTAAGACTGTATATTTGCTACTTTCAATCAGCAATCTTGAATTAGAGGGTAATTTCCATTTTGTTTTATATTTAAGCATCGATGTTAGTGGTTAAAGCTGTAGTTTAAACACTAGTTTGGATAACCAAGTCTAATGCAGATCACTAGGTGGGAGGACACAGTGTCCTACAAGTGATAATTGTTGACTCAATCATCAAGACAAAGCCATGTGACATTGGCCTTCTTCACTACTTATTCTACTCAAGGCCATATAATTATTCATGTTGATCTCCTGTTTGGATTGTGATTGAATATCGATGTCCACAAATTCTTTATAATTTTATTTTCAAGATACAAGACCATGTGTGTTTGTTTTATCGTCTATGTGCCCCTGTCTATTATGTACCTCATTATATCTTCATGGTATATATATATATATCATTCAACATGCACAATACACCCACATCTTCCTAGAAAATCATCTACAATCACTACAAGAACATGGCACCTTTAGCGGCGACAGGTCAAATGTCGCCGCTATTGGTCGATCCGCGTCACAGGATCTCAAACACAACCCCATCCGTTGATCAAAAGCATGATCTGACGGTTGGGGATTAATAAATCATTACCGGCGACATGGGTAGGGTAATAGCGGCGACAGCTGGTCTCCGCTAAAAGTAAATGTCAGAACTTTAATCCCTAGCCACACAAATCTTATCCCTGGTCAACCTAACCTCTGGTCAACCTCATTAAAGTCTTTACCGGCGACAAGCGTCAATACCGGCGACAATCTGTCGCCGCTAATGGTTGAATGACCCAAACCCCTATACAGCGCCAACTTCTCCCTCCTCTTTCACTTTTCCCCCAAAAAAACTTCCGAACACCACTGCTAACTCGCGAAAATCGTCCAAATCGGTTAGTTTCACTTTGTTTTTGTTAGATTTCTTCTCTACATTTGTTATATACATGTTATAGGCTTTAATTTTTGCTCATTTTTGTGTATTTTTGTGTTTGTGGAAGAAATATCCGATCACCACCATCTCGAATCCGGTCACCACCATCTCAAATATCCGGTCACCACCATCTCAAATCCGGTCACCACCATCGGTTAGTTTCACTTTGTTTTTGCTCTTTTTTTTTTAAAGTTTAGAAATTCTATAATTTTTGGTTTAGGTATGTAAATGTATAATTTTTGGTTTAGTTTTATGTAAGCATCTTGAATACGGTTTTTTTTTTTTTTTTAGTTTAGAAGTAATGAAAATCTATTGATTTGTGTATGTATGTAGGTGTATCTATTGATTTTTTTTAAGTTTAGAAGTAATGAAAATCTATTAATTTGGTTTAGGTATGTAAATGTATAATTTTTTTTATTTTTTTTTAAGTTTAGGTGTATGTAAGCATCTCGAATACGGTTAGTCTATGAAGTAATGTATGTATGTAGGTGTATGTTAGTATGCCAAATGTATAATGTAGGTGTATTTGATAAAAATGTGTATAGGAAAATCTATTGATTTGTGTATTTTGGTGTATGTAAGCATGTATGTGTGTATGTAAGTTTATGAACGTATGTATGTAGGTGTATGTTAGTATGTAGGTGTTTATAAATGATGAACAATTGTGCATGTAAATGTTTGTAATTGGTGAAAATGTGTATATTATTATGTATGTTTGTATAAAATATGCAAATGTGTATGTAAGTAAGTATAAATTTTGTGTTTTTGGTCAAAATGTGTGTTTGTAGGTATGTATGTGTACGTATGTAAATGTGTCTTTATAAGTATGTATGTGTGTTGGTAGTATGTTTATGTGTAGGTTTGAAAAAAAAAGTTTAAGTTTGATAATTAGTATGTTTGTGTTTAGGTTTGAAAACATTTATAAAAAAAAGGAGCTAACAAAATGAAGAACATTACATATTTAAAAAACCGTGCCTGATATTGAATTCATCATTTCAAACATAACGAGCTAAGAAAACACCCAATCGAAATTGAAATCATGATTTAAAACATAACGTTCCGCCCAAAATTTAAAACAATCATTAAGAACATAACAAGCTTAAAAAATTGTGCCCGTGTTTGAATTAATCATTTTAAACATAACGAGTTTAGAAATACCCGCCCGAAATTGATTTAGAAATTAATTTCGGGTTGTCCCCGTTTATCTTGGGACTGCTTTTTGAATACTTTATCTCATTTAGGATGTGAATGTGTATTACATGATTGTTTGTTTAAGAAGGATTCGGTTATCATTTTCTCTTTGCTCCTCGGGTATATATATCATTACATATATACTTGGGAGCTAAGAGGAAATGCTGCCGAATTTTTCTTAAACAAACAATCATGTAATACACATTCACATGCTATAACATTTGTAACTTTATAGGGATTATGTTTTCTGTATTGTTGATATTCGCTTATCTGATGGCTGATGCGGCCCCCTGGGGACATGGGGGTGACGGCGCTGGTGATCCACCGCTTCCTCCTGGTGGATTTCGTGGCACACACGAGACAGACGGTAAGTCTTTTACTAAATTATTTTGTAGTCCTTATATTTTTTATATTATAAATGTTGTTAGTAATTATTTTTGTTTTAATTGCAGCGGTTCCCCCGAAGAGGGTTAGGGGGAAAGCAAAAAACGAGAAGCTAAGGCGTCTGGTAAAAGCGGGGGGGCCTGTATCGCTTACGTTTGACAGGCAGGTGACGTATACCCCTGTTGGTAAAACAAGAGATATGTTTTCACGGGAGGCCGGCCTGTATATGTGGTTCGATAAAATTGGATGGGATAACGTTGAACAACATTACAAGGATGCCCTCATGAACCACTTACGGGTAAATAACTTATATGCATAAAATTTTATCAAATATTTAAGCACATGCAAATCTAATGTGTATATGATATTTTAACTTTTTTATTTAATTTGTAGGAAAATTTCAATTTTGATGAAGTGGAACGTGATATAGAGGCCAAAAACTTGACGGGTGGCATTAGGGCTGTACTTATGAAGCGGTACTCTGACCGCAAGCACGATGCTAAAAAATTATTTAAGAGCAAGGGAGGTTACAATGATCTTGAGAGTGCAAGGGCATTCCATCCCCCGGATATGCCCTATGATAACTGGTTGAGAACCATTGAAGGTTTCCGGGAAGAAAAATATATTAAAAGAAGCAAGGCCAACACACTAGTACGCGAGAAACAACAATTCCCATACCGTGGGGGGACATCTTCGTACGGTAGCACCGCCAATAAAAATATAATGTTTTATGTATGTGTGCGTGTGTGTAAGCTTTTGTTTATTTAATGTCTAATCTAAGTTTAATGTTAAACAGGATATGGATTGGGTACCTACGTATGCTAAAACCCACACGGACAATCAAGGGAATTGGGTTGATCCGGTTGCTGAACAAAATTACGTAAGTATTTCTTTTAAGTATTATTTTCTATAACAAATATATATATATATACACACATATATATTTAATCATCTTCGTAAAATACAGCGGAACATACAACACGCCACAAGTGAATGGAGCGGTGAGGGTCCGCCAATTGCCCCGTATCAGGAAGCGTTGGGTGAGCGGCGAGGATGGTACCGCGGGATGGGGCCTAAAACTTCTTCCAACACGTCCTCGCACTCGTCATCTAACATGTCGTCTTCGCAATCTCGGACGCAAGAACCCTTTTCTGAGGTAAACTACGCAATTTATAAAATGACAAACGAACGCATGTTTCCTTGTTAAATATATGTTGGTAGCGTTAATTAATATGCTAATATACGTTTTGCTATCTATTATTGTAGGATTTTGTTAACAGCTTGTTCCAAACCCCGTCATTTTTGAACCAACTTAACAACTATCTTGCTTCACAAGGAAAAGGAAAAGGAAAGTCAAAAGACTACCATTCTGACAACTTATTCGATAATGAATCCGACGATGAACCCAACGATAATGATGACGATGAGTGACTTGTTTTTAATGTATGATTTGGATTTAATTAAACGTTGTAGGATATAATGTACGACTTAAACGTAGTTTTTAATTATATTACCTTTAGTATCTGTTGATTATGTTCATGGCGTGTACTTCCGTTGTTTGAAAATAGGCAGGTTTTGTTTTTTCGGCCGTAAAACTGGCTGGCAGCTGTATATCTGTATATACAGCTGTTGTATTAAAAAACAAAAACAGACTTTTAGCGGCGACACGTGTCGCCGCTATTGCCTTTCAATCTTTACCGACGAAGGTTAATACCGGCGACACCTTTAGCGACAACAGCTGTCGCCGCTAAAACTGGCTGGTCAATACCGGCGACAATAATTAATACCGGCGACAACCGGTCAATACCGGCCCAGCAATACCGGCGATGCTTTACCAGCGACATGTCGCCGCTAATGGTCAATAGCGGCGACAAAAGTGGTCAATACCGGCGACACCCGTCGCCGCTAAAGGTGCCCTGTTCTTGTAGTGAATATCACCCAACCAGAAGCAATACCTTGATTTTGTTTTCCATAACAAACATTTCCAAGTGAAACAGACTCACACTATCTTGAAAATATGGCCATCCGTATGCCTCGTATCATTCAAGCAAGAAAAATTCTGAGGTGGTCATTATCTAATGGAAGCAGAACTCCAACATATACGGACATCCCAAAAGGCTATTTTGCAATTTATGTTGGGGAACAGGAGAAGAAGCGGCACATGGTCCCGGTATCACTATTAAGCGAGCCTTTGTTTCAGGACTTACTGCGAGGAAGAGTTTGGGTACAACCACCCAATGGGCGCGCTCAAATTCCATGTAGTGAAGACGTATTCACGGATCTTGCTTCTCGTTTGGGAGCGTTCTGACATGTATACGTTTGTCTTTATAACCGCAGTTTTGTAAACAGCTAACAATTAGGAACACTTTATAGATAGATGTAAATAGAGAATTGTTCCAGTTGAATGAAATTTAACTTGGATGTATTTTTTGAGTTGAAGGAATCTTAACTTTTTTTAATTGCTGGTTTTCTTAAAAATACAAAGCTTGTGATCAGCTAGAGATAAAGGAAAACAAGTGGATACTTACAAAGAGAATTACGTTTCTTATTTTGTCACTCAAACTGACACTGCACTCAATCAACTAAATTTTACACCAGGAAGAGACATCCATTATACATAAGTCACTCACTGAACTAAAACAAAACAAACACATGTCCTCCAATCATTTGTTAACAATATGGTCTCTGATTACAGCAGAGTGAAATTCAAATTATGATAATTACCTTGCATAGGAACGAATCTCACCTGTTAGTATTTTACATGTTCTTGTAATACTTGTAAATGATGTCCACATAAGCATGTCACAGGAACAACAAAGGCAACATTTCTGACCACTACAATCATTAGACATGAAAAAATCAGCACACAGCAACTTGACTACATGTACAAAGATATGATTTAAAGGAGATGTTCTAAAAGTTCGCATGTCATATGTAATGATCAACCTGGACGAGACATCCAAAGAACGTTAACTGGAGGTTCTTGGTATTGCAAAACTGTTGATACACTTTTGTGTGGACGCGGCATGTTCGGTTCGACACTTTAACGGAATGAAGACCAAGTCGGATATCCTCCTATCCTACTTGGGTCCGACAAGTTTGTCTCATTTGTTTTGTAATGTATAAATGAACAATGCATGTTGCATACTTGGTTTATGTCTGTTTGTGTGTTTATAACGGTCTGCAGCAAACTGTTAACAGTTTGCATCATATCCATGTTTGGCAGCCCTCGACCAAACACCCAAGTTTCGTCGAGCACTCATATGGGGAAACTCACTTTGTGATGAAACTCCAAGTTTCGTCATCTAGTGCATGGGGAAACTCCATGATGAAACTCCTAGAGTTTCACCAAGCTAAAGGACAAAACCATCATGAAACTCTAAGTTTCATCATGCTAAAGGACAAAACCATGGTGAAACTTCAAGTTTATCCATGACGAAACTTGTGTTGTGATGAAACTCCTAGGAGTTTCACCATACTACAGGACAAAAATCATGGAGTTTCATCAAACCTTGTGTAGTTTCGCCATAAGCCCCCATGTTTCGTCACTGTTGTGTCTAGCTGCCTATATAAACACACATGGTTTTACTTTGAAACTATGAGAGCATAACCCACTGTAAGAGTTTACTTCAAACTGTGTGTATCGGTTTGAACCTTTGTTCTCATCTAATCAATTAAGTGTGATTCATTGGTTACTTTGTGTTCATCATCATTATCTGTGCTTGGTTTGGCATCGTTACGGGTTTTCCGCACCCGTGACCGTGTTTGTTATAAACAAGGATTCGGTTTCGTATTCGATCCTCTCAGATTCGGGACCTACAAAAACCCTACAAATCAAGAGATGATTAATTTATTTTTGACATATTCAATGGGTAAACTTTACATAGATTTATATTTTGTATATCTTTGTTGAGAATTAATAGGTTAATGAATATCCTAGGGGCCAGGGACGATTTTCAAACCACTAATTTGGATAACCAGCTGAACCATCGGTCCTTAGGTGGTAAGACACAATGACCCAATATGGAATTTTTGGTTGAAATGCCAAGACACATGCATGTGATATTGGTCCTCTTATTTACTAGTTAATGTGATAAGAACTCTGACCATATATATTTCCTGGTATAGTCCTTCTTTGCTTGCCACTGGAGATTGGTGTCCACAAAAACATCCATAATTTTAATGTAGGGACCCAAAACCATGTGCGTCTGCTCAATCCTCCATATGTCACCGTCTATTGTGAAATGATCATTATATCCTGTTCTTATATAAAGTGTTCAGCATTCCCAATACAACCACATCAAAACTCATCTACAACATCATATCTTTCACCAGGAAGCGCTACTTTGATTCTTATCTTCCTTCAACAACTTTTGTAAGTGAGCAGCCTCTCGCTTCCTTGAAAACATGGCCATACGTATGCCACGCATCATTCAAGCAAGAAAAATTCTCAAACGGTCCCTCTCTAATGGTAGCACCACTCCTGCATCTATGGACATCCCCAAAGGCTATTTTGCCATTTATGTTGGAGAACAAGAGAAGAAGCGGTTTGTGGTATCTGTATCACTACTAAGCGAACCTACGTTTCAGGAGCTACTGCATCAGGCAGAAGAAGAGTTTGGCTACAACCATCCAATGGGCGGGCTCACGATTCCCTGTAGTGAAGATGTATTCACAGATCTGGCTTCTCGTTTGGGAGCATTTTGACTTGTTTACATCTGTCTATATCTACAACAGTTTTGTAAACATCTAACCAGTAGGAACCATTTATAGTTGTAAATTTAGATCATTGATCCAGATGAATGAAATTTAGTTTGGATATTCTTTTGAGTTCATGGTATTCTATATTTTTATAACATGGTTTTATTTGAATAAGAAGCGAGTTAGTAGCTAGTTAAAAAGGTTTAACTGGATAGCTACACTGAGAATTACATGCTCTCACATTTAGATAAAACCTGACAATAAGAAGATGTTTATACCTAATCCAGATCCTGCCTTGTAAAAAGCATTGAAATAAAGGCAAGGTTACACATGTACGAGTCCCGAACTTGTTAACAATACAGACTCAGTTTAAATGGTTCTCCTGTTTGAAATTTCTATTAATATAATTACCATGGTCAAGGAAAGAATTCCCACTATAGAGTCTTAAGTGTTCTTAAATGAGCTAGCTAGTGTTTGAGGTTCACACAAACACCTGCCTCGAACAAAAAGGCAAGATAGATGTAATGGTGGCAATCTAGAATTTGAGGTCAGCATAAACACTGAGCTTCAGAGATATTGAAGATAATAATCGCTAGCGCTCAACAACTTTACTAAACTTCTTAAACATCCACGTTACGATGTAACGAAGGCATTCTAGAGTTTTTGCTCATCTTATGTGTTGATCAACGTGTGTGAGGCAGTCACTAAACAATTTTCAGGAGGCTCAGGTTCCTTGGAAACATAACTCCCTAAGAAATTAAGACTGTATATTTGCTACTTTCAATCAGCAATCTTGAATTAGAGGGTAATTTCCGTTTTGTTTTATATTTAAGCATCGATGTTAGTGGTTAAAGCTGTAGTTTAAACACTAGTTTGGATAACCAAGTCTAATGCAGATCACTAGGTGGGAGGACACAGTGTCCTACAAGTGATAATTGTTGACTCAATCATCAAGACAAAGCCATGTGACATTGGCCTTCTTCACTACTTATTCTACTCAAGGCCATATAATTATTCATGTTGATCTCCTGTTTGGATTGTGATTGAATATCGATGTCCACAAATTCTTTATAATTTTATTTTCAAGATACAAGACCATGTGTGTTTGTTTTCTCGTCCATGTGCCCCTGTCTATTATGTACCTCATTATATCTTCTTGGTATATATATATATATCATTCAACATGCACAATACACCCACATCTTCCTAGAAAATCATCTACAATATCACCCAACCAGAAGCAATACTTTGATTTTGTTTTCGATAACAAACATTTCCAAGTGAAACAGACTCACACTATCTTGAAAATATGGCCATCCGTATGCCTCGTATCATTCAAGCAATAAAAATTCTGAGGCGGTCATTATCTAATGGAAGCAGAACTCCAACATATACGGACATCCCAAAAGGCTATTTTGCAATTTATGTTGGGGAACAAGAGAAGAAGCGGCACATGGTCCCGGTATGACTATTAAGCGAACCTTTGTTTCAGGAGTTACTGCATCAGGTAGAGGAAGAGTTTGGGTACAACCACCCAATGGGCGCGCTCACAATTCCATGTAGTGAAGACGTATTCACGGATATTGCTTCTCGTTTGGGAGCGTTCTGACATGTATACGTTTGTCTTTATAACGGTAGTTTTGTAAACAGCTAACAATTAGGAACACTTTATAGATAGATGTAAATAGAGAATTGTTCCAGTTGAATGAAATTTAACTTTGTTGGTGCACTTGTGTCTGTACTTTGTCTGTAATTTGTCATGATACAAAACGATGTCCTTTGTTAGTCCTGTAAGTTTGACCAAGTCAACCATCCTCCTGGTTTGACTTGGCCAAACAGTTAGAAGCTGATTATAACATGTCTGTGTCGAAGGATGACTCATCGAAGGATAGTTTAGATCCTTCGATGAGCTCGAAAGATGAACCTTCGATGGATGTTGATGGACCTCGATAGATCATCCTTCGAGGTATATGTAGATCCTTCGACAGGTTTCAGATCGATAGATGATCTTTCGATCATCTATCTGATGATCAGCCTATCTGATCCTTCGACCAGACGATCTGTGTTGGGTATATATACCCATGTAATGTGTTCACTTCATTTTAAGCAAGCAGAGAGATACTTCACAGAGAACACACACACATAGAGAGTTTGCAAAACAGATTTGTAGACATTGAGCTTGTAACCGAACCTTTCATACGTATTAATATAAGTGGTGTTAATCGGTGAATTTTGTGTGTCTTGTGTTTGTGCTTGTTTCATCTCGGTTTGCACTCTAGCTTGGATTCCGCACTTGCTAGTGTGTTTAACATAACAAGGTTAAGGTTTGACCTCATCCTCCGAGGGACCTACAAACTTGGATGTATTTTTGAGTTGAAGGAATCTTAACTTTTTTTAATTGCTGGTTTTCTTAAAAATACAAAGCTTGTGATCAGCTAGAGATAAAGGAAAACAAGTGGATACTTACAAAGTGAGTTACGTTTCTTATTTTGTCACTCAAACTGAGTCAACTAAATTTTACACCAAACAGTTTTTTTTTTTCAAGTATTAAAAAAATAGACTATAATTGGTTTGGTGATTAAAAAAAATATTTTAAAGAAATTAAAATATAAAACATTTATACTAAAAAAGCGATTGGAAAAAATAGTTATAAAAAAATATTAATAAAAATTTAGAAAAACATTATAAAGGGTAAACTGCCAAAATCGAACATGAGGTTTGGGCACCTTTAAGATCCATCCAAAATACCCCTCATTTAACGTTAGTTTCTAACGGTGTTAAAGAAATGGATGGATTTGACAACTTTTGTGAAACCTGAGTGGTATAGTTTAGGAGTTTAATTCCTAGTATGCTAAAGTTTATATTTAGTTTAACTAGGGTGTTGTTGATTGTTTTTGGTGTGCTTTTCCTAATTTCCAATATCAACTGTCAAGAGGGAGCTGGGCCAACAATTGGTATTCGAAAGCAGCAAACTACACCTCGCGGGCAATTCTAATGGAGACGATTCTAAAGGTTCTGGTCTTTAGGTACTGTAGTTCCCGATACGGGTCATCGGACTACGATGACTTCTTGTTTCGAGTGCCGTAACGAGTGCGGAATCCTCGTTTCGACACAAACCGAGACAGAGAGCAAGCACAAAACAAAGATTCAATGACTAATGCGTTCGTGTATTCAAATCAAAGTGTTTCGGTACAAGATAATACAATAAGAATCGACAAAACTCTCTGATGTGCTCTGGCTCTCTCTGTGTGTTGTCTGAAAACAGTTTGCAAACATGCCTTTTATACAACCTTATCCACAGCCTATACGAAGAATAGCTAGGCCTTATCCAAAGCCCACGAAGAACCCAGAACTCACGAAGTATTAGAGGTTCGTCGGGGATCATATGAGAAGAAACATTCTCACGAAAGACATAGGTCTTTCATGGATCACTTGAAATGCTTGGTTCTTCGTCTACTATGGTTCTTCGCGATATGTCATTTATCAGCATGTTCTTCGTTGGGGTGAGGTTATTCGTGGATGTGGTTCTTTGTAGTGAACATACTCAGCAAACCATCATAACAAAGTATCTCAGTTTTTCGTAGGAGGCTGCATGCAGACACATACTTGCAGATTTGATGCAAACAACAGTTTAACAGAACACTATCATCAAACAGTCTGCTCATATGTAACTGTTTTACACTAAACATAGTCTAATCATCATACCGGGTCAAGATAGGAGGATATCTTGACCACGGTCTTCACTTCGTAACGAAATCGAACCGAACTAAGTCGCGTCCACATAATATGTATCAACAAACTCCCCCTTGGACGCTACTCGTGATGGATCGTTCTTCACATTGTCGTCGGATCTTTCAGAGTCTTCCTGTGTCACGGACAGGGAGTGTATCAGCAAACTCCCCCTTGAACGTTGCTCGTGAGACGTTGATCTTCAAATTTTAGATCCTTGCGGTGTTGATGAGTGGTCAGCTGCAACTTGATCATCTTGATCCTTTGATTGCATCCATGTCGTGTCTTCATTCCGAAGATTGTCATCTAGCGTGTTCTCTTCGTCTTTAGCTGGTTTGGATGTCGCATCTGCACATACAAGAAAGCTAAACACGTAATGAGAACAACCGCTTGGAATATAATCAAACGACACACATGTGACCAACTCTCAATCAACTACCGACCGACAACAGTTTGAAAGTTGTAAAAAGTGGATCAATTTTAGATTTAAACTTTCAAAACTCGTTAACTTCAACGTTTATGATGATGCAATTGTTTTAGGTTTCGATCAGGTTTCAGGTGGAAAAGACACGAGATCCAACATCGGGCAATCGAAAATAAAACAAAAATAAAATCTTTTTGGTTTTTATAAAGTTTATATTAAAACACACCTAAAATCTTTTTGGTATTTTTGCATTTTTGAAATGTAAAGACGGAAAGCAGTAAATAAATATATAGAGAGATGCAGAAACGGAAAGCAGTAAATAAATATTTACAGATATTCTTTTTGCGAGTTTCGAGGGTAAGAGAATCATATCAGTGTACGGTCATGCCAAAACGCTCTTGTTGGTCAATTAGTTAATATTAAGATAAGCATCCTATAACGATTATCGTTATTGTTGTCCACTTAATCTAAACTTATCAGATGTACTCGCGGTTAGGAGATACGATTAAGGTATGATTTATACTTACCAACCTATGTTCATCCACTCACGACACATTCCCGTATAAAGTTATGCACGAGAGTTCATCTTACTGGAGAGTATACCATTTATCATCTGTTTTCAACATATATGATGTGAGATACTCACTTATTCGAGGATGAATACAAGCCCTATGTGATAAAATCACTTATTAATGAGGAACTTGATATTCGATGCATGCAGGGCACAAGAGCAAGTCTGTGAACATGTTAGTACCAACGTACCGACAAAGAGACAAACTTGACTCCCGCATGAAAGTTATGATATATTATCACTTATTGATTGGGATATGTGATTGTTTATCACTTATTGAAGTCGTATACATCATGTATTATATACATGTTTGTATGGTATGAACACGTATGTATGGTATCATGGAAGTTCTAGACTTGCGTCCCCGTTGTTTTTGGTAAAAGAGACAACTATGATACATGATGATAAACAGCATAAAGACCACATATCTCGGAAGCTCGGCAATCTATCAAATGAAATTTCAGTACTAAGACCATATGTCAATGAGCGGTTCCCAAACAATCTTTAGTCGATTTAGGTTTATATCACCCTGCACACTTTAAAATGATTGTGAGCCTACCAAGACATCTTATTTAGAGCTGCTTATTGTTTTTCATTTTAAGTTTAAAGAGGTTTCGATAGACCACTGATGTACAATCATTTTCTCTTTTGCTCACCAGGAATCTAATTTTTGTTTTTCTATTGTTTTTGTATTTTTATGATTTGGATTTACTCCCCCTAAAATTCAAAAAGTAAATTTAAACTTTGAAAAACATCTTTTTGGATTTTCTTCAAGAAAAATATTCACAAAAACGATTTCCTGAAGTGGAGTAACTCATGTTTTACCTCGATGCCGTTTACCAAAATTAATTTAATCAAAAATGATTTATCGAATTTTGGAAAAATGAGTTGGCACGTTGGTATCGATGTGGACCAAAACAACATTGATGAGTTTCACATTGAAACGATCATGTGTGAGGTGATATTCAAGATCAACGTGTCTGGTCAAGGAGTGTTGTACGAGATGTTAGTAAATCATAAAGCAACTTAAATATCGACAAGGATAGGGGAGATTTGAAATTCAAATCCGTAATCTTGTAACTACTTCGTGCATTGGCAGGAATCTGAGTGCTCTCCCAAACTGGATATCCACCCGGTGTGGATTTCAAGGCGATTTTGCAGCTACTTCAATTAATCGAGAATTCTCTTCACAGCAACAAGATGATAAACCTTCGGGTCCGGCTGGTAAGTGGCTGTGAGCGCGTTGTAGGACTGTAAACAACTCCCGAACGATTGCGTAACGACACGTGTGACGTGCGGAATCTGTACACGTGCGTGGACCAAACACAAGAACGTATATAATCTGTGATTCTATAGAATGATATAACAAAGTACAAGCACCGTGAATCACCTTGATGACTTTCTCTCTCTAGTCTCTCTCTCTCTCTAGGCTCCAAGGCTCCAAAGATCACAAATGAGCAAAAGCCTTAAATGAAGACATAAGCCTCCTATATATAAGCAAAGGCATAAGGGATTTCCCCATATATACAAGTTTGCCACCTTGCCTTTTTTTCTTATATTTTACATTATAAAACCATGTCTTCTACTAATTTCTGCTACGATCTGAATTGAGGGAGGCGATAGACATTAGTGCACTCACTGACTCCCCCTTGGATATTGCCGCAGTCAATCTCGTAGCATCTTGTCTTTTCTCTCTCTCTGAGTCTTCTTGAAGCTTTGACATCTTCAGCAACCACAGACTCCCTCTTGCTCGAACAGACTCCCCGTAGATCTGTCTTCAGCTTCAGTTGATCCCCCTTTCGTTTAGACTCTTCCTTCAGGCTCCCTCTTTCGTTAAACTTCCGTGCTTTTGGGATCGACACCTGGCTTTCCGGTTACAAGCTCCCCCTTGCGTTGAGCACAGATATGACAATATGAATTTCTCCTGAATTACTTTGGCTCTCTCCCCCTATCAAATGACTTCAAGGAATTGACAGTTTAAAGAATCCAAATCCCTTACAGTTAATCATCCAAATCCAATTTAATAACCTTGGAGATATCACAAACTGTTTTTGATGTTTTATTTTAGAGTAAATTGCCATTTTGGTCCTTGTGATTTGGTCACTTTTGCCACTTTAGTCCAAAACTAAAACTTTTTGCATCTGGGTCCCTGTGGTTTCAGTTTTATTGCCATTTTGGTCCAAAAATGAAATCAGATCATATTTGTCTTATAAAATTCTGCAATTTTGTCATTTTCCTTATAGGCAAATAAGGTCATATTTGTCTTATAAAATATGGTATTTATTTATAAAAAGAAATGATCATTTTGCCCCTACGGAAAATGACAAAATTTGCAGGATATTATAAGACAAATATGACATGATTTCATTTTTGGACCAAAATGGCAATAAAACTGAAACCACAGGGACCTAGATGCAAAAAGTTTGAGTTTTGGACTAAAGTGGCAAAAGTGACCAAACCACAGGGACCAAAATGGCAGTTTACTCTTTATTTTAAAACAACAAGTTTCAAATTGTTTATTTTCATAAACTCAATCAGCATACTCAGATTTTGAAACTCAGCTCTTAGACATCGGTTAATAAAGCGGAATCAAAATCTTTTTGACTTTTTCTGAAACATAAAGCAGTAAAGAAATATTTACAGACAATATTTTTGTTTGAGTTCGTGTCAGAGGATCATATCAGTTTATGACAAATCACTAGCACCGTTGAGCTATAAACACTTTAAGTTCTAAACGATTCATTTAGATTGTTAGTATATTGATCCACTTAAATTTTCACACAAAGTTCAACTGATTCGAGATACGAGATTAGTGTTTAAAGCACTTAACTTATTCGCATGTCCCACCTCAGAATATACTCCCGCATCAAGATTCAGTCTTACAGGTGAGTATACCATAATGATATATGTATTCTGGGTTAGTGCGAGACCTAGAGAGCTCAGGTATGAACTACCGTTCAATCAAAGAAGTGAAGGCTCGTCTTTAGGTGTGTCCCCTTTGGAGATCTTCTTTACAACTGCACTTGATATATATCTTTCGATATTTTCTCAATTTTTATGCAGAGGGTATGCTTTTTAAAGAGCGTAAAGTATTATACGAGGTCTAGGCCATTGCTTCAGCAAAATCAGAAGACCAGGTATAATACCTCATATAACAAAGTATAAGGACCTAGTATCTCAGAATCAGGCAATCTCTTGAACAAGATTCAGGGGTTACCCATATATCCGAGAGATGTTCCCCACGGGATAATTAAGTATTTATATTTAGGTTTATATCTCGAAAATCATTTACTAAGCGTGTAAAAACCTACTGGCATATCATCAGTGAGACCGTTTATCACATTTAATTTTCCATTTCTTTAGCCTGCTATGGTTGTCTACTGATGTACTATCATTTCCTCCTTTTACACAAAACTCTTTTTGATTTTCTATTGTTTTGGGCTTTTTCAAATTTTAAAATGTTTTTGTATTTTCTGACAACGCTTACTCCCCCTAAAATTCAAAACATTTAAAGAAAATTGGTCAACCAGATACTAATAGCTTTATCTCGCCATCCATTTTCTGCTTCACATGCTCTGTTTTGCAGAAAATATACCCCCATGATTTACAACACATTGATATTTGACAGTTTGAAAACCGTTTTTCAATCTTGTGAAATTAATCATCTTTGTTCTAAGTGAGGGTTTCGGCATATTCAATTAACATATTTTTGAAATTTTTTTATTTTTGACAGAAATTTGAAAAACAAACATATTTTTTGGATTTAAAATTTTCAGTTTTTAAGGTTTTTAGTATGGTTTATTTATGTACAGAAACGAACAAACTCCCTGTATTCAGACACATGGTTCTACAGCATCCTGTGCTAGGCTGCTCCTATGATCATTCTGACAATCTTCTGCTTTCTTGAGCACCTGCACATTCAAATCTATTCAATTACTTGAACAATTTAGCCTAGGTCTGTTTGACCTTAGGCATTTCAACACAAAATGAATCATACAAAGATGGAAAATCTTTGTCATTTTTCTCAAAGGACTTTTCATTTTTTACTTCCTCATTGTTTGTTGAATTAATTTTCTGTTTTTCATTTTTAGACACAATTTGTTTTGTTACACCCCGATTTTCGGTTTGTGCGGAAGCGTATGGCGTGGTGTGACGAGAGCGTCAATCGTTACAATCAATCAAGTAAACAACATATTTGAAACATAAAAGATGTTCATCCATACATTCGATTTGAAACCATAATTGTGACAACCCGACTTCTTGAGGTTAGTATTATCCTATTCCCCGACTCCTTTGTTGTATTTACATATCCTAGATCAGTGTGTTAGTGGGTATATGTTGCAAACCTGTACTTGTTAATGAGTAACGTATTGGAATACTGGATTTTGCCAAGACATCTTTCAACCAAAGATCCTTCGACCGAAGGATCCAACCTTCGAAGGATCACCAAACATAAGACCTAACTTTCGATTCAAACTCTGTCCTTCGAGCAAAGATAGGATCCTTCGACTGGAATCCAGATCTTTCGGCCCAGTCTTTCTAATGGGCTTGACCCATTCCTGTGATACGTTATATATACGTGAATGCATGTAGGTCGATAGTTAACTTCTAAAAACCCTAGTTCCATTGTGTGTGTGTGTGACGGCATATCAGACCCATTCCCTGCTCGAAGATCTCATTCTGTGATCAAGATTCCGGTTAGTGTGATTCTTGTTTGTCTAGAGGATCAAAAACACTTGTGATTATTGGTTTAATTTTATGTAGTAACAGCCTGGTTCATGGATTGAATATATATATGCGATTAGGTCGTTACTGATTTTGTAAATGATTGTATTTGGTTTTCAATGTTGATCTTGTTTATAATGATGATGAACCGACATGTCCTGTGCTAATGACGTTAGTGAATAATTCTGATATGATGAATGTATATGTGGATTAGATCGTTAGACATTGAGCGTTAAATCGTGGTGACTAGTTAGCATGGAAGTTGGGTTTGATAAAAGTTGTTGTTAGACGGCATAACCTAAACCGTTGGGTCAAACTGATTAGACCTTGATACATGTTTACTGTACTGCTTGATGACCATTAGGGTTCCGTTTCGTAACTGATTGGTCGTATGGTAATTGCTGAATCATTAACCAGATGATAACAGTTAGATCGCATGATTAGGGTTACTGTAACCGAAGGATACTGTAACTGATATATATCGAAAGATAACTGATGTGTCGAAACATAACCATTGTATCGAAAGATAGCTGTGTGTCGAAACATAACTGAGAACTGAAAGATAACTGTTGTAGTCGAAGGATAGCTAGCTTAGTCGAAAGGTGGCATATGGTTCGGAACATAATATTTGATTCGAAAGATAACTGTGATAACTGTTAGATCGAAGGATAACTGTAATAACTGTTAGATCGAAGGATAACTGTGAACCGAGAGATATTATAGATTATGAACATATTTTGAATGATGGAATGTGTGCTTGACTAAATGGGTATGCCATGTCTAGTGATGAATGTTAGCTGATGATTTAATGTGAAATGATATGTGTTGGGCTCGTATGCAAACTGATTGTTATGTGTAACTATCATAGGGTTTGGTAAATCACCGTTGTGAAACGAGTAATTAATCCTACCGAGCACACCAAGGTGAGTTCACTACATTCGAGCATGCGTCCCAGTGGTTGGGGACAGTCAGTGGGTATCCCATGGGGGGAATGAGTCTTTGGGTAAAAACGAGTATATTGGTTAATGATCTCACCTATCATCATTTGTAAGTCCCTCATCGGGTATTAGTTAGTAGCGCTACTTAGGTTTGGCACCCTCACCCCGTGCCTGTAGAGGACGGAGGTGAACTAATGACCCAGTCTGGCCCAGTACTAGATAGGAGTACGTGGGAAGGGCAGTCATGTATTTCAGGAGCCGTCCGTGTTTGGAAATGAGATATTAACAATATTACTCGCATTGGGTATTGAACTATTTTATATACAACGGGTAATCAAACGTTTTCTAAAACTGTGAACTCGCCAGCTTTGTCTGATACACGTGTTACATGCTCGCAGGTCCTTAGGTACTTGGAAAGCAGGAACTTGCTGGCTGGAGGGCGCGAGTGGTCATGGTTGCTTGATGGATTAATTATTAGACATTTATTTACTATGATTGATTGGATAACATTATATTATGATACATTAACGCTTCCGCTAAACTTATGGTTTTTGAATAACTTATGTTGGGATCTCAGTATCCTTAAATAATGAAGTTTTATTTCAAACTTGTGATTCAATGTAATTGGTGGCTCATTGCTAGTCGTCACACGCCTAGCAGGGACACTCCCTAGGTGGTGATTTTTGGGGGTGTGACAGTTTGGTATCAGAGCCACTGGTTATAGTGAATTTGGTTTTAAAAATGATTTATAAAACCAGACTATAACTGAACTGATACGACATACTGATACGACATGGACCATGACACTCAGCTCCAGGCAGCAAGGTTCGTCTCTTGTTTACTATTGTATAATATAGTTAGTACATACTCATGATTGATATCACACTCGAACGCACACATGCCATTACAATACGAATTACTATGCTACCTGTCCATACTACGTGTTTTTAAGAGTAGGACTCTTCTTGTGTTTACATGATCTATGTTGTGATATCGACGGTCGTACTGTGTGAATTAGGGGAAACCTTCTAACATGAGTAGGGAGGAACTGAGATAAGCATGCAAATCAGGTTATTATTATGGGTGCACACATAATAACAACGTGAGGTGCATGTGAGTCCCAGTAAATCTCGACTAGTGTGAAAAAGGAATCCCGCGTTGTTAGTCAATGTTGTATTAGAACCTCGAAAACTGTGAATACTATAACAATACTTGACATTCGCCTGAAATGGTCTGTTAATTTGTTACTTCTTCCCATGCTTATAGAATCATGAACGGACGTGGTGGAGGTCGTCGTGGTGGACGCGGTGGGTGTGGTGGAGGCCGCGGTGGCGGACAAGGCGAAATCCATATGACTCAAGCTGAGCTAGAGGCATTACTCAACGCCCAGGTGGCTGCAGCCTTAGCAGCTTATCAGGCTGGTATGACATGTACCAGACATTCTTTCCTTCGAATCGTGAACTCGAGTCTTACTTGTTGGTTTATTTTCTTTCGTCAATAGGTCAGCCGGCGCCACAAAACCAGCCTCACCCACCGGTCTGCACTTTTAAAACTTTCATGGATTGCAAGCCACAGACCTTCAGTGGCACTGAAGGGGCTGTAGGACTTATACGCTGGTTCGAAAAGGCGGAGTCAGTGTTTGCGATATGTAACTGCCCAGTTGGGGATAGGGTAAAGTTTGCAGCAGGCACGCTTCAGGATGGTGCCTTGACCTGGTGGAATGCCCAGGTCCAACTGCTAGGTATTGAGGCGGCGAACGCCACTACGTGGGATGATTTTAAAGAACTGATGAGAGAGGAATACTGTCCTCGAGATGAAATAGCGAAGTTAGAGAATGAGTACTATCATCTGACAATGGTGGGGTCTGAAATCGAGGCGTATGTGAAGCGGTCGTATGAGTTAGCTGATTTGTGTCCGAACTTGTCCCGACCCATGCCCCGAAGAATCGAGTTGTTTATTAAGGGGTTACCTCCATGGGTGAAGGGTTTAGTTACAGCAACGAACCTCAATAACCTAACCCAGATTGTTAGATTGGCACATAAAATCGTTGACCAGGAGGTGGAGAGCGACTCATTGCCACCTCGTATTTCTAGCACTACCACAGCTGCCACTACTTCCACTGCATCTGCTGCAGATGGCAAACGTAAGTGGAACGATACGGACAAGGGGTCCAACTCTACACAGCCTCAGAAGAAGACGGATACTGGCAGCACCCGCAGTTTCAGCCAGACAGCATCAGTAAATCAGAACTCGAGTAACAGATCAGAGCAGGGATCATATGCGGGGAAGCTACCCTTGTGCAGCAAGTGTGATCTTCATCACAAGGGGCAGTGTACTCGAGTTTGTTATCGGTGTAATCGACCGGGGCACAAGGCCAGGGATTGTAGGACCACACTTCCAGCTCAGCAGCAGCCAGCGCAGCAGGCGGGTAGGCAACAGCCTCAGCAAACTCAGGGTAATCAGAAAGGGTGTTATCAGTGTGGGGCCGAGGGGCACTTCAAGCGAGACTGCCCTCAGCTGAGACAGAACACAGGGGGTGGTAACGGGAATAACAATGCAGGGAACAACGGGGGTAATGTTGCGCGTGGGCGCGGGTTTGTGCTGGGAGCTGGGGAAGCGCGGAACGACGACAACGTGGTTACTGGTACGTTTTCAGTAAACGGTGTTATTGCTTCTATTTTATTTGATTCTGGTGCCGACTGGAGTTACGTGTCTTTAGAGTTTAGCTCCCAATTAGGGTTAAGTCCTACACTTCTTGTAATGAAACACATAGTAGAAATCGCAAATGGTAAAACAATCGAAGCTACGCATGTTCTATTTGGGTGTAAAATCGATCTTCTGGGTCAAGTTTTCGACATTGACTTGATTCCTATTACTCTTGGAAGCTTCGACGTGATCGTTGGTATGGACTGGTTGTCCAAGTATCAAGCAGAGATTCTCTGTAAGGAGAAGATCATACGTGTTCCCCTTCCCAGTGGGGAATTTCTATCAGTTCAAGGTCATCGCAGCGGGACCCCAGTTAGCATTGTTTCGACAATGAAGGCTCAGAAGTATTTGCGTAAGGGCTATCCTGCTATATTAGCTCTTGTTACCGATTCATCGTCTGATGAAAGGAAGATCGAGGATCTTCCAGTTGTTCGGGAATATCCTGACGTATTTCCCGAGGAACTCCCTGGGTTACCTCCACATCGTCAGGTGGAATTCCAGATCGACCTCGCCCCAGCGGCAGCCCCAGTTGCTCGTGCTCCTTATCGTCTTGCGCCAGGAGAACTGCAGGAATTATCAAACCAACTCCAAGAGCTGTTGGATAGGGGTTTCATCCGACCTAGTTCTTCCCCCTGCGGAGCCCCAGTCTTATTTGTGAAGAAGAAGGACGGGTCCTTACGAATGTGTATAGATTATCGCGAGCTCAACAAGATGACGATCAAAAACCGTTATCCTTTGCCTCGTATTGACGACCTGTTTGACCAGTTACAAGGGTCGAGCTTTTACTCTAAGATCGACTTAAGGTCTGGTTATCATCAAATGCGAGTCAGAGAGGAAGACGTTCCCAAAACCGCGTTTCGGACGCGATACGGTCACTATGAATTCTTGGTTATGCCATTCGGGTTAACCAACGCACCAGCGGTTTTCATGGACCTCATGAACCGCGTGTGCAAGCCATACCTTGACGACTTCGTTATCGTTTTTATTGACGACATTCTAATTTACTCCAAGAACAAGGAGGATCACGAGCGGCACCTACGCCTTATCCTAGAACTCCTGAGGAGGGAGCAGTTGTACGCAAAGTTTTCTAAGTGTGATTTTTGGATACGGGAGGTACATTTTCTGGGGCATATAGTCAATGAGGTAGGCATACATGTGGATCCTGCCAAAGTTGACGCCATTAGAAATTGGGCGGCACCAAAGAACCCTTCGGAGGTGCGGCAATTTCTCGGTCTAGCAGGGTATTATCGCCGTTTCATTCAGAACTTCTCAAAGATTGCACAGCCACTCACCTCGTTAACACAGAAGAAAGTAGTTTACTCTTGGGGGACGAAGCAGGAGGATGCTTTTCAACTTTTGAAACAAAGGTTATGCAGCGCGCCAATCTTATCTCTGCCAGATGGTACTGAGGATTTTGTAGTTTATTGTGATGCTTCGATTCAGGGTCTCGGTTGCGTGTTGATGCAACGCGAGAAGGTGATAGCCTACGCCTCTCGACAATTGAAAGTTCATGAGAAAAACTATACGACACACGACTTGGAGTTAGGAGCAGTGGTGTTTGCTCTGAAGATTTGGAGACACTATTTATACGGTACGAAATGCACAATCTACACCGACCACAAGAGCCTTCAGCATATCTTCGACCAAAGAGAATTGAATATGCGACAGCGTCGTTGGGTGGAATTGTTCAATGATTACGAGTGTGCCATCAAATATCACCCAGGTAAAGCTAACGTTGTGGCAGATGCACTTAGCCGCAAAGAAACGAAACCTAAACGCGTTCGCGCATTACAGCTCACTATCCATTCCAGCCTTCCTGATAGGATTCGTACGGCTCAGACTGAAGCATTGAAGGAAGAAAACATCGAAGCTGAGGGTTTACGCGGTATGGAAAAGCAGCTTGAGCAGAAATCTGATGGTATCTACTACATCATGGAAAGAGTATGGGTTCCTCTGTTTGGTGATCTTAGAGAACTTGTGATGGATGAAGCACACAAGTCACGATATTCTATTCACCCAGGATCGGACAAGATGTATCACGATCTTAAGGTTATGTATTGGTGGCCGAATATGAAAGCCCTCATAGCCACATATGTGAGTAAATGCTTAACTTGTGCTAGAGTTAAAGCGGAACACCAGAAGCCTTCGGGTCTACTACAGCAGCCAGAAATACCTAAGTGGAAGTGGGAACAGATCGCTATGGATTTCGTTACTGGATTACCAAGAACTCAGGCTGGAAACGACACTATATGGGTGATTGTTGATCGACTCACGAAATCGGCACATTTTCTAGCAATCAAGGAAACAGATAAGTTTTCGCAGCTTGCAGCGGTATATCTTAAGGAGGTAGTTGCTCGACACGGAGTGCCAACTTCTATCATCTCAGATCGAGATCCGCGCCTTACTTCCGAATTATGGCAGTCTATGCACAAATTGTTCGGTTCGAAACTTGATATGAGCACCGCTTACCACCCACAGACGGATGGTCAGAGTGAGCGCACTATTCAGACACTTGAAGACATGCTGCGGGCATGTGTGATCGATTTTGGGAAGGGATGGGAAAGACACTTGCCGTTAATAGAGTTTTCCTACAACAACAGCTACCACACAAGTATTCAGGCAGCTCCGTTCGAAGCATTGTATGGGCGGAAATGTCGTTCTCCTCTCTGTTGGGCAGAAGTAGGTGACAGTCAACTCACAGGTCCTGAACTCATTCTGGAGACTTCGCAAAATATAGCTCGGATAAGGGATCGTATGGCAGCAGCGCGGGATCGTCAGAAAAGTTATGCTAACAAGCGTAGAAAGCCTTTAGAGTTCGAAGTTAATGATCGGGTTATGTTGAAAGTTTCACCGTGGAAGGGCGTTGTACGCTTTGGAAAGCGTGGCAAGCTTAATCCACGTTACATTGGGCCATTCAAAATTCTTGAGCGGATCGGTAAAGTCGCTTACAGACTCGAGTTACCTGCGGAATTAGGTAATGTTCACAATGTCTTTCACGTTTCGCAACTAAAGAAATGTCTGGTTGATGAGACACTGGTTGTGCCATTTCAAGAGTTCAAGTTGGATGACAAGCTGCAGTTTGTTGAAGAGCCTATTGAAATCATGGATCGGGAGGTCAAGGTCCGTAAGCACAGTCGAATTCCGATTGTTAGGGTCCGTTGGAACTCAAGGCGTGGACCGGAGTTCACGTGGGAACGCGAGGATCAGATGAAACTAAAGTACCCTCACCTTTTTCCCAAGGACAAGGCAGAGTCAAGCAAAGCTAGTGAATCTCGGGACGAGATTCCCCTTCAAGTTGGGGATGATGAAACACCTGAGGAAAATCCGCAACGATCTTGAATTGTCACTTCACTCTCTTGTACCTGCTTGCCAAATTTCGGGACGAAATTTCTTTCAAGTTGGGGATGATGTGACAACCCGACTTCTTGAGGTTAGTATTATCCTATTCCCCGACTCCTTTGTTGTATTTACATATCCTAGATCAGTGTGTTAGTGGGTATATGTTGCAAACCTGTACTTGTTAATGAGTAACGTATTGGAATACTGGATTTTGCCAAGACATCTTTCAACCAAAGATCCTTCGACCGAAGGATCCAACCTTCGAAGGATCACCAAACATAAGACCTAACTTTCGATTCAAACTCTGTCCTTCGAGCAAAGATAGGATCCTTCGTGTCACACCCCCAAAATCCCACCTGCGGAGTACTACCGCTTGGAGACGTGACTGACCAGGATCCAGCCACCAATCATACTGAACAAGCATATAAATAGTTATAAAAGTTTAACCATTCACGATTGGTGTTCCAAAACAAATAAGTTTAAGTTGCAAGCGGAAGCATAAGTTTAAAGTTATAACATAAGTTCCAAAAGTTTCAAGTTTAACATAGTCTTGTAGCAATCCCTGTCCCACAACGATCTTCCTCCATGCAAGCTCCCACTGAGTACCTATGGTCCTGCAAAGCATGTAGTAACGAGTCAACAACTAGTTGAGTGAGTTCACGGGTGGGCGTTCGTTTTAGTTGTTTCGAAAACAGTTTACTTTATCTGGCATCCTGCCGTGGGGGTTACCCCATAGTTTTAAAAACGTGACCAGTTCGTTCCCAGTTACTCCGGCACTCCGGCCGTGGGGGCTACCCCATGTACATCATCTGGCTCTCCAGCCGTGGGGGCTACCCCATGTGTATACTAGACTCGTTACCGTATCGATTGCTGACTGTAGTCATGTTTATGTGCCCTGAAAAACATCAATGTCTATCATCATTGACGTGCCCCAGATCCATTAGTTCACGCCCGTCCTCTGCGGCACGGTGTGAGGCTTGTCAGACCTAAATAGCGCTATCTAACTAATGACCCGCTCGCCATTGGCCCGGCGATTAGTCGATACAAAAAGGAGGGACTTCGTGATAGAGTTTTAGTCTAGTACGTTTATCCGTCCATCCGGACGAGGAATCACATTCCTGAACCACTGACGTCCTACCCAAGGTAGACGAGGAACCACGTTCCTTAACCCCGTTCCCAACCCAGGGAATCCCATGCTTTGTAAAGGGTGTGAACTCACCTTGGTTTGCTCGGCAGTTAATCACAGAAAGTCAATCAAGTCGCAAGTAGTCAATAACGTCCTAACACGGATATCACGTATAATCAGATTCGAACCAAGTAGTGCACAAATGTGCAACACGTATGGCAAACACGGGTAATAATCATGGCAACACGTTTAACATACACAGTTCACAGTTATCATTCAAACACAGCCCAAAGTCTAAGTGTAAGGCCCAAACAGTTGGGCTCGTGATAACAGACCCAAATAACATATCAACAGTAGCACAGAAGTCCATAAATTCGGCCCACTAACTTAGGCCCAAAGTGTGGTCTCGAGTCGCAACCGGACTCGCAAGCATGGTCTCGAGTCAGGCTGTGCGTGTTGATCTCAGGTGGTTGCGAGTCGCAACCGGTGTCGCAACCGTGGTCTCGGTTCATCATGCTAAGGTCTCGAGTCGCAACGGGACTCGTAACCTGTGGTTTCGGCTTGTCCTGTTATGGTTGCGAGTCGCAACCGCGTAGTCTCGAGTTGTAACGCTGTGGTTGCGAGTCGCAACGGGTGATTGCGAGTCGGTAAGCTGTCGTTGTCAAGTTCACGTGTTGATGCAGATGTAGTCAGATTAATGGTACAATATAATCAGGCCCAAATCCGGAAATAACCAATAGAATCCCACTAACATATTTCCTAATCAGGCCATTAGTCAAAGATGGATCAAAATCACAAGGGTTTTCAATCCTCAACATTCATTCAAAGTGTTCTTCATACATTCAAAGCATATATTCAAGTTCTTCATAACATAAACAACACTTATTCACCCAAAATCATGAACAACTATCAAGATACAATTTACTAGCATGCATCCTACTTGACAACCATATTTATTAGCCGATTTTTCTTAGTATAAATACCCAAACTTTTCGGATCAAACCCAAATGCAACCAATATCATCATTCACCTTTTTGTCATACCATGAACCCATTTTCAACATCAAATATGTATAGTTCCACTCATAACAAGAAACATTCATGAACCGATTTCTTTTCAAAACATTATGTATAACTCATCTTAACATATTGTCACATAATCTCATCTTACAAACATAACATGAACACACTAACATTCAACAAAGCATTAAGAACACTAACCGGTTATGGGTTTCGAGGGTGTGTGAAAGGCTTCCAACCGGGTGTGTGTGTGAGCCGATCCAAGTCCAAAGATCCAAGAATGGTGGAGTGTGTTTGTGTTCTAGAGTTTAGGTGAGAGAGAGAAGTAGGAGAGTGTGTGTTGTAATGTTCAACAAAATGGTAACACTAACTAAGGTAGTGTATTTATAGTCAAAGTTCCAAGAGTGTGCACCCTTAGTGGGTTTCGAGTGGGGGTTCACGGCCCAATGGCCCAACCGGCCACAAGGTTCTCGGCCCAAAGGCCTATTCGGTCACTATTCACTCGAGACCTCTTGGTCTCGAGTCGGGTCCGTTGTTTCGTGTCGGGTTCTCGGTTCACAATAACACACATACATATATACATACAATGCACACAAAACAAAGCACATAAAAGTTCACGTTATCATTAAGTTTAATCATTCAACTAATCACATAACGTACAAGTATATCGCATCAAGACACAACGAAGGTTCTAGGTTTTGGGTTGTCACATCATCCCCAAGTTGAAAGAAATTTCGTCCCGAAATTTGACGGCACTCACTGAGGAAGCTAGTTAGGTTGCAAGGTTTTCCCGGTTATCCTGGGGTGTCACATCCACCCCCCGTTGATCTGGAATTTCGTCCCGAAATTCCGTAGCTTCAGCCTCAGTAGCGTTTGTACTGTTCTCAAACAGTTGGGGATACTTTTGTTTCATCCGATCTTCGCGCTCCCAGGTAAACTCTGGGCCGCGACGTGAGTTCCAACGAACTCGAACAAGAGGTATTCTAGTGTTCTTGAGGACCTTAACATCCCGGTCCGTGATCTCGACAGGTTCTTCGACGAATTTCAACTGTTCGTCGATCGTAAGTTCCTTCAGAGGAACTACGTGCGTCTCATCTGACAGACACTTCTTCAGATTTGACACATGGAAAACGTTGTGAACTGCCCCGAGTTCTGCTGGTAATTTCAGTCTGTAGGCCACCTTGCCTATTTTCTCAAGAATTTCGAAAGGTCCAACGTATCGTGGGTTGAGTTTGCCGCGTTTACCAAAACGAACCACACCCTTCCAGGGTGAAACTTTGAGTAAAACCCGCTCCCCAACCTGGAGCTCAAGTGGTTTCCTGCCCTTATCGGCGTATGCCTTCTGACGGTCACGAGCGGCCGCCATGCGTTGTCGTATTTGAGCAATCCGCTCAGTAGTGTCTACCACATGTTCTGGACCAGTGATCTGACTATCCCCCACCTCTGCCCAACAGAGGGGTGACCGGCATTTACGTCCGTACAATGCCTCAAACGGAGCAGCTTTAATGCTGGTGTGGTAGCTGTTATTATACGAGAATTCCACGAGTGGCAGATGTCTTTCCCAGCTGTTGCCAAAGTCGATTACACAAGCGCGAAGCATGTCTTCTAAGGTTTGAATAGTACGCTCGGACTGCCCGTCCGTCTGTGGGTGATATGCTGTGCTCATATCTAAACGTGAGCCAAAAGACTTGTGCATTGCCTGCCACAGTTCCGAAGTAAAACGTGCATCTCGATCAGAGATGATAGAAGTGGGCACCCCGTGCCTCGAAACAACTTCCTTGAGGTATATCTCCGCTAGAGTGGAGAACTTATCCGTTTCCTTGATTGCCAAAAAGTGTGCGGATTTCGTGAGTCGATCCACGATCACCCAGATAGTATCGTTTCCGCGCTGTGATCTAGGTAGGCCAGTAACGAAATCCATGGAAATTTGCTCCCATTTCCATTGTGGTATCTCTGGTTGCTGAAGTAGGCCTGAGGGTTTCTGATATTCTGTCTTGACTCGCGCACAAGTCAAACACTTGCTGACATACGTTGCTATGTGGGCCTTCATGCTAGGCCACCAATACGTGGTTTTAATATCGTGGTACATCTTGTCCGAACCAGGGTGTACCGAGTAGCGAGATTTGTGCGCTTCATCCATCACAAGTTCTCGTAAATCGCCATAGAGTGGGACCCAAATGCGTCCTGTTACATAATAAGCACCGTCTTCCTTCTGTTCTAAGCGTTGCCTTGACCCGCGTAGGGCTTCGGCTCTAATGTTTTCTGGTTTCAGTGCTTCTATCTGAGCAGCTCGTATCTGCGAAGGTAGACTAGAATGGATCGTGAGTTGTAAAGCTCTTACACGCTTAGGCGTAGTGTCCTTTCGACTGAGGGCGTCCGCCACTACATTGGCCTTGCCCGGGTGATACCTGATAGAGCACTCGTAGTCATTCAGCAGCTCGACCCATCGTCGCTGCCGCATATTCAGTTCTTTCTGCTTGAATATGTGTTCTAAACTTCTGTGGTCGGTGTAGATGGCGCACTTGGTTCCGTACAGGTAATGCCGCCATAGTTTAAGTGCAAAAACAACAGCTCCCAGCTCTAAATCATGTGTCGTGTAGTTCTTCTCGTGAACTTTAAGTTGTCGTGAGGCGTAGGCTATGACTTTATCTCGTTGCATCAATACACAACCAAGACCCTGAATTGATGCATCACAGTAAACCACAAAATCTTCTGTGCCCTCTGGCAATGAAAGGATAGGTGCACTGCAAAGTCTATCCTTTAGATGCTGAAAAGCTAACTCTTGTGCATTTCCCCAATGATAAACAACGCCTTTCTGCGTTAGTAAGGTGAGAGGCTGCGCGATCTTAGAAAAAATCCTTAATGAACCTCCTGTAGTAACCTGCCAATCCCAAAAATTGGCGAATTTCCTTTGGTGTGCGAGGCGCAGGCCAGTTCTTAATAGAGTCCACTTTGGATGGATCAACGTGAATCCCATCCTTGTTCACCACATGCCCTAGGAAATGGACTTCACGAAGCCAGAAGTCGCACTTCGAGAACTTTGCGTAAAGCTGTTCCTTCCGAAGGAGTTCCAAAATAAGTCGTAGATGTTGTTCGTGCTCTTCTTTGCTCTTAGAATAGATCAGGATGTCGTCGATAAAGACTATAACAAACTTATCCAGGTACGGTTTGCACACTCGATTCATCAAATCCATAAAAACTGCCGGTGCGTTCGTCAACCCAAACGGCATGACCAGAAACTCATAGTGCCCATATCGAGTTCTAAAGGCCGTCTTGGAAACATCCTCTTCTCGAACTCTCAGCTGGTGATATCCCGATCTCAGATCGATCTTTGAGTAGTAGCTCGACCCCTGCAACTGGTCGAACAAGTCGTCAATGCGCGGTAGAGGATAACGATTCTTCACAGTCACCTTGTTGAGTTCGCGATAGTCGATACACATTCTGAAGGTACCATCCTTCTTTTTCACAAAAAGTACTGGAGCTCCCCAAGGCGATGAGCTAGGACGAATAAAACCCTTATCCAAGAGTTCTTGTAGTTGCGTGGAGAGTTCTTCCAACTCTGATGGCGCTAAACGATAAGGTGCACGGGCTACAGGCGCGGCTCCAGGAGCTAAATCAATCTGAAACTCGACTTGGCGATGGGGCGGAAGACCAGGTAATTCCTCAGGGAATACCTCAGGATAGTCGCGTACAACGGGAAAATCTTCTAGCTTCTTCTCCTTTTCTGTGGTATCAGTAACTAGAGCCAAAATCGCAGTGTGGCCCTTTCGTAAGCATTTCTGGGCCTTAAGAAGAGAGATGATGTTCTCAACAGCACTTCTCTTGTCGCCACGAATCATGAGAGGTTCACTACCTAAACCAGGAACACGAACGATCTTTTCGTTGCAAAGAATCTCTGCTCGGTGTTGGGATAACCAATCCATCCCAATGACAACGTCGAAACTACCCAAGACAATAGGAATAAGATCGATAGAGAAGGTCTGGTTAGCGAGAATAAGCTGACAACCCTTGACTACGTGAGAGGCTTCCAAACTCTTACCATTAGCTAGCTCTACAGTGTGCTTGTCGCTCAGGGGTGTAGGAATACGCTTAAGCATCTTACTAACTTCTAGTGACACATAACTAGTATCGGCACCCGAATCAAATAAGACTGTAACATAAAAGTCGTCGAGAAGGAACTTACCCGTCACCACGTTGGGATCATTCCTTGCTTCACCTTGACCAATCACGAACACACGCCCCCTAGCACCATTGTTGTTGTTTCCATTGTTACCATTCCCCTGGTTGTTGTTGTTGTTCTGGTTCAGTTGGGGACAATCTTTCTTGAAATGACCTTCAGCTCCACACTGAAAGCACCCTTTGTTGTTACCCTGCTGCTGTCGCTGGTTCTGCTGAGGTTGCTGACGATTCTGATTGGCGGGGTATGCGCTTCTGCAATCCTTTGCAACATGACCAGGCTTGTTGCATCGATGACAGTTGCCCCTGGTGCATGGCCCACTGTGGTGTAGGCTACAACGATTGCACTTGGGGTGATTCCCCTTGTATCCACCGTGACTTTGACCACCAGACGACTGCTGACTGGGGCTCTTGTGATCGTCCGTCTTTCTCTGCTGAGACTGAGTTTGCACTGAAGTTGAACCCCTGCTTGAAGTTCCATCCCATTTCCGTTTATCCCCACTAGAAGCACCAGAAGTAGTTGCAGCACCTATTCGCTTCGGTAACTTGTTCTGCTCCACCGCTTGGTCGGTGAGACGGTGAGCCAACTGTACAACCTGCTGGATAGTAGTCAGCCTCGCTGAAGTCACATGACTTTGGATTTCTGGCACCAAGCCCTTGAGATAGAGTTCAATTCGCTTATATGGAGGGTCCACCATAGTAGGACACAACAAAGCAAGCTCATGCGATCTCTTAGTGTATGCCTCAATCTCCGACCCCGACATCTTAAGATTGTAGAACTCATCTTCCAGTTTGTGAATGTCGTCACGACTGCAGTATTCCTCCCTGATCATTTCCTTGAAGTTTTCCCATGGGGTGGCGTTGGCAGCAACCAACCCCAACATCTGCACTTGAGCATTCCACCACGTGAGAGCCAAACCCTCGAGAGTACCAGTAGCATACTTCACCCTGCGCGCTTCAGGGCATTCACACATTTCGAACACAGACTCCAGTTTCTCAAACCAGTGTAGGAGACCTACTGCTCCTTCAGTTCCGCTAAAAGTTGTGGGTCGACAGTCCATAAAGGTCTTAAAAGTGCACACCGGTGCCTGACCTAAGGTAGGTGAAAGAAAAGACAGAGTTTAACACAAAGGTTGGTTCACGAGAGTAGGATCCAAATGATCCTAGAACATTTCGGACTGCAGGATATACCTCCTGCGTGTGCGGCTGCGAGCGCTGCGGCAACTCGCTCGTTGATCAAAGCCGTCAACTGGGCTTGTGTCATGTTAACGCGTCCAGACATGGTTCTTCATAATAAGAGTAATACGTGTGAGAGAGGTTCGCGAAAGTACAATAGTAGGACAGAGTAAGCACGCACGTGTTCAAACAACAGTAGCTATACTAATCAAGCATACCATGAGCAGTGTACTACGCAACTAACAAGTAGGCAATATACATACATCATATTACCTAGAACGTCGAGCCTTGCATGAGGAGCGAAGTGTCGTTGTGGACCGTCGAGCGCTATACCGGTTATAGTCTGGTTTTAACAAAAACGTTTCTCCTTTATTAAAACCAAGTTCACTATAACCAATGGCTCTGATACCAATCTGTCACACCCCCAAAATCCCACCTGCGGAGTACTACCGCTTGGAGACGTGACTGACCAGGATCCAGCCACCAATCATACTGAACAAGCATATAAATAGTTATAAAAGTTTAACCATTCACGATTGGTGTTCCAAAACAAATAAGTTTAAGTTGCAAGCGGAAGCATAAGTTTAAAGTTATAACATAAGTTCCAAAAGTTTCAAGTTTAACATAGTCTTGTAGCAATCCCTGTCCCACAACGATCTTCCTCCATGCAAGCTCCCACTGAGTACCTATGGTCCTGCAAAGCATGTAGTAACGAGTCAACAACTAGTTGAGTGAGTTCACGGGTGGGCGTTCGTTTTAGTTGTTTCGAAAACAGTTTACTTTATCTGGCATCCTGCCGTGGGGGTTACCCCATAGTTTTAAAAACGTGACCAGTTCGTTCCCAGTTACTCCGGCACTCCGGCCGTGGGGGCTACCCCATGTACATCATCTGGCTCTCCAGCCGTGGGGGCTACCCCATGTGTATACTAGACTCGTTACCGTATCGATTGCTGACTGTAGTCATGTTTATGTGCCCTGAAAAACATCAATGTCTATCATCATTGACGTGCCCCAGATCCATTAGTTCACGCCCGTCCTCTGCGGCACGGTGTGAGGCTTGTCAGACCTAAATAGCGCTATCTAACTAATGACCCGCTCGCCATTGGCCCGGCGATTAGTCGATACAAAAAGGAGGGACTTCGTGATAGAGTTTTAGGCTAGTACGTTTATCCGTCCATCCGGACGAGGAATCACATTCCTGAACCACTGACGTCCTACCCAAGGTAGACGAGGAACCACGTTCCTTAACCCCGTTCCCAACCCAGGGAATCCCATGCTTTGTAAAGGGTGTGAACTCACCTTGGTTTGCTCGGCAGTTAATCACAGAAAGTCAATCAAGTCGCAAGTAGTCAATAACGTCCTAACACGGATATCACGTATAATCAGATTCGAACCAAGTAGTGCACAAATGTGCAACACGTATGGCAAACACGGGTAATAATCATGGCAACACGTTTAACATACACAGTTCACAGTTATCATTCAAACACAGCCCAAAGTCTAAGTGTAAGGCCCAAACAGTTGGGCTCGTGATAACAGACCCAAATAACATATCAACAGTAGCACAGAAGTCCATAAATTCGGCCCACTAACTTAGGCCCAAAGTGTGGTCTCGAGTCGCAACCGGACTCGCAAGCATGGTCTCGAGTCAGGCTGTGCGTGTTGATCTCAGGTGGTTGCGAGTCGCAACCGGTGTCGCAACCGTGGTCTCGGTTCATCATGCTAAGGTCTCGAGTCGCAACGGGACTCGTAACCTGTGGTTTCGGCTTGTCCTGTTATGGTTGCGAGTCGCAACCGCGTAGTCTCGAGTTGTAACGCTGTGGTTGCGAGTCGCAACGGGTGATTGCGAGTCGGTAAGCTGTCGTTGTCAAGTTCACGTGTTGATGCAGATGTAGTCAGATTAATGGTACAATATAATCAGGCCCAAATCCGGAAATAACCAATAGAATCCCACTAACATATTTCCTAATCAGGCCATTAGTCAAAGATGGATCAAAATCACAAGGGTTTTCAATCCTCAACATTCATTCAAAGTGTTCTTCATACATTCAAAGCATATATTCAAGTTCTTCATAACATAAACAACACTTATTCACCCAAAATCATGAACAACTATCAAGATACAATTTACTAGCATGCATCCTACTTGACAACCATATTTATTAGCCGATTTTTCTTAGTATAAATACCCAAACTTTTCGGATCAAACCCAAATGCAACCAATATCATCATTCACCTTTTTGTCATACCATGAACCCATTTTCAACATCAAATATGTATAGTTCCACTCATAACAAGAAACATTCATGAACCGATTTCTTTTCAAAACATTATGTATAACTCATCTTAACATATTGTCACATAATCTCATCTTACAAACATAACATGAACACACTAACATTCAACAAAGCATTAAGAACACTAACCGGTTATGGGTTTCGAGGGTGTGTGAAAGGCTTCCAACCGGGTGTGTGTGTGAGCCGATCCAAGTCCAAAGATCCAAGAATGGTGGAGTGTGTTTGTGTTCTAGAGTTTAGGTGAGAGAGAGAAGTAGGAGAGTGTGCGTTGTAATGTTCAACAAAATGGTAACACTAACTAAGGTAGTGTATTTATAGTCAAAGTTCCAAGAGTGTGCACCCTTAGTGGGTTTCGAGTGGGGGTTCACGGCCCAATGGCCCAACCGGCCACAAGGTTCTCGGCCCAAAGGCCTATTCGGTCACTATTCACTCGAGACCTCTTGGTCTCGAGTCGGGTCCGTTGTTTCGTGTCGGGTTCTCGGTTCACAATAACACACATACATATATACATACAATGCACACAAAACAAAGCACATAAAAGTTCACGTTATCATTAAGTTTAATCATTCAACTAATCACATAACGTACAAGTATATCGCATCAAGACACAACGAAGGTTCTAGGTTTTGGGTTGTCACACTTCGACTGGAATCCAGATCTTTCGGCCCAGTCTTTCTAATGGGCTTGACCCATTCCTGTGATACGTTATATATACGTGAATGCATGTAGGTCGATAGTTAACTTCTAAAAACCCTAGTTCCATTGTGTGTGTGTGTGACGGCATATCAGACCCATTCCCTGCTCGAAGATCTCATTCTGTGATCAAGATTCCGGTTAGTGTGATTCTTGTTTGTCTAGAGGATCAAAAACACTTGTGATTATTGGTTTAATTTTATGTAGTAACAGCCTGGTTCATGGATTGAATATATATATATGCGATTAGGTCGTTACTGATTTTGTAAATGATTGTATTTGGTTTTCAATGTTGATCTTGTTTATAATGATGATGAACCGACATGTCCTGTGCTAATGACGTTAGTGAATAATTCTGATATGATGAATGTATATGTGGATTAGATCGTTAGACATTGAGCGTTAAATCGTGGTGACTAGTTAGCATGGAAGTTGGGTTTGATAAAAGTTGTTGTTAGACGGCATAACCTAAACCGTTGGGTCAAACTGATTAGACCTTGATACATGTTTACTGTACTGCTTGATGACCATTAGGGTTCCGTTTCGTAACTGATTGGTCGTATGGTAATTGCTGAATCATTAACCAGATGATAACAGTTAGATCGCATGATTAGGGTTACTGTAACCGAAGGATACTGTAACTGATATATATCGAAAGATAACTGATGTGTCGAAACATAACCATTGTATCGAAAGATAGCTGTGTGTCGAAACATAACTGAGAACTGAAAGATAACTGTTGTAGTCGAAGGATAGCTAGCTTAGTCGAAAGGTGGCATATGGTTCGGAACATAATATTTGATTCGAAAGATAACTGTGATAACTGTTAGATCGAAGGATAACTGTAATAACTGTTAGATCGAAGGATAACTGTGAACCGAGAGATATTATAGATTATGAACATATTTTGAATGATGGAATGTGTGCTTGACTAAATGGGTATGCCATGTCTAGTGATGAATGTTAGCTGATGATTTAATGTGAAATGATATGTGTTGGGCTCGTATGCAAACTGATTGTTATGTGTAACTATCATAGGGTTTGGTAAATCACCGTTGTGAAACGAGTAATTAATCCTACCGAGCACACCAAGGTGAGTTCACTACATTCGAGCATGCGTCCCAGTGGTTGGGGACAGTCAGTGGGTATCCCATGGGGGGAATGAGTCTTTGGGTAAAAACGAGTATATTGGTTAATGATCTCACCTATCATCATTTGTAAGTCCCTCATCGGGTATTAGTTAGTAGCGCTACTTAGGTTTGGCACCCTCACCCCGTGCCTGTAGAGGACGGAGGTGAACTAATGACCCAGTCTGGCCCAGTACTAGATAGGAGTACGTGGGAAGGGCAGTCATGTATTTCAGGAGCCGTCCGTGTTTGGAAATGAGATATTAACAATATTACTTGCATTGGGTATTGAACTATTTTATATACAACGGGTAATCAAACGTTTTCTAAAACTGTGAACTCGCCAGCTTTGTCTGATACACGTGTTACATGCTCGCAGGTCCTTAGGTACTTGGAAAGCAGGAACTTGCTGGCTGGAGGGCGCGAGTGGTCATGGTTGCTTGATGGATTAATTATTAGACATTTATTTACTATGATTGATTGGATAACATTATATTATGATACATTAACGCTTCCGCTAAACTTATGGTTTTTGAATAACTTATGTTGGGATCTCAGTATCCTTAAATAATGAAGTTTTATTTCAAACTTGTGATTCAATGTAATTGGTGGCTCATTGCTAGTCGTCACACGCCTAGCAGGGACACTCCCTAGGTGGTGATTTTTGGGGGTGTGACAATAATTTACATTACATATGTCTTGTTCGAAATTTAAAACAACTACAGTTTTAACAACATTATTCAAAATTTAAAACAGTTATACATAACATAACAACTGAACGGATGACATCTCAAAAACTTGCGTTCTTGATAACCACTTGAACATATTTTTCCCAAAGCCGTCCACTAATCTCCTGTAATACATGATAATTTTGAAAACGTCAACAAAAGTTGAGTGAATTCATATTATTTTGTTTTCGCATCAAATGAGTCTCCAAAACATTTGAAGTAATAAAATTTCTTTTTGTGTAGTATGATAAAAAAAATTGCATGATCATTAGTGTGTTACAAGGACACTAATATGTATGCCGAATAGGAGGCAACCAAACCTTGACAATTTATCGTGTGTGTCAACGACACTAGTTTGGACACAAAGGCACTCTTAACGATCGTGGTTATCGTTGTCGTTAAGAGTGGGGCTTGCCAAAACCCAAATAGATCTATTCGTTTGTTCCACGGTACTTGTTTATTCATTAATGGTCCCTTTATTTTAAACACCTATCCGCATGTGATCAAAATTGTTTTATCGTATCATCATACTATTCTAACATGTATACATCCCCGAAAGTTTAAAACCATAAACATTCAAAATAAAAGGGAAAAACATAAACTCACATATTTGCGTTCCTTGCAAATCTCTATTCGATTCCGTGTTCGTAGTTCGTTTCTTGACCTACAAGTGTTCTAATCTAGTTAGAAACTTAGGTTTATGTTTATTTATTGTACAAATATTCTATCTTTCTATTTTTTTTTGTGGTTTCGTATATATATTACTTCCCTGTATAAATATTTATTTTATGTGATTTGTGTTTGAATGGTCTTAATTTATGTTTTAGAATTTAAGTCCATTTTGAGTATTTGGTGCTTATGGGCCCAGCCCAAATAACTTTGTTAAAAAAAATGGGTCAAGCCCAAATTAATTTGTAGGAGTGGGCCTTAGCCCAAAACATTTTATAAAAGTGGGCCTAGCCCAATTTAGTTTATAGTTGGGACTTAGCCCAAATAATTTGTGTAAGAATGGGCCTAGCCCAAATTGTTTTCTAAAAATATATCTAGTCCATAATAATTGTAAAGATTAGGTTTTTAGCCCAAGTACTTTGTAAAGTGGGCTTTAGCCCAAATTTGACTAAAAATATATTTTTATCCATTGTTTTGTAAAAGTGGGCCTAGCCCAAATTTTGTTTATGAGAAATGGGCTAGTCAAAAATAATATTAGTAATACTTGTATTTTTATGAAAAAAAAATTCTAATTTTTATAAAAATCATTACTTATACCATAGTTGAATCATTTTTGGTGCATACACTTGTGTGACGGCTCATATTTTGTTATAGTCGTTTATTACTTGTCGGTTTTATATATTCGTATCGTTTATCCTGTTTGTGTCGTCCGTCACGGTTTACCAATTGCTTTTTTGTGCCATTTTAGTTTGTCCAAAAGTCCATATAGTCCAATAGTGTCCGAATTTGTCCATTTGTGTTTTCGTGTCCAAGGATGGACATTTTATTTCGTTTTTCAAGTTCATATATATATTTTTGGTAATTTTTGTTGATGTGTAATAATTTTGCATTTGTTCCTACTAGAACTAACATATGATGTACACATCAAAATAAATAAAGTTATGATACTTGATGATTACTTTTGTAAGTAAACATTTTATTCAAAAATATATACTTGTCATTTTTATTTAGAAATCTTTTTATAAAACATGGATTTATGTCTTTGTCCAAAATTTGTTTAACCATGTTCAAGACCTCAAATATTTGTTTTAATTACATACTTCCCTTTTAACAACTTTTAAAAACATAACAAAATTTATAAAATTTTGCCATAGTTTTGTTTGAAATATGGATTTTTCCTCAAGTTTATACAAAACTTGTTTTCAATTTATTTCAATACAAAACATTTAAATAAAATTGGACAACCAGAAGATACTGATAGCTTTGTCTCGCCATCCATTTTCTGCTTCACATGCTTTGTTTTGCAGAAAATATACCCCCATGATTTACAACACATTGATATTTGACAGTTTGAAAACCGTTTTTCAATCTTGTGAAATTAATCATGTTTGTTCTACCGTGAGGGTTTCGGCATATTCAATTAACATATTTTTGAAAATTTTTTATTTTTGACAGAAATTTAAAAACACAAACATATTTTTTGGATTTTTAATTTTCAGTTTTTAGGGTTTTTAATATGGTTTATTTATGTACAGAAACGAACAAACTCCCTGTATTCAGACACATGGTTCTACAGCATCCTGTGCCAGGGTGCTCCTTTGATCATTCTGACAATCTTCTGCTTTCTTAAGCACCTGCACATTCAAATCTATTCATTTACTTGAACAATTTAGCCAAGGTCTGTTTGACCTTAGGCATTTCAACACAAAATGAATCATTCAAAGATGGAAAATCTTTTTCATTTTTCTCAAAGGATTTTTCATTTTTTACTTCATCATTGTTTGTTGAATTAATTTTCTTTTTTTTCATTTTTAGACACAGTTTGTTTTGTCACACCCCGATTTTTGGTTTGTGCGGAAGCGTATGGCGTGGTGTGACGAGAGCGGCAATCGTTACAATCAATCGAGTAAACAACATATTTGAAACATAAAAGATGTTCATCCATACATTCGATTTGAAACCATAATTTACATTACATATGTCTTGTTCGAAATTTCAAACAACTACAGTTTTAACAACATTATTCAAAGTTTAAAACAATTATACATAACATAACAACTGAATATGGATGACATCTCAAAAGCTTGCATTCTTGATAACCACTTGAACATATTTTTCCCAAAGCCGTCCACTAATCTCCTGTAATACATGTTAATTTTGAAAACGTCAACAAAAGTTGAGTGAATTCATGTTATTTTGTTTACGCATCAAATGAGTCTCCAAAACATTTGAAGTAATAAAATTCGTTTTTGTATAGTATGATAAAAAAATTGCATGATTATTAGTGTGTTGCAAGGACACTAATATATATGCCGAATAGGAGGCAACCAAACCTTGACAATTTATCGTGTGTGTCAACGACACTAGTTTGGACACAAAGGCACTCTTAACGATCGTGGTTATCATTGTCGTTAAGAGTGGGGCTTGCCAAAACCCAAATAGATCTATTCGTTTGTTCCTCGGTACTTGTTTATTCATTAATGGTCCCTTTATTTTAAACACCTATCCGCATGTGATCAAAATTGTTTATCGTATCATCATACTATTCTAACATGTATACATCCCCGAAAGTTTAAAATCATAAACATTCAAAGTAAAAGGGGAAAACATAAACTCATAGATTTGTGTTCCGTGCAAATCTCTATTCGATTCCTTGTTCGTAGTCGTTTCTTGACCTACAAGTGTTCTAATCTAGTTAGAAACTTAGGTTTATGTTTATTTATTGTATAAATATTCTATCTTTGTATTTTGTTTTTGTGGTTTCGTATATATATTACTTCCTTGTATAAATATTTATTTTATTTGATTTGTGTTTGAATGGGCTTAATTTATGTTTTACAATTTAAGTCCATTTTGAGTATTTGGTGCTTATGGGCCCAGCCCAAATAACTTTGTTAAAAAAATGGGTCAACCCCAAATTAATTTGTAGAAGTGGGCCTTAGCCCAAAACATTTTAAAAAAGTGGGCCTAGCCCAATTTAGTTTATAGTTGGGACTTAGCCCAAATAATTTGTGTAAGAATGGGCCTAGCCCAAATTGTTTTCTAAAAATATATCTAGTCCATAATAATTGTAAGATTGTGTTTTTAGCCCAAGTACTTTGTAAAGTGGGCTTTAGCCCAAATTTGACTAAAAATATATTTTTGTCCATTGTTTTGTAAAAGTGGGCCTAGCCCAAATTTTTTTTATGAGAAATGGGCTAGTCAAAAATAATAATAGTAATACTTGTATTCTTATAAAAAAAAATCTAATTATTATTAAAATAATTACTTATACCATAGTTGAATCATTTTTGGTGCATACACTTGTGTGACGGCTCAAATTTTGTTATAGTCGTTTATTACTTGTCGGTTTTATATATTCGTATCGTTTATCCTGTTTGTGTCGTCCGTCACGGTTTACCAATTGCTTTTTTGTGCCATTTTAGTTTGTCCAAAAGTCCATATAGTCCAATAGTGTCCGAATTTGTCCATTTGTGTTTTCGTGTCCAAGGATGGACATTTTATTTCGTTTTTCAAGTTCATATATATATTTTTGGTAATTTTTGTTGATGTGTAATAATTTTGCATTTGTTCCTACTAGAACTAACATATGATGTACACATCAAAATAAATAAAGTTATGATACTTGATGATTACTTTTGTAAGTAAACATTTTATTCAAAAATATATACTTGTCATTTTTATTTAGAAATCTTTTTATAAAACATGGATTTATGTCTTTGTCCAAAATTTGTTTAACCATGTTCAAGACCTCAAATGTTTGTTTTAATTACATACTTCCCTTTTAACAACTTTTAAAAACATAACAAAATTTATAAAATTTTGCCATAGTTTTGTTTGAAATATGGATTTTTCCTCAAGTTTATACAAAACTTGTTTTCAATTTATTTCAATACAAAACATCATCAAGTATCAATATCTATCAAAATTTTTCAACAAAAGTAGTATGAACATGATATTGCTCTTAACTTTCCTAAAAAGGAAACTTTATTCCTTATTTTGCCCAAAAATTTGTAGAACAAGATTTTTTGAAAAACTCTTGTTTTAGATGTCTCACAAGGTCATTTGAAGCACATACATGTATTCAAAACGTTTACTACCAACATATTTCTTGATTTTGATTCTTTCCAGAAATGGAAACTTTATTCAAGAAATATTTCAAAATTTTATTTTCTTGATTTTGAATGGTTTCTTGCATTTATTAGCATGCATGTTCATCAAAAAAATTCATGTTCATCACTTTGTTGATGAATCTTGGTTGATCCTACATGCATGTATGTAGATCATATTTTTGAGTAAAAATAACCAAGATTCAAATTTATTAGGCTTGATTTCTCCAAGTTCATCTCTTAATCATAGAAAAATCATGTTTAAAAATAATGATTTTTAGTTGTTTCTTGTTATATTTCAAGTGGGTTTATGATGAACTTGTAAAGGAAATCAAAAATAAAAGTGAAGTTAGTATGATGTTCTTACAATTTTGCAAGGAAATAAAGATGAAGATTTGAAAATGTTGATGGTTTAGAGCTTCAAGTTCCACCTAAGAAGGCTCCTAATAGCTTTCCTAGTCTCCTAAGTATTTTGGTTCATCCATAAACCTCCATTTTTGCATGAACTCTTGAGTTTGAGATTTGAAATGAAAGTGAAGTGGGGATGTTTGGTTTACACGATTTTGGAGAGAGAGAGAGAGTATAGGAAGTTGTAATGTTTTGATGGTTTTTAGAAAATGGTTTAAGGGTGGAGTGTAGAAGTGACTTAGTTAACATGGATCCGTGCAAAAACACTAATCATCATCTCATTTTTTCAACACACCATATTAGAGATGAGTAGGCTTGGAGGGGGACCCACTTGAATGAAATTCAGACCAAAAAAAGGGGAATTTGCTAAATTTTTTTAATAAAAATCTTGTTTAAATTATAAACTTTTAGCATTTTTATAACTTTGATATTTTATATAAAAATATCTACAAGGTTTTAAGCTCTAATATTTTAAAGTAGTGTGACACTAGGTAAAACTAGTTCACCAAAATTTTTAGTTTGTAATTTGGGTGAAAAAGTCGGTTCGGGTCCTGTACCAGGTTAGGTTAAATACTGACACCGTGTTTTGTTTAGATAAATGCATAACAAAAATTATTTTTGCACTTGTTTTATTATCCAAATAATTAATCCAACTTTTTGGACTAAAAATTTTATTATCTTTGACATGGTTCCGGTACCGGCTTTACTGACTGGCAGTTTACTGAACTAGCCATACAGCTTAACGCAATAAGATTCGATTGCGGATTTTGTGTCGTTTTTAATACCCATTATATTATTTATGTCAAATAATATTTATTTTTGGGTTTTTCGGATAGCTGCGGAATGCTGTACACTTCCGCAGGATTGCTGTATTTTTCTGCGGACTTGGACATTTTGGTTTTTAATTGGAATTTTGTAAATAATAAGGCACATATTATTTTTGGACAAAGCTTTTTATAGAATATTTGTGTAGACATAACTGTATGTCTTGTTTTCATTGTGTCAGACTGTACTGTGACTAGTACTGACAAGTATCGTTTATTCGTGTGTTCCTATTATTAGTCTAGGATATTGTTTCTAATCGCAACGGATTCGTTATCATAATTCACTATGATTTTTGTAATTCCAAGACTTTTAAGACTTTAATTAATTAAAATCAAGTCAAATACGCGAAAATAATAGTCGAAATAGTTGTTCAAGTTGTACGGAATTACCGGAATTTTGCCGTTTGTCACATGTTTCTTAACAGCCCAAACTTATCCTTTTGAATCATTTCTTTTGTAAAAATGTGAATCATTTTAAGCATTTTGATTTTGAACAACAACTTTTGGTTTCCAAAACTGTTCGTTGCATCAACTGTTGTTTTCCAACTTTGTGTTGTTCTAAATCTGGGTGTGTGAGAATTCTAGGTTTGTCTTGAATCAAGCCTCTTCGGGT